>NW_020189964.1:1276578-1277821 GCF_900000015.1 Plasmopara halstedii | reverse complement strand
AAGCGTGAACGATACGCCACTTGCCGTTCGGCTTTCGGGCACAAAACGTGGGTGTCGAATGGGGAAACTTACTCTCACGCATCATTCCTACGTCGTGCTTCGCACGTAAAAGGCGTCAACGACGTCACACTGCTATTTGGGCAGGGGTCATTGGCGTGTTACGCAGTATTTTGTTCCCGAAAACAGGTCAATCTCGTGACGCACAGCTCAGTTTGGAGGTCGAACCGACGGCGGGTCTTTGGCGACGACGTCTTGGAGTTCTTTTACTAAAGGATGTTACGGATCCGAGGGACCCTTCAGGATCGACGATCCAATTCGTGCGTTCAGCACTTTTTTAATGTCCTCCAAGACAGCTTCATCCAGAAGCGACGACGAGTTAATCTCCAGCTATACACCCTTGTCAACGGTTTGACGTGAAAGGAAGACGGCGACGTCACCATCGAGGCTATTCCCGCGGTAGATTCCCTTCTTAATCTGAACATGACGCCCTTCGAAGAGTTTAGCAGTGCCTTGAAGGTAGGCAATTTTGCCGAGGAGGTCATTATAAGACCGAACGAGGAGATCAACTCGTCGTCGCTTCTGGATGAAGCTGTCCTGGAGGACACTAAGAAAGTGCGAGATCGTGAGCGAGATCGGGTGATCGCGTTCGAATCTCGCCAGCTTAAGGCTGCGGAAAGGAACTACCCAGTCAGACTGAAAGCGTGAATTGCAATCTTCAAAACGTTTTTGCGGCGTCTGCGCTAAGAAGCCGAAGCGCTGGAGTGCTATGTTGCCACTCGTAGTTTGCTCTGAGCAAAGCAGTGCATTCATCTATCGGTTATACGCCGTTCTACGTAAACGGGCTTATCAATCCTCGCGTCCCGCTCCATGGCTCAGGGCTTGGTGGGGGAGGAATAGTCGAACAGCTAGTTGATGTCAGCATCCTCACCGTACGTAAAGAAATCAAGAGATTCCTGCTTACTAGATTGAGTGTTCTACGACACGATCGCGATGCGATGGCTGAAAGCCAAGACATGCAGAGTGCAGACGGAAAAGGAAGAATAATATTGACAACATTGAGCTCGGAGACCTGGTTTTACTAAATGCTAAATACCTTCCTACACATGCAGTTTCTGCTGTCTTTAAGACGAATATCCGTTCACGGTTGATCGGACCTTCAAAGGCCGTGGCCAAATTAGGCCTAGCGTATACGCTGACCTTTCAAGAAGGATAAACCCACTCGGTGTTTTATGTAGGCTTGCTC
>NW_020189964.1:1275588-1276568 GCF_900000015.1 Plasmopara halstedii | reverse complement strand
CCGCTGTTAGCGGAATATCACTCGCTCTCATGAGCAATTGGTAATATCCATCGACCAATCCGAGTGCACTGTACTTCGTACATCCCACCATGTTTGTTGTTCTGAAGAACAGACTTTCTAGGAATTGGCGCCTGTGCCGGAATGGTGGCAGCGTTGAGCTTATTGTAAGCATGAAAGATACGCCACTTGCCGTTCGGCTTCCGAACGCAAAACGTGGGTGTCGAATGGGGAGACTTGCTCTCACGTACCATCCCTGCGTCGTGCCTCGCACGAAAAAAAGTCAATGACGTCGCACTGCTCCTTGGGCAGGGGCCATTGACGTGTTACGCAGTATTTGGTTCTCGGAACCAGGTCGAACTCATGACGTTCACCTCGGTTCGGAGGTAGGACCGAAAACGGGTCTTCGGAGACGACGCCTTGAAATATCTTTACCAACGGATAGTACGGATCCAAGGGATTCCGTAGGATCGACGATCCACTTTGTGCGTTCAGCACTCTCTTGGTGTCGCCCAGGACAGCTTCATCCAGAAGCGATGACAAGTTTATCTTCACGTCCGGTCGTACAATGACCACTTCGGCCAAATCACCTGCCTTCAAGGCACCGCCAAAATCTTCAAGGGAAATCTCGTCCAGCTCAAGAAGAGCTCTACTGCAGGCATGGCCTCAAGGCGGATGTCGCCATCTTCCTCCCCCGTCCTACCGTTGACGAGGGTGTATAGCTGTGCGCCATCGTCTACGGTAGACGCACCCTGGATCAGGGTCGACGCCCAGCACCATGCAGCCAACATACGGCATCGCCGTCGCCCCTGTACAGAGGTTTCATGTCTCAGTGAGACCAGGGTGAACACGCACTCCGCATCGTCCGGTGTCACCCTCACTTTCCGCTCCTTTGGAGCTCCGATGTTTTCTACAACATCCGACGAAGAGCTGCTAACCCCGCAGTCTTCGTCCATGCCACTCCACGCGCCTCTGAAGGCCGT
>NW_020189964.1:1275219-1275578 GCF_900000015.1 Plasmopara halstedii | reverse complement strand
AGCTGTGGCAGGTGGAAGAGACGACCTAGTACTAAAGAACATTGTGAAGTTCGCATGCCCTGAGTTAAAGCAGGTGCTGATGACGAGGTATGAACCCTACAAGGAAGAATTTCCTGCGGCAAGCCGAGGAACTCACACATCTTGATCAACACGTGGGCAGTGAATGGAACACGCACGTGAACAAGGATCTTGGGCAGAACACAGCTAATTACAGCCAAAGTACACCTGACAAGTGTTACGCCTGTGGGAAAACAGGTCATCATGCAAAGGATTTTCGTTCTACTAAACAAGGTAATACATCGAAAGGCGTCAAACAAGTCAAGATGGACGTAGAACTTTATACAACACCGGCAGTGGAT
>NW_020189964.1:1274378-1275209 GCF_900000015.1 Plasmopara halstedii | reverse complement strand
CGAGCAACAGCGCGTGGCGCTAGCCATCTCAAAGATCGGTGGTCGAGCGCGAGAATGGGCACTGACGTTTGGTCCTTCTATCGGAGCTCCGGGTCCCTACTGGGCGGCCTAAAATTGCAGCTCTTACGCCTAACCAAGCATATCGCGTGCTTGCCGCCCGACAGGGCAACAAATAATTGGTTGACGTTGTCCAAGAGATGCGTACTCTTAATGCCGGGATGGCAGCAGATCCCCTTCCGGAGGCGGTCACAGCGACCGTCTTTATGAATGGCCTCCGCACTGGCGTGGCCAGAATGGAAGTCTTCCGTATGTCTCCATCTTTATTTGAAGAGGCGGTGAATGCGGAATTGAATGCCGACTTCAATTCCAAGTCGGCGCGACTTGGCTGAAATGCGCGCCCCAACAGCTCGTCGAGCGGGCCTGTGCTCATGGATCTCAGCTATGCTGCGGACGAGGGAGCAGAGCCCCGAGCTGCCGGGCACATAACGGTGTTTTGTCTGTGGAGACACCCGTCACCTTCGGAGCGGTTGCCCACGGCGCAAGGCGCGTCAAGGTTCTTCGAACCATCGCCTCAATTCCTACCAGTCTGGTTCCTCTAGGAGAAACGACACCACTCAGTAGGCGCGGGGCGACCTACTGGGGAAAATCTTAGTTCTGATGAGCCTCAAAAAGGTAGAGGTCAGCAGGGCCCAGCCCCGAAGAGCTCCGTGCTCTTGAACACGGAACGTGCATGCAAGCCGAGCTTGCTGGTCGTGGAGGCGACCTTAAAGGGCTTCGAGAAGCCATGGACGATCCTCATAGATTCTGGGGCGTCGAGCAATTATGCTCGAT
>NW_020189964.1:1272897-1274368 GCF_900000015.1 Plasmopara halstedii | reverse complement strand
TGACCTCATCCTAGGAATGGCATGGTTGGAACACCATGAGCCATGGATTGATTGGAGGGCAAAGACCTTGGGCGCGACGCGCACGTCTCCTGGTGGAGCTTTGGCAAGTCATGAACCCACCTCTGCTGGGAGACAAAAGCGCTATTGGCGAGAGCACTGAACCGTGACGGTCAACGTGCTGGACATTGGAATGTCCGAGTTTGTAGACACCAACGGTGTATTGGACAGGAGTCACGAGCGTGGCTCGCGGGCTGATCGTGGAGTGACGTAAACCACTGAGCGCTGCCCAAATTTTGGAGCAGTCGCTGCATGTCATGCGTGACATGATCGGCCTAGGGCTGAGACTTCAAGGGCGAGGCCCCCGTGATGCAGTGAAGTGGCACGTAAAGCGCTGAACGCTCCTAGAGTGTCGAAGAGGTCGCTGCATGTCATGCGTTACATGGTCGGCCACGGGTCGAGGCATCGAGGGCGAGACCCCTGTGATGTGCGTGAAGTGGCACGTAAACCACTGGACACTGCTTTCGTTGCGAAGCAGTCGCTGCATGCTATTAATGGCGTGGTCGGACAGAGTCCGAGGCATTTTGGGCACGGCCCTTCAGATGCGCGTGGGGTGGTGCGTTATCCACTGGACGAAGACTGCGGGGTTAGCAGCTCTTCATCGGATGTTGTAGATAATGGGGCGGACAGTCAGGGTGACACCGGACGACGCGGAGTGCGTGTTCACCCTGGTCTTACCGAGACATGAAAACTCTGTACAGAGGCTACGGCTACGCCGTATGCTGGCTGCAAGATGCCGGGCATCAACCCAGATCCAGGGTGTGTCTGCCGTAGACGATGGTGCACAGTTATAGATCCTCGTCAACGGTGTGACGGGGGAGGAAGATGGCGACGTCCGCCTCGAGGCTGTGCCTGCAGTATATGCTCTTCTTGAATGTCCCTTGAAGAGTTCGGCAGTGCCTTGAAGGCAGGCATTCGGACGAAGTGGTCATTGTACGACCGGCAAGGAGATAAACTAGTCATCGTTTCTGGATGAAGCTGTCTTAGAAGACACCAAGAGAGTGCTGAATGCACGAAGTGGATCGTTGATCCTACGGAATTCCTTGAATCCGTACTATCCTTCGGTAAAGGAAGTTCAAGACGTCGTCTCCAAAGACCCGTCTTCAGTCCTACCTCCGGACTGAGGTGTGCGTCATGAGATCGACCTGGAACCGTGAACCAAATACTGCGTGACACGTCAGTGGCCCCTGCCCAAGAAGCAGTGCGACGTCATTGACGACTTCTTCCGTGCAAAGCACGACGCAGGAATGGTACGTGAGAGCAAGCCTCCCCATTCGATACCACATTTGTATTCGGAAGCCGAACGGCAAGTAGCAAATCGTTCATATTTACAATAGCTAGATGCTGTCATCATTCTGGCACAGACGCCGAATCCTCGAAAGGAAGTTTTTCAGAACAACATGATGGGGTGTAA
>NW_020189964.1:1270921-1272887 GCF_900000015.1 Plasmopara halstedii | reverse complement strand
GCTCTCAGCACTCACATCGAATGCAAAGGAAGACAGTATAGCCCCTGTGAGGGACACCTTGACCAACTTGCACCAGCGTTTGGGACATCTGGCCTATGACACGATCGAAAGAATCGCCAAGAACCCAGATTCAGGCATAGAAATAACGAATGATACACGGAAAGTCTGTGTAGCTTGCCACGAAGGCAAGCAGACAAGAAACAAGTAACCCAGGAATGATACAGGATCCAATGAACCTATCGATCGCATTGGAGGTGTAACAGTAAGTGATATTAAGGGCCCTATCACACCAAGGGACAGATTAAGCAATAGATACTTGATCAACTTCGTCGACCATAAGACGAATTATTGTCGAGTATTCCTGGCTAAAACTAAGGATCAAGCAGCGAAGCAGTTTGAGCATTTCTTAGTGTATTTCGAGAAGCGATTTAATTGCAAGGATAGCGTGCTGCGTACTGATGGGGGTGGCGAGTATGCCAACGTAGATTGGTTCTGCAACAGGTCTGGAATAGAGAGACAAATGTCGGAACCTTACAATCAAGCGTCGAACGGCAAGGCCGAATGAATGCACAGAACAATCATGGGTATGGCGAGAAGCATGCTGTTTGCCAGAAACTTACCACTACAATTCTGGGGCGACGCCGTGAAATACGCGTGCGTCATCCTGAACAGAAGCTTATCCAGATTGAATGCTGGAAGGACGTCACCAATTGAGGCTTTGACTGACAGCACAGCAAGCGTGAGAGACATAGCTGTGTTCGGATCGCTATGCCGAGTGTTTAAAAAGGTAAATAAAGATAGGTACGACATAAATCTTTAAAGACCCAGGGAAAGCAAGATCCGCTCTAAAGAAGCGTCTAGGGTCAGGTACCATCCTGGGAATTCTAGAAGAAATCAAAGGATACATAGTTTACCTACATGACTCGAAGAAGGTGATTTTCACCACTCACTTGAAGTTTAAAGAGACGTTCACGGAGGCCTAAAATGCAGAGCTGCAAGCGAGAGCACAGAATGTGCTTCAAAACCAGGACGATGGAGGAGCAATGGATGACCAGCACCCAGCAGGAGACAAGAAAATCGAAGTGACAAAGAGGTCCAAGTCGAACAAGGCTTTGAACAAGAAGAACAATAAGAGATCTGCTAAGAAAATGATTACAAGACAAACTTCAAAGCAAAAGAGCAATGAGGAGACTGCCAATCTAGTGATCAACGTTCCTAGAGCCTACAATCAAGCAATGAAGACCAAGGATAAAAACCTATGGACTGTTGCGATTAAGTCCGAACCTGACTCATTAGAACAGAACGGCACGTGGAAACCAGTGATGAAGACAGAAGACATGAAAACACTGAATACCAAATGGGTATTTAAGACCACGAACAACGCACAAGGTGGAAAAGAAAGACACAAAGCAAGAATGACTGCATGCGGAAATGAACAAGGCTTTGGTGAGATTTCATGCTTACATATGCGGATGTAATGGAGATGATCACTGCCAAAGTGATATTGGCAATGGCGCAACACTGGAAGGTACCAGCTAGACACGAAAAAATATGCCTAATGCTTACGTTAGAGCATCCGCTGAAGAGGAAATCCCCATTTATTTTAAGATCTCACAAGGGATGGAGATACGGGATCAATTATTGAAGGAGTTGGGTGTGAAATCTGTAAATGAAATCGTATTGTTACGGCTTGAAACAAGCCAGTAGATTATGGAATCGGTTACCTAGTACAACATTGATCGATTTGGGATTGAAGCAATCGATGTTGAACCATGTTTATTTTATAGGAAGGATGATCGTGGAATATTACTATTTGGAATATACGTGGATGATTGATTGGTCACTGGGACCAATGTCGACTTAATGAACGAGCTGTTTGATTCACTGAAAAGCTTACAAATCAACGACTTTGGAGAAGTTAACAAGTTCTTGGGAATGAGAATCATCAAAACACGAAGAAGATTAT
>NW_020189964.1:1270158-1270911 GCF_900000015.1 Plasmopara halstedii | reverse complement strand
ATGCTGAGGTAAGGGGGTGGAAAGTGGAGGGACCTGCCAGAAAGAGGACAAATATGCACGTGACTGCATGTATGTTATCCTATGCAAGAAGTTTCGTAACTACTGTTTGAAGCCGACTGTTCATTTAATCGGGTCAACTTTCAACATCCCTTTTTCTGGTCGGCACACAGGTGTCACCATGTTCGAGATGTTTACAAAACTTTTCGATTCAATATGTTTTTTGTGGCGAGATAAGCTAATTGGATGTTCCACTGATGGCGCAGTTAACATGACAGGTTGTCTGTCAGGAGTTGTTACTCGGATACAGCGAGTGGTGAAACCCAACTTCATTCGAGTCTGGTGTTTGCTGCATCAAATCGATATTGTCATGCAGAAAGTCTACAAAAATGCTGGGTGTAATTTCTTCAAGATCCTGACCTCATTGATCCCATTTTTGCGTCGACAAAAAATCTTGTAGACAAAATGCAGGCAATATGCCCTAATTTTTCTGCCACCCGGTGGGCCTCTATGTCGAGAGTTTCCCGGTTCATGGTCGAAAAGCGATCCGAGATCATGCCTTACATTGACCAGACGAATGCGTCTGAACGAGTTAGCGAGCAAATCACCAAGTCTTGGTGGATTGTAATTGCTGTCGTTAGTGAGATTTCCAGTCACGTCAGCGAATGTGTTGAAGATTTACAAGGTCGCCGAGGCACTTTACAACAATAACAGGCTGCTGTCAAATCACTGTTAACACGTTTACAGCGATTCGCA
>NW_020189964.1:1269605-1269979 GCF_900000015.1 Plasmopara halstedii | reverse complement strand
ATCTTGCAATACGGTCTCTCGATCACCGCTCGTGACCCGCAGTCGTCCCAGGTTGTCGCCGTTCGCTGCCAATTCTGTATATGCTTTGGTCGTGAAGGTGCTGCCGAGAAATCGTCAACAGCCTTTCAGAACTGACAATTCTACGCAGCACCATCGTCTGAATAAGAGTAGATGGGAGGAGTATCAAAATCTGTCATCTGAAGAGAAATCCAAGTACTTCGATGTTTCAGTGAAGCACGCGGAAACCATTTGCCATTTCCTTGAGAACAGGTCTGAGGCAATGACTTTCGTCGTAAGAAATCCGATTGTTAACGTGGTTATCGGGGATATGCTTTGGCATGAAGACGAAATGGCGAGGCAAACGCGGTGCAATA
>NW_020189964.1:1269120-1269595 GCF_900000015.1 Plasmopara halstedii | reverse complement strand
CCGTTGCCTGCAGCGACGCATTCGCCTGCTCCACGGCTAGGAGTCGCTCCGACAGAGCACGATAGCCCTCAAGGCAAGCCAGCCGGCGCACGACGCGCTTCAAATCATCAAGAGCTTCCGCACAGCGATATGCTACTTCAGCATGACGCTCAGCAGAGCTCCAATCACGGAGGATCTCATCCTCAAGGGCTCGAAGAGCATCGCGAGTCACCGGACGGCGTTCGACCCGGTCGTCACCGCTCGCCACCGACTCTTCTTGATGAGAACGGTGACGTCCACTATCACGTGGAACGTCTTGTTGAACGACGTCGTCACCAGAGTAAAACCCAATATCTGGTGATGTGGTGGAGATATCCCGACTCCGAAACCTCGTGGTAGTTTGAGGCGCCACTTCGGCAAGATTGCCCAGTCGCCGTGGATGCTTTTGATTAGAAAGATCGGGACGCCCCGCGCTTACCGGCAATAGCCAGGGAAA
>NW_020189964.1:1268960-1269110 GCF_900000015.1 Plasmopara halstedii | reverse complement strand
CAGTGCATTCGTCTACCGGCTACACGCCGTTCTACGTAAACGGGCTGGTTCACCCTCGCGGCCCGCTGACGCCGCCATCCCATGGCTCAGAGCTTGGTGGGGGGGGGAATAGCCAAACGGCTAGCTGATGTCAGCCCCCTCACTATCCGT
>NW_020189964.1:1268853-1268950 GCF_900000015.1 Plasmopara halstedii | reverse complement strand
GATATCTTAGCTCCTAGCAACGTGACGAACGTTTGATGGTATTAACTGTTGCCTTCGCTTCAAACTAATGCGTATGGTTCAATCAGAAGCGCTGTAT
>NW_020189964.1:1266598-1268228 GCF_900000015.1 Plasmopara halstedii | reverse complement strand
GTATGTGACTTGATATCTTAGCTCCTGACAACGTGACGAACGTTTGAGTGCATTAACGTCGCCGACGCGTCAAACAAATGGGTCTGGTTAAATCAGAGCGCTTTGACATGTCTGGAAGCGTCACAAACGTCTGTGACTTGACATCTTAGCTGCTGGTAACCTATGAACGTTTGAGTGCGTTAAATGTTGCCGACGCGTCAAACGAATGTGTCTGGTTTAATCAGAAGCGCTGTAGCATGTCTGGAAGCGTCACAAACCTATATGACTAGACATCTTAGTTTCTGGCAACGTGACGTTTGTCCCGCTTAAATTCTGATTAAACCAGACCCATTTGTTTGACGCGAAGGCAACCGTTAATGCACTCAAACGTTCGTCACGTTGTGAGGAGCTACGATATCAAGTCACATACCTTTGTGCCGCTTCCAGACTGCTTAAGCGCTTCTGATTAAACCAGACCCATTTGTTGACGCGAAGTAACGGTGAACGCCACTCAAACGTTCGTCACGTTGCCAGGAGCTAAGATATCAAGTCACATACGTTTGTGACACTTCCAGACATCCTACAGCGCTCCTGATTACAACGTTCTTCACGTTGCCAGGAGCTAAGATATCAAGTCACATACGTTTGTGCCGCTTCCAGACATGTTAAAGCGCTTCTGATTGAACCATACGTATTCGTTTGACGCGAAGGCAACAGTTAATGCACTCAGACGTTCGTCACGTTGTCAGGAGCTAAGATATCAAGTCACATACGTTTGTGCTGTTTCCAGACATGCTACAGCGCTTCTGATAAAACCAGACGCATTGGTTGACGTATCCGCAACCGTTAATGCACTCAATTGTTCGTGACGTTGCTAAGAGCTAGGATATCAAGTCACATACGTTTGTGCCGCTTCCAGACATGCTACAGCGCTACTGATTAAACCATACACATTCGTTTGACGCGTCAGCAACAGTAACGGTCTCAAACGTTCGTCACGTTGCCAGGAGCTAAGATATAAAGTCATAGACGTTTGTGCTATTTCCAGACATGCTAAAGCGCTTCTGATTGAACCATACGCATTTGTTTGACGCGTCGGCGACGTTAATGCACTCAACCGTTCGTCACGTTGCCAGTAGCTAAGACATCAAGTCATATACGTTTGTGCCGCTTCCAGGCATTCTACAGCGCTACTGATCATACCAGACCCATTTGTTTGACGCGTCAGCGACGTTAATGCACTGAAACGTTCGTCACGTTGCCAGAAACTAAGATATCAAGTCACATACGTTTGTGCCGCTTCCAGATATGCTAAAGCGCTTCTGAAAAAACCAGACGCATTTGTTTGACGTATCCGCAACCGATAATGCACTCAAACGTTCGTCAAGTTGCCAGGAGCTAGGATATTAAGTCACATGCGCTTGTGACGCTTCCAGACATGCTACAGCTTTCCTGATTTCACCATACACATTCGTTTGACGCGGAGTCAACAGTTAACGCACTCAAAAGTTCTCACGTTGTTAGTTGCTAAGATATCAAGTCACATACGTTTGTGCCGCTTCCAGACATGCTACAGCGCTACTAAATAAACCATACACATTCGTTTGACGCAGACGCAACAGTTAACGCACTCAAACGTTGGTCACGTTGA
>NW_020189964.1:1238360-1266588 GCF_900000015.1 Plasmopara halstedii | reverse complement strand
GGCTCATTGAGCACGGAAGTCGTTTCGTTCCAACGCAGTGTCTAACGGACACGCAAGCGTCGGTGAGGCAATAATCGATTGGAGCTGTAAATGTATCTTAATGGGGAAGAGTGTAACGGGGTTACACATACCCTGGTAACAGGGGTGTGTGTCACACCAGATGGGCATGGTGTGACCACACCCAAACAAAAAAATACTGGATAGCCAGTAGTTATACACGTATTTAGATTTTATCATACATATTTAGAAAAAATTATGCATTTAAAATTAGGCGGCTTTGCCTCAGATCAAAATAATTTTTGAATTTAAACGGAAGAGTTTATTAGCCTTGGGTTAAGGTTGTAAACTAAACTCGTACTTGTTTTAAGTATAGGACGAAACGTCGGTGACTTTACTTTCGCTTCCTCTAAGCGCAAAGCTACAGCAGCCGCGCTGCATATTATGAGGTTTTGTATAAAAATTAAACTATTGTCAAAAAATTGATTATCTGAATATTACACAAAATATTGCATTTGCAATCTTCTATAAATTAGGAATATTCGTATTTTCTTCGCTTAAATAAAAACGTGACACGGATAAATGGATGCTGAGTGGACATTAACTTTGCGGCAAGTATTCCAGGACGTGCAGCTCCAAGCAGTTGAAACCAGTAGCTACCTTCGTAATCGTAATAATGTTGCTCATCAGCGTACACTCATTCCCGCTGTGCGTCGTCTCAACACGCTCTTTAATGATGAAGTAAAAGACAGCAAGTGTGGTGTGGTAGAAGAGACTTTTGTAATGTTTCTAGATGAATTATGGCTTACGATTGCTCGTGTTCTCGTCACTACGAAAGTAAGTGACGTTGTGTTACTGGCTGTGGCTTCGTTAGTCGGCGAGTTCTTTCGTCAAAAGAAGAGCAAGAGTAAAGAAATTCATGGAAAAACAGAATTGCGTCTTGAGCTATTAAAACGACTGATGAACGCAACAGAGGCTGAAGATCGTGTTGTACGCTTTCGTGCTTGTCATATGCTTCAGATTATCGTGAATTCACTCGACGTTATTGAGTACGAGACAATAGAAATGCGTACTTCGCGATTGAGATTGAATTTCTAATTTGTTTGACAGGAAAGACCTAAAGAAGCAACTTAAAGAAACGATGTTCAAGCGACTTAAGGATAAATTGACATCTGTGCGGATTCAGAGTATTTATGGATTGAAATATCTCCAAGAATCAGATTCAGAAGACACTATTACGAGGGAATTACGCATATTGATGGTTTCGGATCCGGCTAAGTACGTTGTGTCATTTAAGTACAATTTTTTTTTTATAATATGAATTGTTCTTATGTAGAGATGTACGAAAAGCAGCATTCACTACTTTAATTTACTCGTCAGAACTGTACGATGAGCTTCTTGTTCGTATTCGTGATACAAGTGAAGATGTACGCATAGCTGCATTTCGTATAATTGGTACGACAGTAGCATTTCAAGACATTCCAGTGAATGATCGTACATTTGTACTCGATCAAGGATTGCAAGATCGTTCAGTACGAGTACGTCGAGCATGTGAGCAAATGGTATTGAAAAAGTGGTTTCCAGCGTGTGAGTCATCGCCAATGTTGCTACTTAAAGCGCTAGATATTGAACAATTTCCTGCTCTTGGATCAAAAGTTTCGCATTTGTTATTACACGATTTCTCTGAGCGATCGCAAGGTATTCTAACAAACACTGTCGAGTTTAATGCGTTGGATATAATGTCCAAGACAAAGGATGCAATTACTTTTGAAAGTCTCTTTTTCTGGAGAGAACAATGTCATTATTATCAAAAGATTAACAAAGATTTGGAAAAAGCAGCTGCATTAGTGCCAAATGTGTCGGAATTTAGCAAAATGCTTGTAGCAACGTGCAATTCTGAGAACGATGTGCTTGTGATTGCGAAACAATTGCTTGAATTTGGCCATTTGCTGGATTTTCAAGATGAAGTTGGACGTCGGAATTTACTTGATGCATTGCGTACGTTGTATTTGATTGTAGTCAGAACGTTGGTATTGCTACTTATGTGATTCATGTGGTAGAAAACTTGCTACGAAATCTTGATACGGACAGTCAGTTGATTCAAGGCATTATGGAATTAATGGCGTTTATCTATTCGACGAGTTCGGAGCAAGAATTTATTCAGGTTGTGGCCGAAATTGTTTCGGACATGTATGATTCAGTGGAGAATGACGGAGCAGCATCGCATCAAGAGGAATCAGAGACCACAGCGTCACAACAAGAAGGGATTACAAATGAGTCGTTAACCATTAATTTTGGTCCACGATTGCACAAATTAAGTGAAGTAGATCGTGAAGCTGCTGAAGCGAAGGTTGAAGAGCTTGAAAAAGAGCTCGAGACACTTGAGTATAATTCAGAAGAATACACCAAGGTACAGACAGAGATGACAGCTCTTGAAGTGCTTTTGCAAGATCCTCGTGTCTTAAGTTGGCTTCGATGTTTGGAAATTGTCGCGCAATTATTAAAGCTCACGTCGCATAATTTAAGCGATCCGATTGTCGATGGCATGGGGCGATATATCTTGCCTGCGATTGATAATGACGTACCTGCGCTACGTGAAGCTGGATTAGAAAATTTGGGTCTTTATTGTCTGCTTGATAAGCGTCTTGCTGAACGATATTTGATTGTCTTTTGGCGTGCATTGAACAATCCAGAAGAAGAGAAGGAAGTGAAACATACGTGTGTTCAAGCGATCTTGGATATGGCGTTTAGTTTCAGTAAATTGGAACCTCATATCTTTGGTACGAAACAGGTGAAAGATGAAGTGAGAGACGAAGTTATCGATGTCGATTGTAGTGAAGAGAACGAAGCACCAAATCAAGGAGATCAGCAGAGTCAAGACAAGAATAGTGAAGTGGATCAGGATGAAAATATGGAGAAAATCGATGAGTTCAAGACTACTGTGAGTTCGGAAAAGCTTGATCTGGACACAATTTTCATTGGTCTTGGTCAGCTTATGACTGTCGATGATGTGAATCTTCAAAGCACACTTGTTGAAGGTTTTTGTCGTCTCTTCATGATGAATCGAATTGATAGTATTACTGTCTTGGCTATTCTACTCGAAACATACTTTAGTCCTGAGCTACAAAAGATGCAACAACAGCGTGAACATGGTTTTCAATCACGCTCACTTCAGCTCTTAAGTATTTTTTTTCCAGCTTTTGTACTCGCGACACCAGCAAATTGTATGCTGTTAGAAGAAGCTGCAACGCATTTAATTCAAAAATCGATGGAGAAATGGGAAATTGAGAACGAATTAATGCTCGATTTGAGTGCTTGTGCAAAGTATGTGATGCATTTATTAAGTCACGATGCTCAAGAAGAACATAAAGGACATGAAGTAATGAAACGAGAGTGTGCACATCATAATCGGATTGGAATAACGATTTGTTTGGAAATACTGGCGTTAGAAAACGTTGTGATTCAGACGTCGATTCGACAAGATATTGTAACAATTCGTGAGAAAGCTTTGCTTAAAATTCTTGCGTATATCGATGTTTCTATGGCTGAACGACGTTCAGCTGCGTTGTTTTTGTATCTTTTACATGAGATCACGTCGAAATCTTTCGATTCTCAAAAAGGATTATTACGAAGTGCTGAAGCGACACTTAAACGTGTGAGTGCGAATCTGACGAACGAAACTGAAGATGAAAACAATGTACAAGCTCAAGATCAAGCGTGGGCTCATACTTTAGTTAAAGAACGTGAAGAGATATTGTCGAAAAGTTTAATTAAAGCAAGTCAAGAGTATGAAAAGTGGCTTAAAAAACAAGAGCGCGAGAAGAAACGACGGAATTTACGATTTCTTTCTTCGGAATCAGAGAGTGAAAGTGACGAAATGGAAGAAATTACAACAAGACGTGAATTATCTTCACGTCGGAGTAAGACAGTTGCTGTTAGTCGAATGCAAGCGAAAGAAGGAGAATTTGAAGCAAAGATACAAAGAGCATTGGATCAAGATAAACGAACAAGTGAAAGTGAAGAAATGAGTGAAAGTAGTGAAGAAGAAATGAGTGAAAGTAGTGACGAAGAAATGAGTGAAAGTGAATGAAAGGTTAGACTTTGGTCGGTTTTTTTGATGAGGCCATCGTACCCTTTTCATGCGACGTGTGAAAAGCAATAGGTGCAAACTGTATGTTTTGATTTCCTTTTGAAATTGTTGATGAAATATGGGATTGTTGTGGTGTAAATGATTTTAAACCTTAATACCTTTAAAATCTGGTAAAGTTACATTTACTCACTTTGAAGAATTAGTCTTCCCATGTCTTCCACTAAAAAAATGAAAGAAACAAACCGTCGAGTGATGCAACAACATGGCTACACCTAAACCGTTGCACCTGGTACCCCTAACCTGTACTTATACAAAATTTAAGTAATATCACGCGACACTACTTGTCCCGACCCCTTTGCCAATGTTGCTTGTGGCAGAGACGCAAATTGCATGGCCACTCGCTTCATTCAGCAAACTTCCATTTTCATAATCTCAACGTCATGTACTCGCAACACAGCAATCGGACTCAGATTGTACCCACGCACCATCATCCACATGGTCCACATGATGGTCCACTCACCGCTGAGCGTGAGATGTTAAATCAAATTCGCTCCAAGCTCGAACGTGCACAGCGTCGTCTTGCACGAACACCATCAAGCACTTGTAGTGGGTACATTTCATCGTCTAATACGGAGAAACATGCAGTCCCTGTGAAAAGTGTTGGAATCGCAACTTCTCGTTCTTCTCAAGGTTCAAACCATCATTCTTCAAAACATTTGTCTCCTCAATACAAAAGCAAGTCAAAATTCGCACATGTGGACACTGATCCACTAAATGGTGGACCGCCACCTTTAGCAACACCATTTCTTGTGTACTCAACTTCGCGTATTCTATCGATGGAATCACAAGAGAAGCACAGACGATGTGAACAACCACGTTCAGCCTTGCGTTCCGAAGTTGCTCGTCCTCCTACATCTCGTGTCCGTTTTCAAGACTTGCAGAATCAGAATTCACATTCGAATCAAAAAGACCGTAAGTTGCAAGACGTGAGGCAACGAAGGTACCAGCAAGTTCAAGATCGCGAGTTACGCCACATGCAACGTGCCACTTCTCAATTGCATGTGACTTCTCCAATTACCACAGCTACTCGCCATATTGTGGCACGTGAAAATCCACCTAATTCAGCAATTAAACCTTCAGCGTATCAAAAAGTGGTAGAAACGTTAACATCATCTGTACGACGAAATGTGGGTACAGTTCCACCACCCACATCGGACATAAAAGTTTCAGCATTGGAAGATGTGGTACCACGACGACAAAATCATGATCCAAAAGTGGTACCTCAATTTCAAAATACACCCGAAACGGTTCAATTGACAAAAACAGGAACATCAATTGAAGAAGTGCACGAAGCGGATGATACATCAACATACGATACCGACGATAGTTATGAATTTGATAGTGATGCTGAATTCTTGTCATCGTCAGAATATGCGAAATTGGTCAAAGAAAAGGTGGATGAAACTACAGTTTCTGACAATGACAGAAAACAGAATCAAGCTCAAAGAAATGATTCGACGTCTCATTTGACAACAAAAGACTTGGCACTTTATGCTCTCGGTCGTACAAGCAGTTCAAGTTCAGAGGTTGTGTTGTCATCAAAAGACAAGACATTCAACTCAAATGTTCGTGTTTCTAAATCGTCTCTTCAACGTCATGAACATTTGTCTTCATCAATTTCAGCTGAAAATTACGTTCGACGGTCACGTACGCGTGCTCCGATGGATTTAAAACATCATTTACCACCTTCAATTGGTGTCTTGTCGGAACTTTCATGTGGTTCTTCAACGTTTCTATTGGATTCCACAAGTTTCTATCACATTCAGTGGACAAAAGGTGAATTTGCATTCTCTGTGCAACAAGTGTACCCAAAAAATGAGTTTGAATTTGAAGACGAATCTCAATGGTTTCTTCGGATGCTACTTAATACGGAACGTAGCACATGTCCTAATTTTGAGCACGTGCGGGTAGGTGACGTGTTAATTCGAGTTGGTGAGACTGATGTTTCCGATTTGGGGTTAGAGGGGTCGGGTTTGGTTTTGACGACTTTTTTCACAAAATTGATGGCTCAATTACCGGTAAATTTGACTTTTCAACGAATGCAAAGTAGTGATTGGGATGGTGGTGTGGAGCTGTAAGATAGTTTTTTTTTTACTTGAAGAGTAGGGGTAATAAAAATATTGTGATACTTTATAATTTGTTTTGCATTACATTTTGAAAAATTAATTCGAGATTTACTTACTATCAAAATGAATATAAACAAAAGGAAAAAAAAATTAAAACCTGCTACTTTTTTTCTTAATTTGATGTCGAGATCGAATCCTTCGCATTGCCAAATGGTTTTCTTCATGACGCTTAAGTACAATGGGATCAATTGTTGCTTGAGTGTTAAGTATTCGAGTCTTCAATTTCATATTTTCATTTCTAATCGTTGTGTGACGACGTGCTCGCACTCGAATTCCAGCGGATGTAGCATCTGTTGTATATTGCATTGTAGATGCATTAAACTCGACAAAATTATTCTTAACTGTCGCCGAGTGTCGAGTATAAAGCGCATGACTTGATCGAGTGAGTGGATGATTAAATTTTGAGACGACAATTGTGTTTTTTTCATTTTGATTCGAATCAAATGTAGGTTGTACTAAAAGTGTTTGGATCAAAGCGAGATGTTTCTGAATATCGTGTTTCTGATTGTAAGAAGCAGGCGTAGATTGATTGTTAGTGTGGATGCGATTAGGATGAGCAGAAGTTGCTAAAGCAGAAAAAAAAGCAAAAGGTGAGACTGAGTGAGATGACTGGATTCCATTCACACGAGCACGATGCCCTCGCCATTGACTTTTGCGCTCATAGACGTCCAGCGCACTATCGTACGAGCTTGGTCGAACCATCTTGAAGGTAATAACAATTTCTAATGTGCTACTTAACTATTTAAATGATGACTTTAAAGCTAAAAACGGATGTCGAACACAAGAACAAATTCTGTATAATTAGCCAAAGAAGCGAAAACGGATAGGTTGGTAAAGTTCTGATTCTTAGCCGTTTTCTTCATTAGATCTCGTTCTTGTTTAATTTTGGAATTGCTACACGAATCAAAACCTTTCGATAGACCGAAATGTGTCGTTGCAATGCACGTTCAGCGCTGCAAACACTTCGCGACTGATTTTTCTTGATGCTGCATTACTTTAGAAACGTAGTAATCTTCTATCAAAAACGTTTATGTTTTTAGAAACGAACGTTTGCTTGATGAATTAACAGTTTATCCCGGTATTTAGTACATTAAATTTCTAAGATCGAAACTTATGTAATATTGTATACAAAATATCTATTGGTATAGTGTATACAAAACTCATGTAATGTACTGAAATACTGTAATTCATCCTAAAGTGCATTCATTGGCAGAAACTTAACTTTCTCACTTGAATCTTACCATGGGCGGCAGCATCACGTTTGGGCAGCTCACGAACGTACAAATGCTTGGGTTTTATCAAGCACGATACAAGGAAGATCGCAAGTCATTTCTTGCGTATGTGTTACAAGTTAATACGACAACGTCTCATTTTCTTGTGTACCGTCGGTACTCTCAAATTGCATCTTTAGCTACTAAGTTGCACTTTCATCCGCCTGTGGGGTTACCACCTAAGTATGCCATGCAACTTTACCCTCTTACTGATATGCAACTACAACAACGTTTTGAAGGTTTAAAAGGTTTTTTACATGCAGTGATGGTGCATTTATCCATGCAACATGCAACAGGGTTGCATCATGCCACAAACTCAAGAGCAGGATTGGACATGCAACTATTTTGTGACTTTGTTGTGCATCATCGTAATCGACCCCCAAAACCTGTTACAGGTGACATTCCGAATTGGGCTCAACCTATACAAGAGGTAACAGATCATGATAGTATAACCGATAGTGACGACATGGGGTTACTCGAGAGTGATGGATCTGATGTTGAGAGTGATGATCTCTCGACATCATTTCGAAATGAAGTATTGCAAATTGAAGGGAATGTTGGTGCTTTGTGGCATAGTGTTCGTGCATATAAACATGCAACAGTGGCATGGTGGGAAGCAACAAGTGCAGTATTTGATGAATACAAGCGAGTGGCAGACGTGCCACAACTTGGAACAAAAGACTCGATTATCACACGATTGCAACAAGAAATGACAAATACTCTTGATCTTATGCAACTTGCATTTGCAAACACATGTGATATGGAAGTGTTGCCTCCATTGGAAAAGTTGCGTCACGATGTATTACCCGAGATTAAACATTCATTCTGGACTCGCCACGAACATGTGCAACATGACACAGTGGCAACGACTCGACGTGTGCAACAAGAACGCAAATTGTTGCACGATAAAGTGCATGTGGATGTACATCAAAGTTTAACAGCATTCGTGGCATTTCAAACCAGAATGTTACGTACAATACACCAAAAGTTACATGATGTGACAACTGTACCACGACCTCGAAGCAAATCGATGCCAACACTCTCTACAAGAACACTTGATCATCATTCTCAATTGCCAAATGAAGAGATGACAATGCAAAAGACTCAAAAGGATGCAACTGAAATTGATTGTAAAATAAAGAATGAAGGTACCCCACAATCACGTCTTTGGGTTTGGGGTCGTCCACCAAGTCTCGAAAGTGGTACACCGCTGATTTTACGTCCAAAACAAGTAGCTGTTTTACCTAATCAGCCATTGATACAAATAGCTTGTGGTGGAGAGCATTTATTATATCTCACAAGTACAGGAGATGTCTACACATTTGGTAACGATGAAGTTCGCAAAATGGCTCTTTCCACAACCCTACCCGACCCCGAAGCAAATGTGCCCAATTCTTCGCTCTCATATTTAACACCACAATTAGTCGAAGAATTAGCATTAGAAAAAGCACTTTATGGGGTTACAATTGCTCAAATTGCATGTGGAGCTCAACATTCTGTCGCAATCACAAATTGTGGCGAATTATATACATGGGGAAGTGGCGAAGATGGAAGATTAGGACACGGTGACATGCGCGATCGGACAGTCCCACGAAAAGTGATGACATTATTACGTCAAAATGTTGTAAGTGCAAGTTGTGGTGGAGCACATACCGTTGTTTTAACTGAAAAAGGGTCGGTATTTTCATTTGGAAGAGGTCGAAATGGTCGATTAGGGCTTGGGGATACAAAATGGCGAGATGTACCACATGAAATAATGACTTTTCCATTGCATATGCGAGTGGTACAAGTGGCATGTGGGTGGAATTTTACGACAGCGATTGGTCAAAATGGAACATTATGTACTTGGGGTAAAACTGGCGAAGGACAATGTGGAATAGGGTATGTTGATCAAGACCAAGTGGTACCTGCTATTGTAAAATTTGGTACAAATTCTGATGTGCCAATTCTTGATGTGGCATGTGGGTACACCCATACCCTTGTATTAACGGCAAATGGTACAATGTATTCATGGGGATTAGGGGAATATGGGCAATTGGGTACAGGGAATGTTTATGAGCCTATTCCAGCCCAAGTGCATTATTCTATAGATGTTTCTGATCCATTAGCTCGTGTTTATTGTGGAGCATTTCATTCTATTGCGACTACCGAACATCACGTTATGTTTACATGGGGTTTAAATCTTTATGGTGCTTGTGGATTAGGGCATACAACGAATAAAGACCAACCAGAGCGCTTGGATTGTTTTTCCGCCAATCATGATCTTGTTGTAGCGTGTGGTCATAAATACACTTTTGCTCTCGAACTTGCTTTGAATCAATCGCATGTCAAACTACAAGGTCTAGCAAAAGATCATGTTTTAGCTTCTCATTCACTTGAAACCACTCATTTCTCATCTTTACGTCTTCCTCGTGATAGTATTCATGAAAAAGAAGAAGAATTACGACGTGTGAAAAAAATGTGGCGTACACGAATCTTACGAAATTGGGAAGCAAATAAAAATTCAGCATTAACTCATGCACTTTGGCGTCAAGGCATTCCACCATCAATTCGAGCACGTGTGTGGCCATTAGCAATTGGAAATCAATTAAAAGTGACACCAGAAATGTTTCAAATGTATCGACGACGTGCAATTGCATATAAAAAAGATCGACATGGAAGTGAAGAAAGTCAAATCTATGATGGTGGACGTGAACATACATTGGCATTAATTGATACGGATTTACCACGTACCTTTCCATCATTAAAACTCTTTGATGCTTCAGGTCCTTACTATACTTTGTTATTAGAAGTTTTGGAAACGTATGCTTGTTTTCGACCTGATCTTGGGTACATTCAAGGTATGTCGTACTTAGCCGCAATGTTATGTCTTCATATGCCACAAGATCGGTACCTTGCTTTTCAATGTTTGGCTAATTTAATGGTACACGAACATTTATTTACGTTTTACTTATTAGATGCTGAATTGGCAAGTGTCTACTATACACTTTTTGAAGCATTTTTAGAAATTCGATGTTCCCAATTATTGGTCCATTTTCGAAACATTGGAATTTCTTCATGTTCAATGTATTTAATGAATTGGCTTCAAACATTATTTCTTCAAGTGTTACCACTTGAATCAGCAGCACGTGTATTTGATAATTTCTTACTTGATGGAACAATCTTTCTCTTTCGTATTGCTATGGCTATTCATGAATTATTGGCACCACAATTATTGACAGCTGAAATGGATGTGGTACTTCCATTATTGCAACATAATATTATGTACCAAACAATATGGCACACTCAAGTATCCGAGCAAGCATTGTTTGAAAAAGTTTCAACAATTGCTGTACCAACTCATATCTACGCTGCTTTAGATCGTGTGATTAATGACGTTTTCTTTTATGAAAAACGTAATGATTTGGATCAAATGGGAAATAGTAAGATGATGATGGTTGGAAGTGGAAGACAAAGTATTGGAATTGGACACATGAAACACGAACGACGAAGTTTTAATGCATTGAATGGAGTTTTAGGTGGATTTTAACAAAGATGGAAGAGGTTGAAAGTATTTCATAGTGTGAAAATGACTTTAATTTGATTCAATGTTTCTCCAACTCTTTTCTGCTACGAAAATTTTCAGCAAAAACGATCATAGCTACAGAACCAATAGATTTACTTTGTAACGCTTGGATTTTGATAAATCTGCTGTCGTCATCATATCATTTATGCTGCTACGTTGTGATTGCTGTCTTGATCGTTATGATCAAAACGCTGGATTCTGAAGCTTCGTACCTACCTGTACCCACTGGTACGCATGTACCACTACCTGAAACGTAAATTATACGGTTTATTTTTTGTTTCATTGTCCCTTTTTAACAAGTTGTACCAGTCGGATCCATCCTACTTGTACGTACGTAAAAAGTATGTAGATGATCTGTTCGTACAGTTAGTACACGTAACCAAAGGTTTTTCTTGTTAGTTATATTATAATAAATGAATATCAAAGGTTACAGTGTTATTTTGCTACCTTTTGATTAGGTGACAAATCATTTAAGATCTAAAAACGCCAGTGATGTCATTTCTATCATTTAGACACCGAGTTATGAAACATGCGCTTTTTGTATCAGCAAAAGTAACAGCAGAGTCCGAAACGTAAATGAGTGCGTATCTTATATCGCTAAGAAATTTCAAGTCAAGAAATCCTTTGAATGGATGGATCCTCGAGAGTATGCGGGTCCTACTCATGTATATATCATGCTAAAGTACTTAATCGAAACCATGAATGAAGAAGAAGATGTAGCTCCTTTCATTCACATCAAGAGACTCTCTTTGAACCTTATAAAACAAAGTCGTTGCTATCTGTTCAAAAGTTGATACTATACTGTCCTTTGCTATCAAGAACTTAGCGCCTTTTCATTCAGGTACACGATCCAACTGCTTAAGATAAAGAAAAATGGAAAATCTATGGTATTTACAGCTATATAACATGGGAAGAAAGCTACAGATTATAGAGGAATGCTAGCCAAGCATTGTTGAATTCGTAAGTCAAATGTGTCGCATGGATTACATGTGGTCGGTGGGTCGAGGTCAAGTACCATGGGTACACTAGCCTTTGCCGACGTTTTTGTTGCCATGGAAAGACTATAATGAAGTCGACAGAGTCCTTTAATCTGCCCATTCTTGCTGCAATCAGGCAAACGACATAATCGAGCACCTCCATGTAATTTACATAGACCCTTTGATTGGGCTGACTTTTGACACCCTCCTACAGAGCATCGACGGCCACCACCATGAGCAATACAGTGACCTCCACCTTGGTCGCTAATCTCGCACCCTGGTGTTGTACATCTTCGACCTCCACCGTGAGCTTTGCACAATCCACGGGATCGAATGCCCTTTGTACACCCAGGCATTCGACAAATACGAGATGCTGGTTTTTTCTTTTGTAAGCGCGACATTCGGCGGTAACTTCGACGAGCAGCAGCAGTTGGCGAGACAAATAGCATTGAAGTAGGATGGACATTGTAATTTGTATTGAGACGCACTTTAGGATCGTGAAGCAAAGGAAAAAAAACATTGTTGCGGTTGTGTCCTGAAGTAACAGGCATGGACGTCATTCGTAATGGAGCAGCCAAATTCGGAGACATGGATCCAAGTGATGAAGATGAAAGACACTCACGACGTTGTGGACTCGAAAGCTCTGGTGTGGACGGAGTGGAAGCTACGGGACTAAAAAGTGCCATATCAAAGCCTTTTTGACTAATTTCATGGTCGTGTGGCCCTGGAGACATAATTTCTTGGAAAATTTCATCCAACATCTCTTCGTCACTTAGTGCTTGATTGATAGTCGTACAAAGTGTTGGGTGTACATTTGTTGTTGTGTAGAGAGTCTGTGCCTCTTCATATGGATTAGTACTAGTGTCTGTCTCTGTATCGGGATGAAAGAGCATGAATGCATAGTCGGTATCTTCCGTATTAGCTCGCCAGTCAATCGTCGAAGGCATAGCGTGGGTCATCGTTGTGACTTGGAATCTCTTGCTTTGACGCTTTAGTGAGCTACAAATAGGTAAATCGAAAGTGATTTATGTACGATGCTTCCAGTTGATTAGATCCAGACTTTACCCATGAGCAGTCGGAAAGAGAGGCTACTTTATTTCTATGAGACGGCCGTTATCGTGTATAACCGCCAATGTTTTGTTACGCAGAACCTTTAAGGTTTCACAGAGATCACTACTGAAGGTAGCCAGCACGTGGCTCTGCTACGGTGGTTCAACTTTCATCACCGATACTACTACAGGAAGAAAACCCTCAAACTTGCCACAAGAACGCAATCAAACCACAAGTAAGCTGTCTGCCCATTCTGTTGAGTATCGTTTCGACCTAAATATGTTGGAGTTTCAAAGTCACGAGTAGGTTGCAAGTACTCGTTACAATTTCCACGCATAAATCACAAGCACTCACGTTTTATCTTTTAAAACAATAAGATGCTCTGCCATGTTGAAACAGTAGAATAGAAAGTATAAACCACTTTCTTTATGTTCATTTAGTAACAATCAAGTGCATATCTCCACATGTTATTGTACTGGCTCGGAACTGAAACCATTGACTACTTCATCTTGTCATGCTCGCTACAATGATACTTTGGTAACGGGGACGTTCTAAAGTCTCACACATTTGAAACACTTCGTTTCAAACGCTTACGTTCGTCGAAAACCAGAAGTCCAAAAGCTATTCATTGTTTGTATTTTGATTGGAGAAAATCAATAAAAATGTGCAATTTTATTCGTTAATACTCAAATTAATTTGAAAGACATAATTTTTAATATATAGACTGTGATGTAGGACCCGCACATAAACGACATGAGACTACGAACGATATACTAGACGTCGCACAGCGAGAACCTCTCATGGTGAAACTCCAAATCATTTGAGAAAACTGCTTAGAAGCATGACGAGTTAGTCGCATCTTTTTACCAGCCAATTAGCATAGCAGAAGCAAAAAGGTATCATTTGCGTTTCAAGGACTAAAAACTGGAAAATTATAAATGAGTTAGATTTTAGCTCCATTCAAATTAAAGATCAACATTAGATCTGAATTTATTTGAAATGAATCAAATCGACTATTCAAAATTCTTATTATGTGACGAACGGTCCAGTAAATCGATCGAAGATTTATCCTGGAGGAGGAGACGCTGGCGACACCGAGTCCATGCACACAAACGTTACGTTTTAGGAAATAATGATCGACGTTTTACAATCAGCAGTGTGGTTTTAAAGAGCTACAGGAGTTGTGAAGCGATACCATTAGTGCTGCTAATCATAAGTCCGAGTTACGGCTTGATTTCTCGCGTTGGCGAGTTGCTACCACAAAAACAAGCGTTGCTAACACCCTGCGGTCAGAAGTCAATAAATTTGCTGTTTTAATCAAGGAAATCGTTTGGTGAACAGCGTGCGACTTGCAATTGATGGCAGTGCTGCTAGTCGTGGCATTGAATTAACCATCACGGCAGCACGAACACTCGGACGCCTTGTTGGTCAATGGTTTTAAACACCTATACATTTGGCCATGTCCTTCTGCATATGTAGCTTTTTCGATAAGGTGAGGTGCTTATAGTAGCGTTTTGGTCTCACTTGAAGAACCTACGCTAGTCATGTTTTGACTATCAACTTCAACTTCATATTTTTTATAACTTAACGATCGACACCAGCCGGAAGTTCGTTATATGAACTATCGTCTTCAACCTTTCAGTATAATGCTACGAAGGTGAGTCATTTACAGGAATTTCTTCAGCTTGTGCATCCTTCGATTGGGGCGAACAGTTCAGGTCGGTATTAGCAACAAATGTCAACCTCACCTCTGCAGTTGATCGTATTTTAGATTTAGAATCTTTTAATCACAATAACAGAAGGCACTTAAAAATAATAATCCAAGACTGTCACTGGTCTTTTGCTCCTGTATCAAGAAATTAGCAATGCTGACGTTAAATATCTTCATCAAATTATATTGCTTTTGGTCGATTTTGCAATTAAGTTTAGTAAGACTAAGCAAATTATGAAATTTGCTTAGTCTGACAACTCTCGTATGCTTATGCTTTCGTCAAGCTGTGAATGGTCTCATGCTGAAGAAATCGTGCTTACATTAAGGGAAATGCATCATTGTGTTCACTACGTCGTTCTGAAGTTCTTGCCTTCAACGATGTAAAGTCTACTGTATAAATAATCCAAGAGTCTGAAACTCCTAAGCGCCGTAATCAAAGAGCCAGTAATAGATTGGCGACCAAGTGCGATATGCGAGGAATCAAGATAG
The DNA here is from genome assembly GCF_900000015.1 of Plasmopara halstedii. Lineage (NCBI taxonomy): Eukaryota > Oomycota > Peronosporomycetes > Peronosporales > Peronosporaceae > Plasmopara > Plasmopara halstedii. Next base: position 1,251,252 of record NW_020189964.1, on the reverse strand, counting down.
CAGAAAGTTTCTCTCTCTTGTTCGAGATCAATGTACATCCGGCATTTAACAGCATTTATCGAATACATTGATCTCGCATTCTCCAAACACACGCTTAGGACCGCACTGACCACACAGTTGACTTTGTAGAAAAAACAATGTTTACATTCTTATGGTAAATATTGCGGATTTATATTGATTTTCTACGAAAATTGTGATCACTTGTTTTGCAAATCAGATTCGAAAAGTAAGCTATTTCCGATGCGAGTCAGTGCCAAAAATTGCCATTACACAATCAGTTCAATTTACACTACAATCACTCTGTTGTCATGGCAGACCGCGCCGAGCAGCTCAAGCTTCAGGGCAATCTCTACTTTCAGAAAGGAAAGTTTCTTGCGGCTATTGACATGTATACAGAGGCCATTGTACGTTCATCATTCTTAGCCAGTTATTTCCGGTAGATTCTTTTTCTAAACCTCATTTTTCAGGTGATGGCTCCAGATCGCTCAACGTATTACTCGAATCGTGCGCTTTGTCATTCTAAGCTAGATAAATGGGAGAATTGCCGCGCTGATTGTGAACTTGCGCTCAAATTTGACAAATTGAATGCCAAAGCCAGTTACATGCTGGGTACGAGTCTTATGCATCTTTTGGCTTATGACGCGGCGATTAAAGCGCTTCAGACGGCACATATTAGTGCTGAAAAAACAAAGAAACCCAAAGCTTTTCTGGATGAAATTTTTATTGAGCTTCGACGGGTGAAAAAGAGACAGTGGCTGAACCTTCAGAAACAACGCGTGATGCGGCATGAGAAAGTTAAAGCTCATCTGCAGTTGCTTTTTGGAGCCAAACACACAGCCGAAATTTTTGCTCAGAAAGACAGTGAAGACAGCAGCTCAGATGTTGATGAAGTCGATGCACTGATGGCGTACGTGGACCACATGGCCATTTGTTACGAAAAAGACATGTATCCTGGACACGTGCCCGATTACTTGGTATGTCCCATTAGCATGGAAATTATGCACGATCCCGTCACAACTCCGAATGGTGTCTCGTACGTACATGTGCAACGCTTTCTTACTTTATTTTGCATATTTATTATAAATGCTTGTTTATAGATATGAACGGCAATGCCTGGAAGAACACTTGCGCCGAAATGGCGCGATTGATCCGCTGACGCGGAGAAAGTTGACACTTGATATGCTCCGACCAAATCCGTCTTTAAAAGCTGCTATACAAGATTTTCTTGAGAAAAATGCTTGGGCGTTTGAGTCGTAGCAGTCTTTACGTTTGGCAGATTTCTGGGTATGCATAAACTGGACGTCCTTGGCGTATCGGCAATCAGGTAGTCGATGGAAATGGTATTGATACTTTTTGTAAATTTTAGATTGTAAAAGGCAGACAACATGAAAGTGATGCTCTTGGACCCTTATGCCTTTCTATGATTGTTTGTTATTGCAGTCTCAACACTATGATCCATTAAACTTTGTCAAGGGTGCCACAGTACTACAGCACACGCCAAGAATGTATATTCGAACATACGAGAATGCGTGGTTAAGTTTACTTATGACGCTGAAAGCTCTTATCATTACAACGTCGCCAGAGTGCCGATACCGCCTTCATTCGCATCGTACCAAGATCATAATCACGAAAAGTAGGACTTGGTTTATCTATATTACTGGACGGCTGATAAATAGTAGACTAGGTGCTGGCTTAGATGAATCCTCATCATCATGGTGGACGCAAAGTACCATCGCTCATGATTTATACCGAATGATATGCCAATGTACTTGAAATAAATTGTCGGCTATCATAAATCTCGTCATAACGTTGAGGAAACTGGTGGAACCTTGACAATGCTACGAGAGATAAGGACTAGGCAACGCGCCTAGATGTCATACGGAAGGAGACACACACTCTCGAAATAAGCAAGTTTATTTGTACAGCTTTTTGGTCTGAAGATTGCTTTGAAAATGTTTGATAGATTGAGAGTTGATATGAAAAGTTTGTAAGAGGTAATGTCTTTGTCATGTATGATGTTGGACTACAAAACATCTCTGTGTACGATAAATAGAAGCAAGAATGTGGAGCATCACAGGTGTGGAGAGATAAGTCAGCCAAAGAAGCACGGTCCTTCTACATGACATACAATTTCTTCAACGTACATTGATTCAGCAAAGAAATGTCTTTTGTTTGATTACAATTCAGCTCACTGCTCAAGATACTCGATTCTGATAGGAGCTGCAACTGCGCAAAATTTGTCAAGCCCGAAATTGTCGTTTGTCTTCAGACATGCGGCAACAGTACGAAGTTGATGTTGAAGTGAAAGACTCACTCGACTTCTGGAGGCGCTTACCACACGCCAGACCGGATCTACATCTCATCCACTTGTATAGTTTTCACCTTGCCATCATTAGGCAATTGTCTTTGCTTGCAGAGATGCAGCTATCCACCACGCAATCAAACGATCTTAAACCATCCGCAACTGCATTTGTCCTCGACGTTGCAAAAAATGTTTTGGGTTGGTGCATGCGTTCTGCAGCGCCTCGATTGTGGGACTGGCTTCGTGGCAACGAGACACACCTCGAGCAAGATGACCACCTTCTATCTCAGCGCTATTCGGTCGAGCATATGCAGCTACTCGTAGATAATTTGAATGACTTCAAGATGCAGCAAAGACTCATGATTTCTGTACTTGAGGACCTTTTAGAAGAGGTGAAACGAATTCCAAAAGAGTTCAGAGTGTCAGCAAGTGATAGCCAGTAACTGGTGAATGATATATTTGGGATGACAGAGCGAAGCAAAAAATAATATTTTTCCGCGTTTCAATTCGGTAATTTCTTTAGGGACGCTTTGGAGAGTTTTTGTACTTTTAAAATTTTTGAAATTCTTTAAGTTCAAATTAATTACAGAAATAGCCCGTTTAGTATCATTTAATTCCAGTACCCTCCTCCAAGTCGTGGTAGCGTTAATAGGACTATCAGATACGTCGGCTATGAAGCAGACATGGGTTTTTGAGAGCGAAATTCGCTCAAACTTTCTGATTGAAAGATTTGGCTTTGGCCCTCAAGGCCAAATGAATGTAAGTGTATCTGCAGTAAAGATCAAGAGGCCCAACAACGATGATGTACACGCTGGGCTACTATTTGTACATGAGGATGAAGTGTGGGAGACCATTGCAATTCTCGATGATAATTTTGACAGTGAAGACCTTCAATATTATCCAACTGATGATAAAGGAAGCCAGTGCATGTTGGTGATGCAACGAGAGAATCAATGGATTAATCTATTAGATTCAGGAACATGGTAGGTTATTGTGACTTATTTTAGTTCTGTTTAATTCATTAAATCATGGTCCACGTTGATTTAGGAATGTGAGTCGAAGTGTAAACTCTTCGCTGGATAAGCAACAAGATGAAGTTCAAGAAAGATCTTTACGCATGGGCTTCTATTACATTTTTTACGTGCAATGCACTCCTGGACTCCAAGTATCGTTTAACGTAAGCTTGAATTACTACCCATCTGATCATTTTCTAATTCTATATCTATATATTGTTTTAGATGAATGCACAATTACTGAATGGAGAATCAAATTTTTTATCCGCGGGTGACGCATATTTGCCATTTGTGTACTTGACAACAAGTTTTCTCTTCTTAGGTGCGACGATCGGATGGATTAAGTGTCTTGTGAAGCATCGAGCATTTGTATTGCGAATGCATTGGTTGATGGCACTTTTGGTGACTGTAAAGACCCTTTTGCTCTTTGCTGAAGCTATGCGCGTGTACTATATGAAATGTCACGGTGACACACTCACAGCTTGGACTCCAGTGGTTTACACATTCATGAGTTTAAAAGGATTATTACTGTTTTCAATTGTCATGCTCATTGGCACAGGGTGGACACTTTTAAAGCCGCATTTGTCTCAAAAAGACAAGTCGATACTTTCTCTCGTTTTGGGGTTACAGATTTTGAGTAACATTGCTCAAATATTCGAGTATGAAACCCCAATTGGCACACGTGCTTGGATGAGCTGGCGAGACCTTTTGGTATTTGCCGATCTCGCGTGCAGTCTTGCAGTGTTAATGCCACTTATATGGTCTATTCGTCAACTACGAGTGTCTGCGGCAACTGATGGAAATGCATTTGCTACTCTTCAGAAACTTACGCAATTTCGATCGTTTTATAGCGCCGTCATTTGCTACATTTACATATCAAGGCTGATCTATCAATTATTGGACATGAGTTTACCATACGATGCAACGTGGGTTGCTGTGGCATTTACTGAGCTGGCTGCACTTTGTTTCTTTACCATTACTGGTTATCGCTTTCGCCCATTACCCACTAATCCGTATCTTGAAGTACCAGTACATGAAGATGATCTGGACGAATTTGCTTTAGACGATGAAGAAGACAATCTAGACTTTCATCCTACTTCACGAACTGAGCTTCGTCAATTTGCATACGGTGCACCCGTGCGAACCAAAGCAAATGATACAGATCAACACACAAATCCATCAGATTATACCACTTCAGTGAAGAAGCGGAGTGGAAGTGGCCAAAGTGATCGAAATGATTAGTTTGGATCTTGAGATTAGAATCTATAGAAGTGCTCAGTGTTACGATAAGATTGTCAGCTCAGATAATATACCCAGTTTGCTTTTACAAGTACTTTATTCATATGTACACAACGTAGATACGGAATTATCTCTCTCCAGCTCGACTTTGCGTCTTAATTAGCTCCTTGAACATCGTTATGACGACATTACTGGATATAAGCACAATATATATGAACTTCAGTTATAGGTTTAGTTTTATAATTGAACAAAATCAATTCTTAAAGTTAGGACTTCGACTTGGTGAGCCGGAACAAAGCAACGAAATTTAAGAGCCGCTTGATTCGAAGAATGAAAAAATGATCTGAATCAACTACTGAATGCTACTTCAAGAGGTTATGGAACGTCATCTGGTTTCACAGCAACTACATGCATCCTTTACATGAGCAATAACATCATTCTTATGACACAAAAGTTCAGCTCGTGATGTTGTTAACAAACGTTTAGCCTTCGGCTATCACCTCTTTGACCTTATCCAGTCAATTGAAAGTATTTTCATGCATTCGACATCTTTCAACCTTCTGTCTTTTGCACATTGAGCTTCTTAAAGTTCTGACCGACTTGATCTTACAGTATGCTCCATGTACAGCGTGTCCGTCTTGCGGCACCAAAAATATGATCACAACGCCTACAATTCAACTATTTGTAGTCTGCAAAGCCAGGGCATGATTGTAGCCAACCTTACCGGCTCGAACTAAAGCTTCATTTACTATTGATCGCTACAAGTGCTCAAGCTAATTCAACAACGCCATTCTCCTGCCAACCATTCAGTTTGATGAGTCAGCAAAAATACTTGATCCCTTTCAAACCCATTGTTTGCAACTTAACAGCTTTCACATAGTATTAAGTATGAAAGTATGTCGGACATTTGAGATGACTCATAACCTCATGTTATCAAGCGTATCAAGTATCGAAATTATGTCGCACTCGACGAAAGCACGATAAAGTCTGCATTGTTCGATTTGCGCATAACTCGTCACCTCCTTTACTTCATTGCACTATATCGTATCCTTATGGTTCACACTAATGTCGTTATGGCGGTTCGCATCTGGATCTGGTGTAGCACACTGCTAATGATCTACATGCCATCGCTCTTTGTCCGTCGTATTTACCGCGAACGTACCGTTGGTTCAGCATCGATTGTTCCCATCTTTTTAGTTCTCGCAAATTCACATGTCTGGATGCTTTATGGCTATTTGGGTCGAACGTGGTTTCCAAGTTTTCCCGTTTTTCTTATTGGTGATCTCGTTTCATTATGCTATCTCTTTATTTTCTGGCGCTATTCACAACAAAGAGCTCAAGTGGCGGAGAAAATTGGCCTTATGTTTGCTTGGCTTACAGTTCCAACGCTCTATGTAACTGCTGCTAGTCTGGGCTTTACAGGTCAAACTCGCAACGAGATTTGGAAAACACAAGGTTTGTGCTTTTGCGATGTCACTGTGATTACGAGTCACATGATTATGCTTCGAACTCTTATCCGTGCATTCAAGCAGCGATCAGCTGCGACGCTCGTTCCACGTTCATTAGCTGTTACGACATTTAATACGCTTGGATGGTTTACATTTGGTCGTGTTACATCAAACTGGATCATTGCGGGGCCTCAAGTCTTTGTCATTGCACTTCATGTGGCTGCATGGACCATGTACTTCGTCTATGGCTTCCAAAAAAAACCTGAGACTCAAACAACTTCGATAGAGGAGGTTGACAGTAGGTTTTCAATCATATTTTCACCAAAACTCGATGCAAATGCAAAGGAAGAATCACATTCCACTTCTGACTATCAAGCTGTACGATCTCCATCCGTTCATATAGTTTTGATTAAGTAAGGACGTAGCTCTCTTCTTAATAAAATCAAACGATGATGATACAAGTCTTTATATAATAAATAGACTTGCAGTCTTTTGCACAATCGAGTTAACTATTACTAAGAAGTCGAAGCTTCTAAAGCCGCGGCTTGTAAGAGTTTTCTTCCGTCGATTCAGAAAACGAGGAGCTCGATTGTTTTAAAAGTGCTCAAAACTTGGGTATAGAGTACCCTTTTATTAGGGGTAAAGTACCATGGTTACTTGTACTAGGTACGAGAAAGGGCTACATAAGTAACTAGACCCAGAGTAGATGACATGGTCGAAATTGATCGTAAATTCAACCAGAATAGCATGTTCAGCCATTCGGGCGAGCAGACTAGTAGCAGATACATTGCACAAGTATTTTAGTACATTTATTAGGCCAATAATTTGAGTCGCATTGGTCGGATTGATGCAGCGAATTGTCAAGCTGCAAACTGCTCAGTGTCGAGCTCCAAGTTTCTATATCATTGCAGTAACTCTTAACACATGATAGTTGGAGGTAAAGGAAGTATGAACACCACTCAATCATCTATTGATGTCAGAATCTCTGTTAGAAATTGACACTCCTCCCGCATACGTCATCGAATGACATGTACAAAAGAGCAAAGGTAAAATTGAATACATGAAGAAGAGAAGAACATCATGACTGAATACACAGACGTCTTTGTGTATTGATATTCTGACCAGGAATTACGAGAAACATTCTACTACTATTGACAGGTATAAATTCTATCAAGCATATATTTCCTGTTAAGAGAAGAAAAAATACTATACCCACCTAAGTTTGTTAGACCGCAATGGTGAACCGATAGGTTACCGCTACGTATTTCCCAGTATGATTGCGTCCAGTGTACACTCTTTAATCGGCTTAAATAAGTCAGTAGCCAAATGATGGTACAGTTGATATACAGTAGAGCAAAAGGCAGGCTCAGAAGGTTGTTACCAATACAGTTTACATGTATTTTGCCTTCTGCTACTCAAGTAATCTTTTCAACATGTTATGTGATCAATCCCCGTAGTTTCTGCCTTCTTCACTCCACCTCCAACTCTGTTATAGCTTTATGGACGCCACAGCGAGCGGGATCAACAAGTTTAATGGGACGAACAATAAGCGTGAGAGCACAAGATGCGAATGATCTTGGACAAACGCTTTTAAAGGTTTCGAGCAGGTAGATGAAGCTTGAGCAATTATTCACCACGCTGAATTTGCAACGATTATCATAAGAATCAAAAGGCGCCGGCAAAGATTCGTCTTTGCGATGGGCGACTCACAACTACCGCTTGTTCGCTCATCTAGGGACGCATTAAGTGCATGTAAAAAACCTAAGGAACACTTCGCACGGAGGCATATGTAGAATAAAATATTCCTTCGTCATGAATTCTTGACGACGATGATATGCGACGGTGTGCTAGAGCGCATCAATAAGCTCAAGACGTTAGCTGAGCAGCTAGAATCTGAGGGCATCGGTCTAAAGACGACTTGATGACCACATTTGTATGATGCCTCATCACATAGCAGGAGTCGCATTCCCACACGTTAACTCTGGAGCTTGGACGTCGCTCCTTTTTCAAGAAGAGACAAATCACGATAAGCAGAGCAGCATCGGATATGCCTCTAACTAAGCATTAATGCTACGAGACAACACGCACAAGACTCAGCTGGCGAAATGTAATTTCAAGAAGCAATTGCGGCAAACATGGACGTTGAACAGCAGCGTGCTCATTGCGAAGTCACAACGATGCTGTGAGACATCGTTTACCCTAACAACATACAGATATTGTCCATGACGAGCACCGTGATAAATTCTTGTCTGTGGAAAAATATTGTGACGACCCTCTCTAGGTCCAGCGATGTATGGCTCGTCGGCTCGCGAGAGTGTGATGGATGTATCGTACTACATAGTCTTGCTACATCGACCACGCGCTGACTTTGCGCACAAAGTCTGCAATCGAAGACTTTGGACACATGCAGCCTGAAGCTTCGTTGAGAATTCGGCACCATGCCATGCATCGGCGGTGTGCTGCACTGGTGTGCGTCCGTGGAGTCTGCTCGAACTGCAGTTCGGTTTCTAAATGGGACCAGATCGGCTGTCGAGGACTGAACGCTGCACGCGCACCCAGTGGATGGTCATACCACGTGAGTTACCAGCGTGTCTTGTACCACCCAACCCAAGTCGCTCGCCATCATGTCGACATTAGGCTACACTTGAGCAGTTCGCCATGGCGAAGCAAAACGTTGTGAGGAAGTCGGATGCGTTGCATCGACCGGTGCGAGGTAGAACCATTCTGAGCAGCTCAAAGACCACTTCCACACGCTTGCGTTACTCGCCGCACGCATAAACTGTAGTTGCAGTGCAAGACGCTACCGCTTGAGGTGCGCGTCCAGACTTGGGACGCCAAGTCCACCGCTACTGCACCGTTAGCGCACGAACTCATGCGGGACAAGTTGTACGTGTGACGCGTTGCGATCGTGCTTGCGACTGATTTAGCATCGACTTCCACCGGGTGCCGGTATCGATACATGCTGCATGTAATGCCACAGACGTAGAGTACCATCGTATGTGCTACCAGAATTCAAACACGGAGCGTGCATGCGCGCCAATACCACGCTTTGAAGCCGTCGTAGAAGCACTGGTCGAGAAACTCGATGATCGTGTCGTTGATCGAAGCCTGTCTGAACGGGATGCGGAGATTCTTGACTGTCTCCGTGCGTTCAAGAACTTGATCGCCAGGAAGCAAAGGGCAGTCTTGGTTCAAATTAATCTTGGAGAGTTCTGCCTTGGGCAAGTTGAGCTTTGCGCCGGAGCCTTTGCAGTAGTATCCACATTCTCAAGCTGCTAATGAAGGTTCGCGACCGAGCTCGCAAGCAGAGTCGAGTCATCTGCAAAGAACACGCTCGTGGCTGTGTGGTCCGCGATCACATACAAACCGTATTTCTCGTTGGACCTCAGCAGATTGCCGAGCGAATCGATCATCAAGACAAAGAGCAGCGCGGACAACAAATCGCCTTACGCCTCGCGTCTGATGTGATGCGGGCAGGTGTTTCCGGTTGATCAGTAAATGCGCTTGTGGGTTCGTGTACGACAGCTTGATCATCGGATAAACGCTATGCCAAACCCCATTCTCGAGCTGCCGGATCAAATAGTGCCAGTCAACTTAATTGAATGCTTTCTGGAAGTCCAAGAACATCGTGTTCGCATCTTCCCTGCAAATTAGCGAGGAACGTACGGGGTGGCGGATTGACCGTCCTTTAACAAATCCCTTCTATTTTGCGTGGATCAAGTCGGCGATGACTTGCTGCAGACGATAATTGAACCATCTGGTGTATTCGTTACTAATTGCCTCCTTCAACGGGGTGTAAAAGACGTGCTATATCAGCCCGCACCAGATAGGCGACTTATTTGATCTTGAAACATAATAATTCATTGACCTCTTTCTCGCGAGCATTGCGAGATGTTGAATACCCTCTTTGCCGAGAAAGCGGAGACTAGGGCGGCACGGGTATCATATCCCCGCACTAGTCTCCATCTTTCTAATATCGAATTTCGAGTAAAAACTAGATCTTGCTTACATCAAGCTGACCCATGCAATCAAACCGGAACAGACCCCAGGTACCCCAAAATTGATTTACCGGGTGCACGATGTACAGTGTAGTTGACCTAGCACTTAGATAGTACCAAATGCTAAGCACACGTCCGACATCCAGCGAGTACCGTAAGCAGTAGCGGATTGTAATGCCACAGGATCTTTTCAAGTGTTTGGCGATTCTAAATCGCAGTCATTAGACCCTTACGTTTGTACGTACTTACTGCAAACGCTGACAATATATTTGTCCATGGCCGAGCTGAAGGTAAACAGCCGGTTACTTGAAGCAACTCTGTCAAGTGTTGTAGTCGTGGGAGCAACAAAGTCGTTGACAACATTTGCAAAAGCGCACCAGTCTTAGACGAACTGGCAGCTTACGATAGTTTTGGAAGCAGCAAGTGGTCTGTGCAGATCCTGAGAAAGTAAGTGGTATAAGTGCATGGCCTATACCCGGTCCAAGAAGAATCTGCTCGAGTGGTCAGAATTAGTCAGCTATCTTCTCGAGCACTGTGTCAGGTACGCGGGGCACAATCCTGATCCGACTAGTAAAAAAGGCGTGGTGTGCTGTTGAGGATCACCTCACCAAGATGCATCTGACAACACCAAGGCAAGCTTGCATCAAGCACCTGTCCTTGCTTTGTCGGGTGAGGCAAAGTCTTTGAGCGTCATGTGTCGTTTTGGACAGGGCCATCGGCTGCATATTACTGCTGGTAGTCGAAGAGAAACGAGTACGAGTGACCTCGTTCCAGTCTAGTACAACAAAGGCTGCCAAGAGAAACCATCATGCCCACGACAATGATCCGCTTGTAATGAAGCATACATTTGTGAAGTTAGAGTTTTGGAGCTCTAAGACTTCTGTAGGTCATACAGGCTACGCGACTTTGCGGACAGTCATACAAAACGCCGCAACAGATGGTCGAATCGCTTCTGTTTTTTGCGAAGTACAAAATCTGCACGAGATACAAGCCGGGTGAATTTAATGTATTCACCGACGCTCAATTGCGTCAGTCTGACTATAAGTTAGTCGTGTCAAGATAGATTTCTATGACAAAATTTGTCAAGCATGTAGAGAAGATTTCAATTTGTTTTATTGAGGTCCATGCTCGCAGGCGAAAAAACGCATGACGACGTGCTTTGCCATAGACCGGAGCCAGGCATCCACCAATCGTTGTAGCTCCAAACGACGAGGATTTGTGTATTTTAGTAGCGACATACTTACAAGTGGACATGAGAGGATTAACGCAGCAGCTCACGCGTCGCCTTAATTGCAGCATCTGTTCGCTCTAGCGGACCGTCAAAGTCAGTGACTAGTGTGCCGACTGGACAAGATGATACCATTTGCTTCAGTTCCCGCCAAAGTTGTGTGGGGGGACAGCCAGGCTGTTTGTTGGACAACGTGTGTTGCTCTCAAAATATGCCTCAGCTATCAATTTGAAAGCTGCGAGTTGCTGACGCGCTCTATAAAATGCTGTTTCATTAATTGTGGACCAGGTGGTGGACGCCATAGCCGACCAACAACAGAGAGCTTCAACGACCGGAGTAGTCAATCATGTGGCCGAAGACACACTGAGCTGTTTACAAGCTTCGGCGCCACTGATTTGAGCCATGCAGCTGACATGAGCTGAGTTTGCACCCAACAATGTGGCTCAAGCATCTACAAGCATTTTCCCTTTTACGTATACAGGCCAAGCCACCCTCGAAAGCCGGCAACACTTGTAGAAAGCACGGAGGATTCCGTGTTAGGTGATGTAAAGGCTTAGAAAGCATTTACCTTCAAGTCTCGGATGTTTAACTGATGTTCTGGCAATAGCAGCTGTTAACACTCAGTGACAGCAAGCTCAACGGGATCTCCTGGATATGCGATGCAATGAGACACTCACAGAGAAATGGCAAATGAAATAGTCATAAATTTATCACAGAGAATTGAGTCCTTTTCGTCAAACATTCATGACCAAAAAGAAGGTTAAACTTGTCAAGGGTACCAAAGTGAGGACTAATTGACTAAAACCAGGAACAGATTTCTTAGAGGTCGTAAGAGGTCGTAACCGACAGTGGTTAATCATGGCGACTTAATTTAATTTTATACGCTCCCTCAAGCAAAATGATAGGTAGCAACCGTCTAAGCTTTGGATATCTTGCCGGGACTTTGTTCAGATCATCAAAGCAAGGCTTTCTCCCAGACGACTTCCGTTGGAAGCGCGTCTTTCTATTTACCTCTAAGATTAAGACGAATCCCAAGGGTATAGCCAGGGCTAAGACAAAATAGCCAAGAAGACGGCCAACGGTGCTGCTCACAGAACACCACCTCACAGCCTTGCCCAGATACAACGTTGGAGCCCGACAACGAGAAGCATTCAAAACAAGATCCCCCTAGGAACGATTTTTTTTTACATCTTGTGGAAAAGACCAGATCCCTTTCTCCAATAAGTGGTCTTACACCATCGGCTAGCAGAACTTAGGAGGACCCTGCTTCTTCGACGGAGGGCGACACCTCTCCCAGCTAAATTCATCAGGGCCACATCTCAGTCCAAGACCCCGACGCCGTATCACACGGCACCTCAAGCAGTAGAGAGAACATAAGCATTGCAGTGCACTTGACATCAATATGCTTGTCATTTTCTACGGGTGATACCGACGCACAGGTTACCAGAGCCAATATTCATTTTAGTAAGGAGAACGGCTAGCAGCGTGCAGATGCGCAACCAGGGAACTCACCCATCGTAAGCGCCTCATCTGCTTGCAGAGCTCGTCAACGTCATTTACATTGCATAGAATCTAAGGATGAAGAGTAAGCTATAAGAATATTGTTTTTTGAATTTAAGGATGAAGAGCGAGCTATAAGAAAAATTAATTTTGACATCGATGAG
>NW_020189964.1:1237327-1238350 GCF_900000015.1 Plasmopara halstedii | reverse complement strand
CGTGTTCTGCAAGTTCACATGGCTTGGAATATCTGGCAGCGGGATGTGCGCGCTGCAGCTGTCAAGAAGCAAAAGAGCCTTTCGGTTTGCCATGCGACGATCAAAAGATTTAAGCCATTCTGCAAAAATTGCTTGGGTCATCCATGCCTTGGCATTTTTTCGGTATGTGCATCCAAGGTTTGCCTGGTTGATGTTTTTGAAACAACGGAGATTCCTGTACTTTCCGATAATTCACAGGGGCAGCTTGTCGGAACCATCCCCGTTGCAGCAAATAGTTAATGTAATCCGCTCCTTGTTTTGCTTACGACCTTCCAACTGCTTGGTCAAAAGTGAATTATCCGCCTGTTTAGGATATGCTGTATGATTAGCAAACTAAGCATGAAAGAAATACATGTCATTATCAAATGAACTCACCTGCATGCGGTAAAAGAGCCCTGTTTCGTCCATATTGTAAATATCACACAGGTCATACTTGTCAAGAGTCTCCCTGATCGCAGGCAGAGCATCATTGATCATAGCCATGTCAACGAAGCCACTCTCCCCAAAGCGACGGAAAGAGCGAATTCCATGGCGTTCCTTGAATGCACAGCCATTTGAGAACTGGAATGGCTGATGTCCGGGGTAGAGACGGTCAAGAAAATGGGCCACAGTCTTTTTGAGGAGATCTCCAGACATATTGACCTGGTCTTGATATGTCGTGAGCCACTCAAAAAGGGCCGATTCCATGTTCGGATACCTGACTGTCCTCTGGCGCTTGGTGTCCAGGTTCGCATCTTCAAAGTTATCGAGGAGCTCAACAGAACGCTTGAGTGTGTTGGTGATTGTACTTCCACTGACAGTAATCTGATGGTTTTCTTCTATCCACTTGATAAGCTCCTCGTGTGTCAGCTTCGGATTCTTCTCCTTGTGTTGACACAGTGCAATACGTATCTTGTCTGACATGGTTGTGTGCTTTGCTCCACGTGGACCCATTGCTGGGCAATGTATTTGTTACAGTTCAACTGTTTCGACGTTTTAGTCAAG
>NW_020189964.1:1236721-1237317 GCF_900000015.1 Plasmopara halstedii | reverse complement strand
CAATCTGGATGGTCCAGACGGCCTACAGTACTACTGGCACGACCTACGCTGCGAGAAGAAGACCTATACCAGCCGCCAAAACGGTGGAGGCTCTGTCATGATCTGGAGCGGGTTTTCCTCGAAAGGAAAGACCGATTTGGCTTTCCTAATAGGCCGCCAAAACTCATTCCACTACCAGGAAACACTAGCTAACTACTTGATACCGTTTGGTGAAGCGTTCCACAACGGGGGCTACATATTTCAGTACGACAACGCCAGTATACACGCTTCCAAAAGCACGAAAGCCTTTCTCGAGAGCTTCGAAATTGAGGTAATGGACTGGCCGGCCCTATCGGCGGACCTAAATCCGATAGAAAACGTCTGGGGCTATCTTTCGCGAGACGTTTACAGTGGTGGCAAGCAGTACATGACGCTGACTTAGCTTAAAGATGCCATCCTGAAGGCATGGGAGAATTTGGACATGTCATGGCTTCAAAACTTGGTAAAATCAATGCCTGATCGCATTGAAGATGTCATCGAAGACAAGGTAAGAAGACAAAGCAACAAATAGATAATTTCTGCTAATGCAATCTTCAAAAGCGCATGAAATTAAAGCA
>NW_020189964.1:1208192-1236711 GCF_900000015.1 Plasmopara halstedii | reverse complement strand
AGCTCCGCTGAGCGTCATGCTGAAATAGCATATCGCTGTGCGGACGCTCTTGACGATTTAAAGCACATCGTGCACCAGCTGCCTTGTCTTGAGGACTATCGCTCTCTGTCGGAGCGACTCCTAGCCTTGGAGCAGGCGAATGCATCGCTGCAGGCAACGGTGGAGCGCTTGGCGCCATTAAAAATGGAGGTTGTTGCACTCCGTGCTCAGAACCAGTTACTGGTTCACCTTCTGAGTGGCCGAGAGCCCGTGGGACTTGCTCCGGCGCCAACGCTTCCGCGTTCACAGGCGCCGGAAACCGGTACGGCTAGAGCAAGCCCACGTAGAACACCGGGTAGGTGCGCATCCGCAGATCCACTGCACTCGTACTGGTTTTTGTAAAGAGCGTTAGGTCGGTGACCTTAGCTTAGATTCGTCTAAGTAAAGAGTCATGGCAGCCAGCCCCGCTGCACCCATCGTACGAAGCAGATAGCATATTGCGAGAAAACCCACTGAGTACCTTGGCAAGACTAAACCACTAGTGAATGGATTGACCGATGATGTCTTACGGCAAGTGATTGTTAGGCTCCCTTCACCACCTTCGGCAACAGCTTTTATTGGTCTTGAGGCGTCATTTCTCGGGGCGTTTGAAAACTATTACTAGGCGGTGAAATTACTGAGTTATACGAGGGGTACTGAAGAAAGAGCTGATCTCGTCATCCATATGCGAGTCCATTATCGCAGACATGTGCGGAGCACTAACTGCGAGTTAGACAGCTACCCTTATATATTCCTTTCATTCGTCGTTGCAGAAATATCATGAAGTGATGACAAGTGACGCACTGTGCGTGTTGCCCTCTGATCTGAGAGTGTAAATTACCTCGGATGTTATCTCCGATAATACAACACTAAACAACTGCCCCTGCGAACGTGCAGTCCGACGTTTTCATTGTTTTGATTTGCTCAAAACACGAGGCGGATTCTCTTTGGGTGCCTGCGTCAAAAAGTCTAACCACAAGCGGCGAATTGTGCTTGTAATACATGCATATTGTAGCCACTATCCTGGCGAAGATTCTAATTCATAGTACAATGTGCTGTAGATCAGCATGTTTACAATCCTCAGTGCACTTGACTCAAACGAGTGGTATGAACAACTGCTAATGAGAGACAATAATGTGCTATAACTACAATGGTTATCCGAGCAGGATACTCGAAGAGTATCCAATCATGCCACAAGGATATTCGATTGCACCAGCAATTTTCATAGTCTGGTGTCGCAGCTGTTCAATTCACATCATGGCTATGCGCATCACATTCTGACGGCTTACCCGTTCATCTCCGCGCAAAGCACGCCCGGCCATATGCGGAGAATCACATGATACACTTGCGTTGTGTGCCTGGGTGCATACACTTAAATAAGCTGTATGCCGACGTGATGCACATTTCGGGCGGCTTCACTGAAAAGCTTGGCTAATGGGTAGATCCTGCCAAGACAAGTACCATTGCAGATATACCATGCTCAATCTGAATCCCAGAGTAACTAAAAGAAATGACTTGACCAAGCGCAATGTGATTGCGATATCGCATGGACCCTCACCAACGTCCTTAAAAGGATTTTAATGGTGCTAGGTTGCGGCAGAAAGGGCTGTAAAAACAAAGCCTTTTGCGTGCCCCGGATCTGACTCTGCAGAATAAGGGGAACATGATGACTGTGAAACTTAGGCCTTTGTCACAGGCTTTGCTTAATTTTAAGCAAACTTTAGGGGACTTGGATGCAATATTGCATTGGAGTCCCGCCAGGGCAATAAGCTACTTGTAATGAACTATTCCATCGCAAGCTTATGGTGCACCTGTTTGAACCTTAGCTGTTTGTATTTATACAAACCATGGGTCGCTGTGACACAGATATGTTGTCACCACAGCTTCTCAAGAGAAAAGTGCTGTAATTAAAACACTATGTTGGGTAGTTTTTTGCGGTCAGGTCAGCTTGATGTGGTGGCGGATGCGCTTCCGAAAGCTTTGGGTGGCATGGAATTCGAAAACTCAGATGTCGCGAGTTGTTGCACGCATCGCTGTGCCTTACCCAATGATTGCTGCATTGCAGCACTGACTCACACTACACTCAGCGTGTCTGTGAATCTCAAGTAAGACATACTGTACGAAATACATTTTAGTAGCTATCTCGGATGAAATAAGACATACTGCTGGGTGAGCGCTATGTATTGGTGGCTCGACATATATAAGTGGGTAAACAAACATGTGCGCACGTGCGAGACGGTGCACCGAGTGCGAGACACTAGACTGAGGGTGATATATTTACATGCAACACGCCGATGCTCAGCCGGCAGGGATGCTATGATGCAGTTGACGCTTACCCCTCACCGCACCTTCAAACATTCAATATATCCACAGGAAAAGACGTCGTTCAGTGCATCGCACTTTTTTACAGCGTTGGAGACCCTGCCGTCGCGCTTGTGTACGTTGCAATGCGTGAAAAATGGCATTTTGTCGGACCTTTGCTTTCCTAAAGCTGGTGTACATACGTCGTACTTTAACATCATGTGTGCTTACGGAGTGCGATACGCTTCGGCAATTTGCCAGCTTCCAGTATCTAAGCTATGATTTACTAGGAAGGAACGAGTTTATTCGCCCGCTGTGACTCCAAGCGCAAGCGATACTACTTAAATATTGTGACCAAAAAGGTCGAGAAGCGTTCACGGAGCGTTTAAGCGCTCCTAATCTGAGAAAAAAGCCCACGCGCGTAGGCGCGTAGGATTTATTTCCAGCATTGTATAATGACAAATGAGTCAAAAAATAAATTAAAATCACGACCTGATTGAGTCCACACAAGTCGTCGCGCTTATAAGTTTGTAGATGGGCAAGCTCAGCGTGCTATGCTAGGTCCAGCTTTCTGGTAACAAGCTGGATGTCGACGTGAGGTTTTGGCGAGATGTCGCGGCACTGTAATTTACAGAACAAAAACGGAATGAGCAAATGGTATTGATGAGACAAATGATGTACAGAAAGCCTTTTTTCAGTGGATGTCGAAACTGAATGCCTCCATTGAAGACAAAGGTGTACGGTTGAGACCCAAAGAGTAAGTATGACCACTCTAATCTGAGAGCGCCTTGGTTTCTCCACCGTAAATACTAGTAAAAATATTTTTTTCTAATAAGCCCTATTGATGATGGACCCAAGGATTGCGCTTTTATCGAATTCTCGTTGAGCCGTGGACACAGTGTCCCCGACGCTGGTGAGGCAACTTAACTGGCGCTCAAGGTGCAAGTAGTGGAGTTATACATTAAACGCGGTGGATTGCTTACGATTGCGAGATAATTATAAAAACAAACCATATTGTGGCTCATATCTGAAGATGAGGGTTAAAGATTGTACGTATCATACTATCGTGAACGCACGTAGTACAATTTTGTGCAATTGTGCTAAATAGAAGCGTATCGAGAACTGGTATTGATGGCGCGATGAAAACATAAAAAATGAAGTTCGAGGGACACGTGGGCTACTAACTAGCCTTGCGTCATTCAATACATACGCTTTTACGACTGAGTTTAGATAAATTGAGAAGTTTGTTTTTAGTTCTAAAACGACATAATACTAAGCGACAGTTCAATTCAAATTTAAGATAGAGCAAATAGTTGCAGTGTTATTCAAGCGGTCCTTGTTTCCGCTCGTGTACGAACCCATTATTGATGCATTGTTGACAAAGACGCGGGCTTTTAGGATCAAAAATCTCGTCGTGCATTTCCGTTACATACTCCTAGTATCGATACGTTTTTTATGGTGCAAGACGATGCGTATTTATATCAGCTTCAAACAGATTGCGATGAAATTTATATAGTTATGATGGTCAATGTGTGCAGTAACATTTATCTTTGATGATAGACATGCTGGCAGCAATTATTTTACAGTGTGCACCCGGTCCCGTCTTGTTAATGTCATTCGTGAGGATCCTCTTCAAGTTTGTTAGCTCAGAGTTGACGCTTTGCATGATACCACAGCAACCATATTTTCTAACTAATCCAAGAAATGGGTCTCGATGGATCGGTATCCTCCGTGGGCTTGGAACCTGGAAGAGTTACCTAACTTTCTCGCATCAACAGGATACATTGGATAAAATTTTGTCTGTAGTTGATTCCGAGGAGATAGCATTACCGGCACATTCTAATTGAACCTGGAAGTGTAACCACTTCCAGGTTCAATTAGAACGTGCGAGTGAGAAACTTCCAACCAATCGGACGCTGGCAAAATACCACCACCGGCCCCACTCGCCATTGAGCAAGACCTTTTTGTATTCCCATCGTTAAATTGGAGGAAAATGACTCTTCTTCTAATAATGAGAGGCCGCGATAGCTCAGCGCTACTCCAGCCGGAGCGACATTGCGTCGTGCTATTAATCACCAAGCGTGAATGGCATGCACAAAAATGGACACGATCGTTTAGTCCCTCAAAGTACAAGGCATTTTGATACTCAAGCAACAATGTGCGTTGCATCTAAACTTTTATTACCAATTCTGTGGTGCAGTGGTATGCTGTTCACTTTAGAACCTGGAGGTCCAGGGTTCAATCCCCGGGCCGGGTAGAGAGGGGTTAGTTAGAGTCTAATGAATGAAACCCTACAGCACGTGCTTGACATGGCTTACACGACTCCTAAAAAGGTGTGTCGTTCCTAATCATACCTAAACTTTTATGTATCTCCTTATAGCGTTTTTTATGTTAAGCTACATCAAACAGTTGCAAGGAATTGCAACATATGTCTTAGCCAAAACCGGTAGTCGGGACCATTTACATGGAATTTTTTCCAGACATGATGCCGGCACAATAAAACTCCCGGGTACATCCAACTTGCTGGTCGTAAAAGCGACTGTGAAGAAGCCATGGGAAATCCTTATCGATTCCGGGGCGGCGGGCAATTATGCCCGACGTTCCACGATCGAAGGAAGTCAGATGAATGCTGAGGCGCTGAAAGCGTGGTTGAGTGAAACCGTCACTGTTCGCTTAGCGACGGGGACTTGTGTCAGTCCCTGTGGACCTCGGTGTCAAGTATCTTGATTTTGATAGCGTGGAATGATGCTTAGTCTTAGACTTGAACGCAAGGTATGACCTTATCCTTGGTATGGCATGGGTGGAACACCATGATCCAGAGATTGATTGGAGGTCGAAGACCTTGGGGTGTAGCTTTGGTGAATCATTAACCCACCTCTGCTAGGATGCGCTATTAGCGCGGGCACTGGACCGTAACGGTCAATATGCTGGATATTGGAGTATCCGACTTGACGAACACCAAGGGTATTTTAACCAGGGGTCCCGAGCCTGGCTCGCGGGCTGAACCTAAAGTGGCACGTAATCCACTGAGTGCTGCTTAAGTATTGGAGCAGTCGCTGCGTGCCAAGAGTGAAATGGTCGGCCATGGTCCGAGGCATCGAGGGCGAGGTCCCATTGATGCACGTGGAGTGGCACGTAAACCACTGAGCACTGATCACGTGTAACGAAGCAGTTGCTGCATGCCAAGCGTGGCATGGCCGGACGAGGTCCGAGGCTTCGAGGTCGATGCCCTAGTGATGCGCGTGGAGTGGCACGTAATAAACTGAGCACTGCCCACGCTTTGGAGCAGTTGCTGCATGCCAAGAGTGGCATGGTGGGACGAGGTCCGAGGCATCTTGTGCAAGGCCCTTCTGATGCGAGTGGAGTGGCATGTTATCCACTGGACAAAGACTGCGGAAAGAGCAGCTCTTAGTTGGATGCTGTTGATAATATCAAGGATCCGATATATTAGGGAGCTGGAATACTGGACCACACCGAGTGTGTATTCCCACTGATCTCACCAAAACGTAAGACCTCTATAGAAAGTAGTCGGCGATGCCATATGTTAGCAAAGTCGCAGGGCGTTGATCCTGACCCAAGGTGTGTCTACCGTAGACGATGGCTACATAACCCTGTAAACTGTTTGACGGGGGAGGAAGACAGCGACGTCACCCTCGAGGCTTTTCCCGCGGTGGATGCTCGTCTTGAGCTGGACAAGATCTCCTTCAAAGAGTTTGCGGTGCCTTGAAGGCAGGCGATTTAGCCGAGGTGGTTATTATACGACCGGGAGAGGAGATCAACTCGTCATCGCTTCTGAATGAAGCTGTCCTGAAGGACACTAAGAGGGTGCTGAACGCACAAAGTGGATGGTCGATCCTGAAAGATCCCTCGGATCTGTACTATCCTTCGGTAAAGGAATATCAAGACGTCGTCTCCAAAGACCCGCCATCCGTCCTACGTTCGTACCGAGGTGCGCGTCATGAGATTAACCTGGTTTCGGAAAACAAATACTGCGAAAAACGCCAATTGCCCCTGCCCAAGGAGCATTTGACGTCATTGACGCCTTTTTCCGTATGAAGCACGACGCAGTAATGGTGCGTGAGTGTAACATTCCCCATCCGACACCCACTTATTGTGTCCGGAAGCCGAACGGCAAGTGGCGTATCGTTCACACTTACAATGAGCTAAACGCTGCCACCATTCCAGTAGACGCCAATTTCTAGAATAGATGTTCTATGAAACAATATGGTTAACTGTACAAGGTATAGCTTACTCGACTTGGTCGATGGAAATTATCAATTTCTCATGAGAGCGAGTAATATTCCGCTGACAGCAGTGAGAACTCCGAGCGACATGCTCTGGAAGTGACCGGTGATACCCCACGGGCTTATAAATGCACCAGCAACATTTGATTGTCTTGTGACGCAGTTGTTCAGGCCCCACCGGGCGTATGCACAAACATACTTCTATGACATCTTCGTCCACAGTTGTGCGGGGCATGGAAGAACAGATGAGTAAAACCACAACGTCCATTTGATAGCGGTGCTCGAAATCATGCGCACATATAAACTGTATACTAATGCAGATAAGTGCATCATTGGTGGGGAAGAAATTCCCTTTTTAGGGCGCTTCATCGGAAAGCGTGGCCTTCTAGCGGATCCCGCTGAGGTCAACGCCATTGTGGATTGGCCGGTTCCAAAGAACCAAAAGACCTTGCGCAAGTGGCTTGGCCTCGTCAACTACTTGCACAAGTATAGCGCAAATTATGTGGAAAGGGCACGGCCATACGGAATTGTGTTGGGACACCAGGCATCGGGAGGCTTTTGATAGAATCAAAGACATCCTCCTTCATGCACTAATACTGTCGTTGCCAGACCCCGATCGTTCTTTTAGTGTAGTCTGTGACGCTTCGGACTTTGCCATCGGCTGTGCGCTGCTGCATGCAGACGCCGAGTGGCGAGATCGGGTGATTGCGTTCGATTCTCGCCAGCTTAAGGCTGCGAAGAGGAACTACCCAGTCCGCGACAAGAAATACCTTGTGATGAAGTATGCACTTGCCAGTTCAGGGTGCACCTTCTAGGCTCAAAGCTGTTTGTGATCTACACAGATCATGCTTCATTACGCACTGCGACTCAGTTGCCTCACCTCTCGCAGAGGATGGCTAGATGGCTTTCCTTCTTTGCAGAATATCACTTCAAGGTGAAGTACAGGCCAGAAAAGCAGAATGCTTTGGCTGATGCGTTGCACGCAGACCAGATTATGAGCTTGCTTATGTCACGACGGTGACGTCGTAAGTGACGGATTTGATCCGCGCCGCATACGCGGGTGATGGTATGTCTGTAGCGCTGCTACAGATCCTCGGGAACAAGGAGTTTAGAAACTCGGACAAGAAACTGGTTGCTGTATTATAGCACCGATTTGACGGATACGCCACAAATGGTGTTTCCTCACGGCGAGGATTTGAAATTCCGTATCCTTTACGAGGCCCGATACACTCTACTCAGTGGTAATCTCATTGTGAGAAGACGTACAGGTCTGCGTCAACCCATGTGGCAACCCTAGTGAGTTGCCACTACTGTTGGCCTAAGATGTACAAATAGTCGAACACATATGTGCGCACGAACTTGAAGTGTCAGAGGGTGAAACCCTCTCCAAATGCGGCGGTGCCGCTGGCCAGTTTGCCGGTTCCCTCCTGTTGTTGGCACTTCGAGAGTGTGGACTTTGTGTTTGACCTGCCCAAAATTTCTGCCGGCAACGCGGGTGTGGTGTTCTTTGTGGACCGTTTGAGCAAGATGGCTCATCTTGCGCAGTGCCGGACACCATCGACGATGTCGGCAAAGCGGCGCTAATTGTCGATCGTGTCTTTCGACAGCATGGACTCCCGGAGTCAATTGTCTCTGATAAAGACCCGCGCTACACTGGGAAGTTTTAGTCTTCAATCTTCAGAATGCTGGGCGCCAAGTTGTCTATGCCAACAGCGGACCATCCGCAGACCGATGGTCAAACCGAGCGCGTGAATCGCGTAGTTAAAGACTTTGTCGCAGCGTCTGCGCTGAGACGCCGAAGCGCTGGAGCGCCATGCTACCTACCACTCGTAGAGGATGCTCTGAACAATGCAGTGCATTCATCTCCCGGCTACACGCCGTTCTACGTGGACAAATTTGTAAACTCTCGCGTTACGCTGACGTCACCATCTCATGGCGCAGGGCTTGGCGGGGGGACCGCCGAACGGCTAGCTGATGTCAGCCCTGTCACTTTCCGAAATGAAGTTGATGACTTCCTGACTTCCAGACTGAGTGTCTTACGACACGCTCGTGATGCAAAGGCTGAGACATGCAGGAAGACTATGTAGATGAAGGAAGCAGAAGATATGTGGAAAACTTTTGAGGTCGGAGACCTGGTTTTATCAAATACTAAAACCCTTCCTACACATGCAGTCTCTGCTGTCTTTAAGACAAAGCTCCGTCCACGGTTATTGGTTTTTTTAAGGTCGTGAACAAGCGAGGCCTTGCGTATACGCTGAACCTTCCGAGAAGGATGCGCACCCACCCGGTGTTTTATTTGGGCTAGCTTAAGCCGGTTCCCGGTACGGCAAGTGATTGCAAAAGCATCGGAGCCGGACGGCGCCCAAAGGCGCCTGGCCACCCAGAAGCTGATCATACAACTGCTTTTGAGCACGGAGCGCAACGATTTCAGTTTTTGACGGTGCAAGGCGCTCCACCATCGCACGAAGTGACGAATTCGTCTGCTCGATGGTTAGGAGCCGCCCCAACAGAGCACGATAATCATCAACGTGATGCAGTCGGTGCACAAAGTGCGTTAGACTTTCTAGGCCTTCCGCAGAGCGGTAGGCAACCTCGGGAAGGCTCTAGGCGGAATGCCGATGACGACGGTATTTTTTCTCTAAAGCTCGAAGAGCATCGCCAGTCACCGGACGGCAATCGATTCGCTGGAAGTGAGCAACACGCGGTGAGGCTTGTCAGTTGACCTAAGCCTCCCTCGCTGTGTGTTCACGGACGGGTGATTCCTGTTACGCGTAGGCTGTGCTTAACTCCAAGCAGATGCAGATGGATCGCGTTTGGGTTTCGCAAGCCTAAACAAGCAGAGAGAAATAACGCTGTTCACCACAAGGAACTACTCTTAGTGAATTATGCTCTAGTCACATTTAAACTCACTTGGCTGGTAATAAGCCGTTAGTATCCATAGTGATCACGCAACGAAGCACACAGTGACGCTGTCACCAAATCGTCCACAGAAATTGGCAAAAGGGATATCCTTCTTTGCCGTGTATACGTTCGAAGTATGGCCAAAGCCGAGTTAGCTTAATGTTGGCGTTGCGATTTTGTGTCTACCTCACTACATACTGTTTATTGTTGCAATGGCGTCGTCCCCAATTGATGACGCAATACGAAGAGCGTACGGCTGGGGTGCAACATACGAAAGCTTTGGGAGCAAGTATTTTAAGAGCTCGGATTCCGTATATCTGAGCACCTGGTTGCACGTTACGGCGCTTTTCCGTGTATCAATGTGTGCTGTATTCAGCACTGGCCCAAACGCGACACTCAACGTTTTGTGGCTAACTAGGACAAAGTACTATGTACGGTGAGATATCACAGATGTGCGCTGATGTGAAACGTGCCAATGGGTAGAATCCTCGCCAAATACATTGGTGTATTTAGACGACTTGTCGATTTCGGCAGAAGGTTGCTAGTCCATAATCATAAATCTTTCTTTCGAAACGTCGCATCCAGTCATACCGGCTGTGTAGGTTTGTATGAGCAAAATAGTTTATATTGCTGATTTCCAGGTGAGAATGCAGTCAAACCTGTACCAAGGTATCGCTAACGTGGCTAGCTGGTGGCAACTGTGTCGAATCAGGAACCGTGCTCTATAGTGAAGCTTTGACAAACATTGTGCAAAGTGCTCGGCACCAGGTTTGACATGTCAACCGCTGACCATCCATACACATATGGCCCGTCAAATCATTTTTTCTGGGATTAGAGAATACTGTCAACAGCACCTGCGGTGATGCTGGAGCAGTAGCTTTCACCTATCGAACGTGCATTACAAAACGCAGTGCATTACTCACCCCCCCTTGTTTAAATTATTTGATTTACCCTGGAGTGCCTTTGACATCGTCACGAAGTGGCTTCGGCCCTGGTGGGGGGCTGGCAGGGGCTGGAACGAGACAGCTTTTGAAGACAGCGCAAAAACGGGATTTGCGCCATCGAGTGTAAATTCAATTTTTATCACTGTTGCAGTTACCTACAATATTACACTACGTAAAGCATAATTTCAATTATTTGCTTAAAGTGCATTGTGTACAGGTACAAATTCTATCGTTCATGCCGTCGTCTCCAGAGCACTCAAGCGGCCACACTGCCATTCTCAAGGTATTGAGCGACCTAAATATCGTGCCATTTGTATTGCTGACACATCAAACGCCTTTAATTTATACAGCACTGTAAAATTATGCTTAATACGACGTTCACACCCACGCCAGTGATGCCTTCATTAAACGAAAATCTGCTGCAGCGGGTGACATAAGAGACTATTTTATCACTCTGTCACATTTCCATAGATTAATGAGCTAAATTTATGTTCAGTAGGACATCTTTGACTACGATTTTAATCGTGAGCGCATTTTCCTGGAGATCGCAGAAGCGGAGATCGCCGCCATGCAGAAGGCTGCGGTGGACGCTTCAGAAGATAATATTTCAGACGATGAGCTTGCACGACAGGTAAATTACAGATTTTATAAAAATTCCACAGTATCCGTATTGATCAGTGCTGTTTACGCAGAGCGCAAGGTTGTCGCTGTCGAGCAACGTGAGCAGCGCTGGGCAGTCGAGGGGTACAGCTTCAAAACTACGAAGCACCAGTGAAGAAGATGTAGCAGCTGCTATTTCGGCGTCGCTTCGAGAGTATTAATGTTAGTACTTTGTATTTCATTCATTAATTGAGGCAATTCTGCTACACTAGGAGCAATTCACTTCATAAATTATCGCACGGGGTTACTCGGGTGCATCATGTTGTAAGCGAGCCAATAGAGTCGACCATAGTTAACGTACAACTCTTCACCTGAGTTAATGTCTCGCATTGCAACGACATCGGCTTTGCCATCCTTTGGTCGCTTTACAAAGTGGACATTGAAGCCTCCACGGTGTCCTCTGCAGTCGTTGATATACCGAGCAAGAACATCGGGACAATCCTGAGCATCCACGTAGACGTTGTCACCCATTTTCATAAGGTACGACTTGTCTTTGACTTTCCACGCCGCTTCGTTGGGTAATACTATCCCCGAGTACTCGCAAATTATAGAGCCTCGAACATGAAGCCGCGTGGCAAATAATCCTTTTCCTGCTCCTGGTATGTTTGAATTTCGAACTTCAACGCCATTGTCTTCCGCAGCTTCAGCGTGCACCAAGTAGTACGAACGAGGTAAATGGAGCTCGTCGTCCATTGATGGTCGGTCGGTTGAGACCTTGTGATACAAAAAAAAGACTTCAGTAGTAGCTCCAAATGCTATTTTTCTGGTTACCCATAGTTGCAGGTACACTGTACCACTCCATTTTATCTGTCATGACATCCACGCGCAAATTCTGTTGTGACGACCTTTTCCGGTTTAATAATGTCAACTTGGACGTGCTGACGGAAACAGTTAGATTTATTCACTCTCTTTGAATCGTTTGAACCTTAATACATTGACTGTGTCTTGCTGTCAAGTACAACGTGTCGTTCTATCTCCAGTATCTCTCAAAATGGCCGGACTATTTTCTGGTACAATTGGACCCGAACAACACCATCATGGGTTACAGTATGTTACCCTTTTTGTATAACCTACTGATAATTCTCCGTTAGAATCTAAATTCTCGTGTTTTACTTCGCAGTTATGGGCAAGGCCGAGGGCCAAGGGACTGATTGGCATGGACACGTGACGGCAGTGACTGTTGCTCCCGAGTTTCGACGTTTAGGACTAGCAAAAAAGCTTATGGACTATCTGGAGAATGTGTCGATAGAACTTTACAATGGCTACTTTGTCGACCTTTTCGTGCGTGTCTCCAACTCGCTAGCCATCCAGATGTATGAGAAATTTGGCTACTCAGTCTATAGGCGCGTCCTTGGATATTATTCGAGTGCTGAAGACAAAGAAGATGCGTTTGGTATGAGCTTATAATGATTTGAGTTCACGAAGGGTTTTATTGACATAAAGTTTATATGTTTTAAGATATGAGGAAGGCACTGCCTCGAGATGT
This sequence comes from Plasmopara halstedii, assembly GCF_900000015.1. NCBI lineage: Eukaryota > Oomycota > Peronosporomycetes > Peronosporales > Peronosporaceae > Plasmopara > Plasmopara halstedii. The sequence continues at coordinate 1,224,157 of NW_020189964.1, read as the reverse complement.
CGATAAGAAGTCGATCATACCGCTGCCACATCCAATTACTCCCGACCAATTGTGACACAGAAACTCTAAATTTCTTTTGTTACGTAATAAACTTTGGAATTTTAACATGAGTAGACATAATATCTACGCACACACGTAATATATCACATGCTACTCATAAACTTTAACTTCGACACTACTGGACGTGCGAATTGAGGGCTCACTTAACTTAGGCTGAGGTAATTTTGGAGGAAGGCCACGAGACACTTGCGTCATTTCGAGAGGAATCAGTTTTCGTCGTAAGGTAACCGTCTCAACATTGAGCTCTTCAATCGTTTCTACAGACAATGATAACGATCGATATGTGTCAGACATTCTCATTTTTGTGTCTTGACACGTCACAACCGGCACTGCCATCGTAACATCACTCAAGCGTGGAGGAGGAGGAGGAGGTCGTCGCAGTCGTTTCTGGCATTCATCTTGTGAAGTCATCTTTTCCTGCACAACCTCGGATATCACTTGATCGAGTCGTTCTCGCCTCAACTCCCTTCTGTCCTTTGACACATCCCATGACGGATTGCTCACACTAGTAAGATACTGGCGAATTGAATCATAAAGATATCGCCCATTCGACTTTACCATGGCTTCTTGAAACCATTCCGACTGAACTCTCGTCACGAGTTCCTTGTGCTGGTCATTATCGTCATTTATATCATCACCTTTCTTCTCAACTGTCATCGTGCGTGCATGCGCCAAAACTTCGCAAAGAACGACACTGCCAACACGCTTTTCTTCACCTAATTGCTCGTTCAGCCTCAGTACGAAATCCATCGTATGCGATGTCTCCGAATCTTGATGACCAAGTTCACCTCTACTGTCTTTTGATATTAACTCACTCTCGCCATATTTTGATATCGCAGCAGCGACCATAATTAAGTCTAGAACATTTTGTCGTGACTCTTGTGTTTTCTGGAAATAGTTCAATACCTTTGGACTAACAATGTAATTGATCCATGCATATAATTGTTCTCGAGAGGATGCATTTTGAGCTTGAATCTCCTTAGCTAATTCCGGTTGGTGGCTCTCGAAATAGTTGCAAATGCGCACAAATCGCTCGTCATTTACATGGCGAATCACTTTGGCTCGCTGGACACTTAACACGTCGATATTATGCAGTGCAAACGTCGATTTGCTGTAAATGGTATTTGGCGTCGGGGCATCACTGAGGGATCGAATTGTTCGCATCGACGAGTCGCTACTCGACAAAAGTCGGTTAGTGCCCTCTGCACCGGCCACTAACGTTGATCGTCGACTTTTCGGCATCACTGGACGCCAAATATTTGGAGAATGAGCTGAACTAGACGCGGGTGACGATTGCACTACAAATGTATGTCGTCGATGAAGTGGCGGTTGAATCTCGTGAAGAATGGCCTTCAAATTGTCTACCATGTTGGTTAGTTTATAAATGACCTTTTACCGTCAGTGTAAAGCTTATCCCAGTGCCCATTTACCGTATGCTTTAAAGTAAAGGACGTAACCATGTGGTGACCACGATTCCGTAAAATTGAGATGCTTTGCAATTATATCGAGGTGATATTTTGCTGGTTGACTGTATTTATTGATGTCACCATCTGTATTGCGCATTCATTATTAGTAAGAATTACGAGTACGTTACCGTTACTTCTTGTACTGATGCTTTGTTTATCTCATCGAGACAGTTCTCAAAGACACCCTGGATATTTTTGTGGATAGTACTACTACAAAGCTGGGCGACCCCAATATTGCGATTCTTAATGTTCGTTAAGGAACATTAAGAGCAACGGAAATGCACACCTTAAAGAGCACTTTCCATCTCGAACTTGCGGTAACTATTGCGCAGACAGCCAGGACCCAGGCCGCCAATTCATCACTGTACTTTACACTTGCTCAAACCAAAAGGTGTTATACCTGAAATTAAGGATGATATTTAGTGTATGCATTCTACTACTCACAAAAAAATACTATATATTTGACCCAGAGCTCTAACTTTCTTATTTATATGTCAATACCACGCTTGAGATACATGCATCCACTTCGATCAGGCCTTCGCGTGTAAGCAAAAACTTTTACCAGCTCCTCCTTGCTAGTGGAAAGGGGGTCCGACCTCAATGCGTATCAGAACGAACCAAAACGGTATTTACATATGCACTAAGTGAGATAGCGGTGGACGCAAATAGATGGTACGTGGGCTTAAAAAGATGGAATGTGGAGCTTATCTACACATCAACCTTAATATACTTGTGCGCCTGCAAGTAATTCATAGTCGAGTTTGAACATCACGTTTGTTTTGTTAAAGATTGCATAGCGATTATTAATATTGGATCAGACAGATGCAGAGATATGAGGTGTGAACATGGAGTGGGGGGATTCGTACACGATATGCTTTGAAGCAAAAAAGCTTTTGCTGAAGAAATTTAGCACGACATTTTTTCTTGGCTACTTGAACGGCTGAGATGAGTAATTGGGAATTGCTACGGCTTTAGTAGCTCACTTTTCGTGTTCTTGATGCCACAACAGCAGCAACAAATGTGTTTTTTGTCTCTGGCCATCGAAGAAAAATCTGCCACAAGGAATTCTATTTTGCGCAATCGATCTTGACGCCATTAGGAGGGTGTGCTGCTTGTTTCGCGTCAGATAATGCTGAATTTTGTCGACTGGAATTATTTCCTGGTTAAGGTCTAAAGTTATAAATTCTATGATCAGTAATGAATGACACCTAGATAGCTAAATCAATTATTTTGAAGGTGAAGGTAACGCGGTGGTATATCCGGGGACCCACTACAGCTTCTGTGTACGACGCCCCAACAAAATTTTCGTAGAGAATAAGCAAATCGAGCTGGTTTTCGATCTTGCAAAATTAAATTGGGGTGAACTATAGAGCTGGGCTTTACATAGATATCAAAGGAAGCTTGCGAATATGTGAACAAAGTGGACCGCTCTGAGTTTGTGCCTTTTATCACTGTCAAAAGTTTTAGTCACATCAGCTCATGCATTGTCATTGTGTGAGTCTTCTGCACTTTTACCTGAATGCAACATGTTACATGTAAGAGCTGCTAAAACAAGAAAATTTGAAAAAAACTTAGAGTAATTATCACATTACTTGAGCGGTGTACCAAAAATTTACTTTGGTAAGCGTAGACGTGGCCTATATCGTCAACTCAGCAAAAAAAGATCTGCTCTTGTTTACAGGTCCAAGACAGCGTGTGTTTTTTCTTGCGATCGGGGTAGCTAAAAAAATTCTGTCGATCAACCACAATTCCTTAATTATGCATCAAGACAGGTTAATTATTGTAAGGCGAAGATGATTACGTTGAAGTTGCTCCACGACGGGGTTGGCCGCCCGAGAAGAAGCGTCAGAAAAGTAAACTGAACGGACTTTGAGTCGCTCCTTGCATTGTTTCAATCATAGCGGGACAAAAAGCCACAACAAGTGAAAGTGTGACAGATAAAATCGCAATATAGAATGGACACATTCTATTGCGCAATCATGACTTTCATTTTGGTGGGTCCTTATCACGGAGCATGTGGTCTGCAAGAGGTGATGTTTGTGTGGTAGGCAGGCTTACAGAAATGTTAGCTTGCGTGACATAAGTGAAATCAGAAGTAATCTGTGAAAGTAAAAAGAGGGGGGGGCTGGATGGCTCACTACCCGCTAGTAGTCGGTTTGACCAAAGAAGCCATCGGTTTCGATATTCATTACTCTGACTTTGAAATAGGTACAAAACATTTAGCTATTCTGAATCTGTCTGACAAACGATAGACTTGATTCCAGTACTTTACTAAAAGCTTTTAAAACATCCGATGCACCAAAAGTTCCTTGCTTAATGCAACCGTGTTGAACTAAATCGGTGGCCCGATATGCTACTTCTGCTCAAAATGCTGTAAATGACAGATAGGAAGGAAGGACCTGGTGGTTTGAAGGTAAGTTTCCAAGTGAATTTATTTCTGCTTTTAGCGATGTAGTTATGCAAATGGTTGGGAGTTCCATAACTCCTCCTGGTTTACTTAGGTGAAGACTTGACTTGTTTCCAACAAACCGCCTCTAAGAGCACATAATGGCATCGGCCCTTCATCCACCTCTCATTCATACCAAGTCGAGCGACCGAGAAACCAAGACAATCACAGCAGGTGTGAGGAATATTATAACGTAAGAGGGGGAGATATTCGATAATCGGAGTAGTCAAGTCAGTGGGCCCCAGCGCACTCGTTGCGTCTTCTCCGCAGGCTACGTAGCGATGCCGTTCCCAATCCAATGTAGACTTTTGAGGCTTGAACGTTTCAGACGTTCTTACTGAGCTACGCACATCGTTCATTCCCGAGCGCAAACTAAATGCATCCCTCTACGGAGCTCCAATCGGTAACTAGTGGATTTGACCTATCACAGCCAGGTTTTCTTGCTTGTATGCAAACACAAAAGATGCACCGACCTTTAGAAAGTTTGACAAGGTTTTTATCACGTCGTTAGTTATGACTAGATTTGATTGCAGTAGCTCGCCATACCGCGGCGCAGGCAGCTAAGACACCAATGTGTGGAGGTACAAGTGCAATGAAATGTTTCATAATCCGACAGGTCACAGCTCTTTGAGAGCATTGCTTACAGATAAAACAGTAGCGATTGAAACAGTCATAACCCTTCTATTCGACTATACCTTTGACAAACAATAGTGCCGAGTATACACGAATTAATTTGAGTGTTGAATGGCGTAGGCTTGTTGCTTACCCATCTTGCGCCTTTAAAAATCAAAAGGAATCGTTCAGTTGTGCTTTTTTAGCTGCGCCATCCTACGAAGTACCTCAAGGGAGACTATGTGGTACAAATACGGTGTATTTCCTTTGCACAAAAGCTGGCCCAGCTTCACGGTGTCGTCGGGATGGATTTCGCCTTCAAGATATCGCCAGCTTTAAAGGGCTTGTGTAATGGGATTACACGTACCCTTGTATATAAGGGTGGGTCACACAAGATGGTGTGACTGTACAAAAGTGTGGATATTCAAGTCGGTGTAATCACACAATGGTGTGGCTACACCGTAGCAAGAAGTCACTATGCAGCAAGACTGCCAGTAGTTATGGTTTTACTATTTAATTTGGAAAACCTAAGGTTAAGATATAGGCATTTCTGCCGCAAATATAGAGTTTAATTTTGAACGGTAGAGCGTTTTTGCCTTGGTTAAGGTTTCTAAGTACTCTTGGAGGTAGCGGATTATAGCCCGCTACACTATACTGGTCCTAGTATAGAATATAAGGTCGGTGACCTTGGCAAGCTTCTTCGAAGCAAAGCGCTACGGCAGCCCCGCTGCACTTGGTAGCACTTGAAGTTAATCTACGCCTGAGTCGTTACGACTGATCCTCTGTGAGGAAAGGGCAATTCTCCTTTTGGCCCCAGGCATTGAAGAAGTGCTTAATAAATGATGTCCCTATTTGGCTCTGAGGATGCGCAACGCCTTGCTTCGCAAGGACACGAAATGATAATCGCGCGCCTAGAGGCGTTTTTAAGCTACAAAAATGCTCTACTAGAGCACCTACAGCAGAAGCTGTCAGCGTCAACTGCATCCATGACGCCACCGTCGATGACAGATGATTCCTCCCAACCCAGGCCACTCATTATGATCTTTAAGACATCTGAGGGTAAGGATGGAGAGACTCTCTTTCTCTGGGTGAGAGTGGCCGAGATGGCTATGGCTCCAGAACGAGCAACAGCGCGTGGCACTAGCTATCTCCAAGCTCAGGGGCCGAGCGCGCGAATGGGCACTAACGCGTGGTACTTCGATTGAAACGGTGTTTCCCTCCTGGAACAAGCTGAAGCGTCAGCTTTTGCGAGTGTTCTCGCCGCCTAACCGGGAATATCAAGAGCGATCGCGTTTTCTTGCCGCCCCACAGGGCCAGAAGGAGTTGGTGGACATTGTTCAAAAGTTGGGAACACTCCTTGCCTAGATGGCGGCCGAACCTCTCCCTGTGGCAGTTACGGTGACCGTCTTTACGGAGGGCCTCCGCACTGACGTGGCTAAAATGGAAGTCTTTCGTCTTCTTTTGAAAAATCGGTGAATGCGGCACTTAATGCCTTATTCAATTTTAAGTCGACACGACTTGGTTGGAATGCATACCCTCAAAAGGAAGGGAAGAGCTTGTCGAGCGGGCCTGAACCAATGGATCTCAGCTGTGCTGAGAAAGAAAGGAAGTACTCCGAGCTGCCGAGCAGCGTGTAAACACTCGACGGTGTTTTGTCTTTGGAGACACCCGTCACCTTCGGACTAGTTGTACCCTGCACAAGGCGCGTAAGTGTTTCTCAAACCGACGTTCCGCTTCTAACCAGTCTGGTTTGGCGCGGGGAAACGAAAAAATCCAGTAGCCGTGGAGCACCCTACTGGGGAAGAACTGAGTTCTGTTAGCCTTTAGTAGAGGTAGAGGGCAGCAGGGCCCAGCCCCGAAGAGCTCCGAGCTCTTGAATACGAAACGTGTATGCAAGCCGAGCTTGCTGTTCGAAAAGCGATCGTGAAGGGCGTTGTTGAGAAGCCATGGAAGATCCTATTCAATTCGGGGGCATCGGGCAATTATGCTCGACGGTCGAGAGTAATATGTATGCTGAGGCGCTGAATGCGCGGTTGAGTGGCACCGTCACTGTTTGTTTAGCGTCGGGAACTTGGTCACTGCGCGGAGGGTCCCTGTGGAACTCGGTGTCAAGTTTTTTTTACTTCGACAGCGTGAAACGCTGCTTAGTCTTAGACTTGGATGCAGGGTGCGACCTTCACCTTGGTATGGCATGGTTGATACACTACGAGCCATGGATTGATTGGAGGTCGAAGACTTTGGGCTCTACGCGCACGTCTCCTGGTGGAGCTTTGTTGATTAATGAACTCACCTCTGCTAAGGAAGCAGGAGCGCTATTGGCGCGGGCACTGGACCGGGAAGGTCAATGTGCTGGATATTGGAGTGGCCGAGTTGTCAAACATCGAAGGCGTATTGAACAAGATTTCCGAGCATGGCTCGCGGGCTGAAGTTGGAGTGGCACTTAACCCACCGAGCACTGCTCAAGTATCAAAGCAGTTGCTGCATGCCAAGAGTGGAATGGTCGGACGAGGTCCGAGGCATCGAATGTGAGGCCCGAGTGGAGTGGCAACTTATCTACTGGATGAAGATTGCGGGTATAGCAGCTCTTCGTCGGATGTTATTAATAACATCAAGGCTCTGATGAAGCAGGGGGTGGGGACACTGGATGACGCCGAGTGCTTATTTTCACTGGTCTCCGAGACGTAAAACCTCTATAGAGATGAGACGGCGATGTCGTATGTCATCTGCAAGAAGCAGGGCGTTGATCCTCCCTGGGTGTGTCTACCGAAGACGATAGCGCACAACATTGTACCCTTATCAATGCTTTGGCGGGGGCGGAAGACGGCGACGTCACCCTCAAGGCTTTTTCCGCAGTGAATGCTCTTCTTGAGCTGGATGAGATATACTTCAAACAGTTTGGCGGTGCCTTGAAGGCAGGCGATTTAGCCGAGGTAGTCATTATACGGCCGGGAGAGGAGATCAACTCGTCGTCGCTTCTGGATGAAGCTGCCCTGAAGAACACCAAGAGGGTGCTGAACGCACGAAGTGGATGGTCGATTCTGAAATATTCCTATCCGTATTATTTTTTGGTGAAGATATTTCAAGACGTCATCTCCAAAGACCCGCCGTCGGTCCTACCTCCGTACCGAGGTGTGCGTCATGAGATCGACCTGGTTCCGTAAACACAATACTGCGTAACACGCCAATGGCCTCTACCCAAGTAGCAGGGTGATGTCATTGACACCTTTCCCGTGCGATGCACGACGCAGGAAAGGTGCGTGAGAGTAAGTCTCCTCATTCGACACCCACTTTTGTGTCCGGAAGTCGAACGGCAAGTGGCGTATCGTTCACGTTTACAATAAGCTAAACGCTCCCACCATTCCGGCACAGACGCCGATTCCTAGGAAGGATGTTCTATAGAACAATATGGTTGAGTGTACAAAGTACAGCGTACTCGACTTGGTCGAGGGGTATTTCCAATTGCTCATGAGAGCGAGTGATTCTCCGCTGACAGCAGTGCGTTTCCGAGCGGCATGCTCTGGGAGTGACAAATGCACCAGCAACATTTTATCGTCTTGTGACGCAATTGTTCAGGCCCCACCGGGCGTATGCACAAACATACTTCGACGACATCTTCGTCCACAGTTGTGCGGGGCACGGGAGGACAGATGAGGAAACCCACATCATCCATTTGAGAGCAATGCGCGAGTGCATGCGCACGAATAAGCTGTATTCTAATGCAGATAAGTGCATTTTTGGCGCGGAAGAATTCTTTCAAGGGTGCTTCATTGGAAACCGTGGCCTTTGAGCGGACCCCGCTAAGGTCAAACCGTTGTAGACTGGCCGGTTTCAAAGAACCAAAAGGACTTGCGCAAGTGGCTTGGCCTCACCAACTACATGCACATGTATAGCGCAAATTATGCGGTAATGGCACGACCGTTGTCGAATCTCCTTGCAAAGAATACGGAATAGCGTTGGGACACCGAACTTCGGGAGGCGTTTGATAGGATCAAAGACAGCTTTCTTCATGCACCAATACTGGCGTTACCAGACCCCGATCGTCCTTTCTGCACTGCTGCAAGCAGAAGTCGAGGACGAGATCGAGGGATCGCGTTCGAATCTCGCCAGCTTAAGGCTGCTGGGAAGAATTACCCAGTCCACGACAAGGAATGTCTTGTGATAAAGTATGCACTTGTCAAGTTCAGGGTACACCTTCTTGTCTCAAAGCCGTTTGTGATCTACACAGATCATGTGTCTGCGACTCAGTCACCTCACCCCTCGCAGAGGATGGGCAGGTTGCTCTCATCATCGCATAAATTTGAGGTAAATTATCAACCAGGAAAGCAGATTGCTTTGGGTGATGCGTTGTCACGTAGACTGGATTATGAGCTTGATCATGAAACGACGATGACGTTGTCCGTGACGGATTTGATCCGCACCGCATACGCGGGTGATGGTATGTCTGTAGCGCTGCTATAGACTTTTGGATGCAAGGAGTTTGAGAACTCGGACAAGAAATTGTCAGTGCGATTGTGCGCATGGTTACACCGAAAATGCGTTGAATAACGGTTTGCTGTATTTTAGCACCGATTCGACGGATACGCCAAGAATTGTGGTTCCTCACGATGAGGATTTGAAGTACCATACATTTTATGACCCCACTTATTTGTCATCTCTGTCGTGAAAAGACGTACAGCTCTGTGAGACGCCACTACTGGTGGCCCAAGCTGTACAAATGAACGAGCATAAATGTGCGCACGTGTGTGACGTGTCAACGTGTGAAACCCTCTCCGAATGCGGTGGCGCCTGGCCAGTTTATCAGTATGACTGGTTGTTGACAGTCCTTGAGTATTGACTTTGTGTTTGGCCTGCCGAAGGACTCGACGAGCAACACGGCTATTGTGGTCTTTGTGGATCTTTTGAGCAAGATGGCTCATCTTGCGACAGTGCCGGACAGCGGATATAGCGACGTTGTTTGTGGATTGAGTCTTTAGACAAATTAGATTCCCGAAGTCAATTGTCTGTGATAGAGACCCACGTTTCAATAAAAAGTTTTGGTCTACAATATCAGGGTGCTGGGCACCAAAATAATTTTGTCAGCGGCGGACCATCCTTAGACCGATGATCAAACTGAGCACGTGAATCGGGTCGTGGAAGACGTTCTTCGCAGCGTCTGCGCTCTGACACCGAAGCGCTGGAGCGCCATGCTGCTACTCATAGAAATTGTTCTGAACAATGCAGTGCATTCATCTACCGGCTACACGCCGTTCTACGTGAACGGGCTTCTTAATTCTTGCGTCCAGCTGACGCCGCCATCCCATGGCTCACGGTTTGGTGAAAGGGGAAAAGCCGACCGGCTAGCTGATGTCACTGTCCGTAAAGAAGTCGATGACCTCCTGACAACCAGACTGAGTGTCTTACGGCACGTTCGTGATGCGATAGCTGAAAGCCAAGACATGCAGAAATAATATGCAGATGGAAGAAGCAGAAGACATGTGGAAAACGTTTGAGGTCGGAGATCTAGTTTTATTAAATGCTAAAAACCTTCCTACATAAGCAGTATTTGCTGTCTTAAAGACAAAGCTTCGTCCACCGGTTATTGAACATTTTAAGGTCGTGGTTAAGCGAGGCCTTGCGTATACGCTGAACCTTCCGAGAAGGATGCGAACCCACCCAATGTATTATGTGGGCTTGCTTATGTCTGAACTCGGTACGGCAAGCGAACGCAGAAGCGTTGGAGCCGAGGTGGCGCCCAAAGGCGCTCGGGAACCAAAAAGCTGAATTAGCAACTGATTTTGCGCACGGAGCGCATCTATTTTTGTTTAACGGCGCAAGGCGCTCCATCGTCGCACTAAGTGATGAATTCACCTGCTCGACGTCTAGGAGCCGCTCCGACAGAGCGCGATAATTTTAACGTGAGGCAGTCGGTGCACAAAGTGCTTTAGACTTTCTAGGCCTTCCGCACAAAGGTAGGCGACCTCGGAACGATACTCGGCGGAATGCCGATGACGACGGACATTTGCCTCCAATTTTCAGAGCAATGCGTGTCACCGGACGGCGATCGACCAGGTCCGCCGCCGACTCTTCTCGATAAAAAAGGTGGCGTTCACTGTCACCTGGAACGCCTTGTGGATCAACGTCGTCGACAGGGTCGAACCCAATATTTTGTGAAGTGGCGGGGATACCCGACTCCGAGAACTCGTGGGACTTTGAGGTGCCACATCGGTAAGACCTGACGCTCCTAGCCGTCGTGCGCCCCGCAGTAGCCCGAGAATCCTGAGAGCCACGAGCCGAGCTTAAGCTATTGCCCTGAGCCGCTGTGAGCTCGCGGAAGCGTGATCGATGATTCCATACGTTGCAGGGTGATAATACGCAAGAAGCGTTGCGCCATGAGTTTGGCAAACCCAAATCAGAGATGACATTCAACGCGCACATCCACTTCCTTGTGGCTTCGCTGTAAGGTTTGCTGTAAGTAGATCGCGAGGAAGATTTTTGGTGCTGCTGTGCCCATCGCTCAAAGAGCTCCTCATCATTTACAGCGGTTTCGTCAAAGATGAGCACCACAGGAATAGTCCGCACTGCGGGTACAGGAGCGCCTACTTTTTAGCTCAAAGTCGAGCGCGGTAACTATTTATTGGGATTGCTTGAGGAATCAAGAAGCGAGCTCGGAGAGCTTTCCGCTGGTCAAGCTCAGCTTGTGTAGTGGCCGAGGGCCGGCTACATAGACGCCTAACGATCGATTGATCGCGTCTTCGCGTCAGTATCGGGAATCGCCGAGCGGTAGCCGAATTCCACACGAGGGTCTAGGATCGAACGTATATACGAGCACATGAGATCCGCCTTGTGGGCTGCCTCCAACTGCTGCCCCTGTTCCTCGTCGCGTCGATTGGTATTTATACCACTTCTTCGGAAGTCGAGAGGTTGGGGAAGGGACATGTGTCCACAAGGTCCGAGCAGGGCTCATGTCCCGTCCTCGTTTTCCCATTTTAAAAATGGTGTATCCGACTCGTAGTCGACTTCCTCCGAATCTTCGACGTGAAAATCTGTCGCCCGGAGCGGGCGCGGTGTGTGGGGTTGCCGAGGGCTTGGGATGTGCTTCTCTTGAAGCCGAGATCGTACTGTCTGGAGATGTACCCCGTGCAGAAGACAGCGAAGGGGCCTGCCCGCGAGCGCCCTCGTAACCAGCTAGACTGGGTGTTTTTCGTGTCATAGAGACAGGGCTCATTGAGCGGGGGAATGAGATGTTCTTAAGGACGTAACGGTGTCTAAGTCACGGGATTCTCGTATGATGCCACAGTAAAATATGAATGTGGGTATTCACAATTTTGATGGGGGAGAGTTAACCGCAGCTTCACGTACCCTTGTATGAATGGGCGGGTCGCACAAGATGGTGACTTTACAAAGGTGTAGAATATACAAGTCAATGTAATCACACAATGAAGTGGCTACACCGCAACAAGAAGTCACGACGTGGTAGGACTGCCAGAAGTTATTCATATTAATTAGGGTTTTCTATTTAGTTAAGAAACCTAAGGTTTTAGGTATAGGCGGCTCTACCGCAAATATAAAATTAAAAAGAGTTCAATTTTGAACGAAAGAGCGTCTTTGCCTTAGTTAAAGATTCTTAAGAACTCTTGGAGATAGCGGACTAAACTTGTACTGGTTCTGGTATAGAGCGTATGGTCGGTGAGCTTAGCAAGCTTCCTCTAAGCGAAGAGCTACGGCAGCCCCGCTGCAGCTTACAAGAGCAGGATCGTAGCGTGGCTTAAGGATACATTAACTTTTGTGTTCAGGACTGCACATTAATTTGATGCCTCTTGAAGTCTATAACCTTTTACTAGTACTTCGCTAAAAACAGCAGATATGTCAATGGTGCTAACACATACGGTGAGACGTTTAAGCGCTGACACGTTTTGTACGTGCGCACATATGTGCTTACCCCTCGATACAAGTTGAGCTACCAGTGGAGAGTGTTCACTAAGCCAAATGCTTCTTTTTATATGCGATGGCCAACCAAGATGATTTTATTTACTTCGAATAATATTTTGTGCTGAGGATTTTATCATGAGGTGATCAGCGCACGTTCGATGTCAAGCCTGCCAGTGTTGTAATGCAGGAAGTCTTCGGACAAGCAATAACGGTCCAATCCAGTAATTACGAGCTTTGATAATATGACATCCAACTACAAACACTCTCTTCTTACACTGTTCAGCAAGCATCATATATTGTATTGGATTTATATGCTGCGTGTGCCGCCCCATGTTTGCGCGATCTCACCATTGTAAAATACAACAACTTCTTGTTGGGGCGACGCAAAAGCGCATTCTTCACCATATCAAGTCAAACTGCTTATAACGTCTATCATCTTTCCAAGTACACACTTTTCTTTATCCCAGAACAGCTTGTTTTAGCATATTTACGCGCACAGTACTCGCATGCATTAGATGCGGATGTCCACAATCGATTCTTAGAGATCTGTACAGTTAAAGAGGATGATATCAGTGAGATAGGCAAGAAAAATATGGGTCAGTTGGTTGAAGGACCCTTTCGCGTAAAATTTTTCTTGAGGCAAGGCTCAAGCCGTGTCGGAAAAAATTTCTCATCTCTTGTTAAGCGTTTGATGATACCCATCGACTAGGTCAAGAACTACAAGCAAAGTATAGCCGGTCATGCCGTTCCACAGCACCTTTTATTAAATTTGGGCTTTACGCCGGAAAAGTTGCTACATCTTGCCTAAATAAGCATGCACAATTTGACCTTTGATGTTTTCTTTTGTGAGCCACACAGTTGACACGAGGTGTGCTTTCTCTCGCAAAATGCGCATTGGACTTTGCAAAAAAATGTATATGACATTACGCCGCTCTCGTGGTAAGGCATTGACTTCCAAAATGTTTTATCCAAAAATTATAATTATTTCATGCACTTTTCGATCCAAGGGCAACACACGTGGTGGGTCTCTCGTCAGGGTAGCTGACCGACCCTTTGTACACTTGGTTAATTCGATGCAGCCATATCGCTTTGAACGTTCCATAACGGATATGCCTATCCTACAGAGACAATGTACGAGAGAGTTGATTTCCATGCGCGATCTTCCAGGATGGATACTGCCAGTGCGACACATCTGAACATGGCAACTCGTAGCCATCTCAACTCCCCTCACCTACAGCTGGAAATATCTCCCATACATGCATTCAAATAGTTGGATGCTTTACATTAGCGTCCCAGCACTAAGAGCTGGTATGTCTCCAGATGAGAGATACACCACTTCTTGGCCCTTTGATCGCCAATCATCTGATCTTACGAAAAAATGATAGACACGAACTTACCCAAGCGTCTTCCGTTGTCCGAAGGACTATGAATCGAGAAGTCGTGCTCCGTTTTTACCGAATATCCATTCATTTCACTGCTCTGTCGTCGGATTGACTGCTAGGGCAACTAATCAATGGGATTGCCCCTAGTCCCAGGGCAGCATAGACTGAAAGAGTCCGCGTTGACAAACACACACAGGAAGGGCTAATACACATCCCCCAGGTGCGTATTCGAGACCCTATATTGTAACTAGTGCGCTTTTGTTCCATGGATGGCATATATCTAGAACTAATTTTATTTCAGCAATTTCACAAAATAAGCGTTTAATATATAAACAAATTGAATTACTGAATACTTGACGTGATCCTAACAGCCCACATTTTCTTACTTAAAGAATCCTGATACTCAAAGAATCCCATTGTAACGGGGTTACACGTACCCTTGTATGAAAGGGCGGATAGTGTGACTGTACATAGGTGTGGATTACACAAGTTGGTACAATCACACAATGATGCGGCTACCGTCACAAGAAGCCACCACCAGGTGGCAGGATTGCTAGTAGTAACGCATATTACTATATTATATAGAAATTGCTGTATTAACTAGAAAAACCCAGGGTTTTAGATATTGGTGGCTCTACCGCAACTAATATAATTCAATACAGTTTCAATTTTGAACGGAATAGTTCATTTACCTTGGCTAAGGTTTTAAGTACTTATGGAGGCAGCGCATTGCGATCCACTGCACTCGTACTGGTTCTTTTGAAGAACGTAATATCGGTGACCTTAGCTTAACATCCTTTAAGCAAAGAGCTACGGCAGCCCCGCTGCACCCATCGTCATGTTTAAATCGAAACTTTGCTGCCTCTGGATACACAAAAGTGTAATGCATTTGTATATGAGGCTAGGTTTACGTACACAATGTAATGTACATGCCGTACATGCCATAATTAGTCTGCAAGATCAGATATTAAATTTATTTCACTGTTTAGATTCTCTTCTCCTCTTATTTTATTGTCCAATTATCGATCAAAGAGATACCCCTACAATTTGTACTGATTATAAAAAATGCACCTACTTAATGTGATGGATTAATTCCTAATGTGTTCTAAAACATTGACTCGAAATATTAGATGTCTGGTGTACAGCATGCGACAGGAAGATAGAATAAATCCATAAGTATGGGCAATTAGCTTTGCAGATTTATGAAACCATGCTGTAATATATTAATTTCCTTCAAACACGAGGAGGGATAATACACAAGTCTTGGATAGCAAACATCCGGTGCTAAGGGTACATAGATGTTCGCAATTCGTTTGCAACACTTTAAATGTGACTGAACTCAATAAATGCAACGTCACGGTGTGGTCAGAATTTACGACCCGGTTAATTATGCACCCAGAACGACCAGAACGTCAACATATTCATTTAAAGTTGAAGATGTCATGAGTCCTTGTTCACAACTTTGTGCTGTACATACTACAGCTGAAGTTTGGAAAACAGAAGGTCTTCTACTTTTTGTTTATATTCCTGCGAAATATTCCGACATGAAGGAAATTTATTTAGATAAAAATATACTGCAGAAAAGGGTCGCTATTGGTGGCAATCGCATAAAAATTTCCACTCCAAGATGGCATGTGTCACCTTAAAAACGCCACTATGGACGCCTTTGTGCTCTCGAGCACCAAGCACGATGGCCGTTAGTGCTTCAATTTGGCTTGAAGGGTTCATTATCTCAACAACTATCTCAATTTTTATAACCCCGAAAGCGTATATGGTGCATGCAGCGCAGCCGGACTGTTTCAACCCTGCCGGCTCTTTAAAGATGAAATAATTAGCTTATATACGGAAGTGGTCCTTACAACATGTCAATTATTGAGATCGAGGCGGAACCTGTGAGCAGACTACATCCCGAAAGCAAATTGCTTTTGACCAAGTCTCGGGTAGGTAGGTCGACGTCCTAGCTACATCTGCGCAATGGTCTCGGAAGGTCATCTCAACGTCGGTAGGCTCCAAGTACAGTCCCCAGCCTACATGGAGATTCTGTCGCCTCGTGCTCCAAGTTCGTCCACAAGTTCTCACGCCATAAACTTA
>NW_020189964.1:1198286-1208182 GCF_900000015.1 Plasmopara halstedii | reverse complement strand
CCTTAAATACATTTACTTCCAAACTTGCCTTCTACTGCTCACTTCATCTTCTCAACACTTGCTACATCAGACATTACTCTGTCATTGACATAAAAGGATTGAATTGTCTTCTCAATATTCCTTAGGACTTGCGGGTATGTCCTATATTCCCGTATGTTAGGAAAAGCTGTACCGCGACCACGCTCTCACTAGCCAATCGTACGCCAAGGACTTTGCTGAAGATATATCAAAAACATAGCCGTACCTAACTCCTTCATAAAATGTCTGGTATGCCTCAAGGCAATCGGTCTGAATGCACGACACGATGAGCACATTTAAGATCTAACTTGTGTCTGTTTTGATCTCTTGCCGAGACTGTCGGACAAAGTCTACGTGCCACCACTGAGAAAGCGGACGTAGAAGATTTGTCCTCTGTCGGCTCTGCTCTGGGTTACTGCTTATTTGTTGAACAACTCGGGGCCTGCATGCTGACGGGGTACTACCAATATCTGGAGCAGTAAATATTTTTTCCTACTACGATAGCTAGCAAGATTTTATGATCTCGCTAAGACATGGTTCAATGACAATGTTAATGCTTACAAATGTGCATTCTGCTTGTTTCCCTTCCTGAGATAAGAGTTCGGTTCGGACAGTGCGATGCGCACCCTACTCGCGAATGGAACTCTTCCTTGTTTTTACTTCAAAACATGGCTCATCATTCCATGGTAAATGTACGCTCTCCTTTGAGAGCAAAGTCAAAGATATGCTCATGTTGTAATGCTACAGAAAGATTGCTATGCTGATAAAAATCTGAGGGGACCAGAAGAGAAAAGTTGTCGACCAATCCATCTGTATTCGCTAAAGTAACATTTCTGTGTTATATCTTGACTTACAGTAAGAGAAATGCGCATACGACAACATCAATAGAGATGTGCTTCAATTATTTGTCGTGCTGTGCTGTCTTTTAATCGGCTGTAATAGTATGTACCAAATTTGTTTTTGTTCATAAATTGTGCAAATTGTTCATAGCTGAGATTTTCTTTAAAGAACACCTCGAGAATTTTCAGCCCAGTTGTTAGAGTCGGATAGACCAGATTTTGTGATGATAAAAACAAATCATCTGCCTGACCCAGTTATTTGTTGTGGCAGATGACTTTCCAATTTTCCTGACGATGTTCTTGTCAATTCTTTCGATTTTATTACTGCTTGATGTCAGTGTATCCTCCTCGTCTAATTCGAGTATAGTCCAGCAGGAAGACCCAGTCGTGTTCGTGCTTCACTTGAATGATTCGCTGTCTTCTGAAAATAGTAGCTTGACCGTTGATGAAGGAAAGTTGGTGCGTTATGATAAGAGTGAGCAAGACAATACCGACACTGATGAAACTGATGGGGAGAGAGTAATCGCTTTTAACGTCAAAAATCCCTTCTCGTCGAATTCATACAGCAAGCTTCGTGATGCAGCTGCCGAAAGTATCAATTCTTTTCAAAGTGAACTGTATAAACCGCTGCTGAACGAGCAATCGAGGTCTAGTCCAAGTAAAAAGCTATACGACATCTTGGCGAGGCTTTACAAGTGTTTCGTGTCACATGATGAAGAAACCAAAAGTTATCTCGATGGCTCAATATCTAATTTGCATGAACACCCTGCGACAAGCATGGTGACACAAAAACCATGGTTTGAATCTCGACTATCAAAGTTATTCAATGATTTGATGCTGCATACAAAATACGGTTCTCTTGAAGAATTTTTCCGCCGAGATCTACACATCACATTTCTAGACCAGGTCATCAAGCTGATTGACATGGAGGGTCTTTCGATAGGTCGAACCGGAGTCGCAGAGGAGATTGTTCGACTCTTTACGGCAAGCCGCAACGGAGGTAATTTGATAACTTGGCTTGGAAAGATTGATGATCATTCAAATCAGACAATCGAATCTTTCATAAAAAGTTTGTTGAAATCGATCGAGACCAGCAAGCTAGCATATCGACTGCTATCAATGCGATCTAATGACTTTGATGATCTTTACAAAATCCTTCGTGGGTCCAATAGCAATCCCGATCTACCATCGATTCGCAGTCACTTAATTCAATACGCTACTTATATTCGTTTCAACTTCATTGAGCACGAGTCGAAGAGTTCTATTTCTGTGGTGCCGAATGTATATTCTTTTCTTAGTACTCGGTGTGAAGAAACGGAAGAGTGGCAAAGGCAGCTCTTTTCGAAAAGACTCGAGCTAGCCTCTTCGTTCAAAGTAGATCCGAAATCCATTTTTGCTGGTTTTCATTGGTCGGACTTTTCGGAGGATCAAGTGCGTTTGTTTAAAGCTGCGTTGCAGTCTAACGATGATGCGAAGTTGGTCAGAGAGGCTTTGCAAGCAAACAGGCAGGTTGCTTCATTTGCTGATAAGTTAGGGAAAGAGACAGTTGTGGACACGTATAAGGTGATGCTGAACAACGAGAAACTCGTGCAAGGTCTTCAAGCGGTTTTTAAAGACGATGAAGCAGTGCAAATGGTTAATGTAATTTTGAAGGATGTGAACGGTTTGAGAGATCTTTCGTCACGGTTAACAAAACGTGGTGGAAAGAAGAACCTGAAAAACGATCAAGTCGTGAATCAGCTTAAAAAGTTGATCAAGGATGAAAATACATTGAGAGTGCTCAAAGTGTCTATGGTGGATGCTGATAGTATGATGATGTTTAAGGATGCATTGGAGTCAAAAGGACGGCTAAAATTAGTTGATGACATGTTGAGCAATACGGAATTGGATTCGGCGACGATATTAAAAGTGATTCTCAACGATGATGACAAAGTGCAGTTTCTCAAAGAGGCAGTGAAGGATGATAGCCGAGTTGAGCTGTTTAGATCGGCCTTGGAGGACACGATAGGTGTCAAGATCTTCAAGACGGTGCTGGGTGATAAACTGGGGAAAAACTCGAAGCAGTATTAAAGGATAAGAATCAAGTGTTTTTTCTCAGAGTGGCTATCAAAGATAAAAATCGTGCGAAATTGTTTCGAGCGGCATTGAAGGATAAGAAAGGTGTGAAGAATTTCTTAAAAGCATTGAACGAAAAGAAACTGGCAAATGTGTTTCGAGCGATACTCAATGAAAACAAACAGTTGGAATGGCTTGAAAGGGCTGTTAAGAATGGAAGATATGGGAAGATTGCATCTGATCTCGATAGAAGAGATAAAACGATGCTGGCAGCTGAGATGATAAATTATCTCGACTCTCTTCCCAAAGAACAAGGTTAAACTTTAGCATTAATTGATAACATCGTCTCATCTTATTTGACAATTAGTTTTTGTCTTTAAGCATCGCTAGACACTCTTCGCATTGATAGTATTTTATAATTTTGCTTTCTGAATCGCATTCAACTTGGTTTGTGCGCATATTAACGTTAATAGTGTGTTTATTTGAACCAGACTCTGCCGTAATAATATACGACGATATGGTCAGTAGACCATTGAATGGATGAGGGACGTATGTACTGGCTAGGTTCCCACGGTGAATCTAACACCGCATAGTTAAGCTTGTTCTTACTGATCTTGAATCCCAAATTTATGGTTGTGGAGCCACCACGCGTTAACATCAAGGCTAATAGACATACAGCCGCAACATCGTTTTTGAACGGTTAAAAGCGGTGTGATTTGAATACTTCCAATCGCAATTAATGCTTGATGATCATTGGCTTTGACTAGATCTTAATACCCGCTACCTAGTGTAAAGACACAGGCATCTGAGCTCCAAGTGCAGCGGGGCTGCTGTTGCTCTTTGCTTAGAGAAAGCTAAGCTAAGGTCACTGATCTTACGCTCTGTACAAGAACCAGTACGAGTGTAGCGGCTCGCAATCCGTTACCTCCAAAAGCTCTTAGAGCCTTAACCAAGGTAAAGACGCCCTTCCGTTCAAAACTGAAAAGGTATTTAACTGCTTTTTTTGCGGCAGAGCCGCCTATATCTAAAATCTTATTAGTATGCATAGCTACTGGCAGTCTTGCCACGTAGTGGCTTCTTGTTACGGTGTAGCCACACCATTGTGTTATTACACCGACTTGTGAATTCCACACCTTTGTACGGTCACACCATCTAGTGTGTCCCACCCTTTCATAAAAGGGTACGTGTAACAGACACCGTGACATCCCTAGGACCATCATTATCATTCTCCGCTCAATGAGCCCTGTATCTATGACACGAAAGACACTCAGCCTAGCTAATACTGAGGATGCCCCCGGGCAAAATCCTTCTCGTCTTCAGCACGGGGTGCATCTCTGCACAGTACATCCGCGGCTTCAAGGGAAGCACATCCCAAGCCGTCGGCAACCGAGCGCCAGACACTGCACCCGCCACGATCGACGGAATTCCTCGTCGAGGACTCTTTTTTCAGCATGGAAGGTAGAGGAGGGCGAGTTGTGCCAACGGCGCGACGTCAGCCCTACTCAAACATTGCGGACACCGTGTCCGTTCCCCGATCTCTTGACTTCTAAGGAAGTGGTTTACTACCATTCGCCTCCACGAGACACAGGAGCAGCAGTTGAAAGCTGCTCACAGAGCGGCTCTCATGCGCTCGTATCCACGTTCGATCCTAGGCCCTCGTGTGGAATACGGATCCCGCTCGGGTGATCCCGCTACTGAAGCGAAAGACGCCGTAACTCGATCGATAGGCGTCTACGTAGTCGGGCCCCCGGCCACTGCACAAGCTGAGCTTGACCAGCAAAAAGCTCTCCGAGCTCGCTTCCTGGTATCCCAAGGAATTCCAATGGATATGTACCGCGCTCGACTTTGAGCTCAAAGAAGAGGCGCTCCTGAACCCGCATGCGAACTGTGCCTGTGATTCTTGCCCCTGGCATAACTGCTGCGGATGATGAGGAGCTCTTTGAGCTATGAATGCAGCGGCACAAGAAACTTTTCTATCTGTCTATCTTACAGCGGAGCCACAAGGAGGTGGACGTGCGCGTAAAACGCCATCTTCGCTTTGAATTTGTCAAACTCAAGGCGCAACGCCGTCTTTGTGCGTATTGTCGCCCTGCAACACATGGAATCATCCATCGTGCCCCCGCGAGCTCTGTTTTTCTCACACGGTGAGTATACGACCTCAGCAGTTAAGGGTACAGCATAAGCTCAGCTCATGGACCTTCGGCTTCCCGGGCTACCGCCAAGAAGCGCGGGACGCACGACGAATGCAAAAGCAAACAACGAACACTTAGCACGTGAGCGCTAAGTCTTAGTGATCTACTGAAAACATACTGGTATTTGCTGGAACCACGTGGAAGTCGATTACAGTGGGGCTGAGCCCTTTACTCAGCAATTCTTTTTAGAAAGGTGGGGCTCAAATCCGAGGATTGTTGGTTGTTGATACCAACGTCTCGGACTTTGTGATGCAGTGGAAAGGCTTGATAAATTTCAGAGCGGCGGGCGACAATCCAACAGTAGAAGTACGTTAGAGAGCCGAAAAATGGCAAATGAGGATACTATATCAGGGCGTCTTGTGACAAAGCCATCGATAAATTTGTCAAGAGTAATTTAAAGACTCAAGTACAGTTAATGTATTTGAGAGTGTGAACGTTGACAAGATATACGTGGCTAGAACGCCACAATGGTCGACTTATAGTAAGAAATTATACATTACGAGCTTTTCTCCTAGACGAGCTGTGGTGAGTAATGAAGCCATGGCTATAATAACATAGAAGCGCGTTTGGCGCGAGTTCGATTATGCGATAGCTTTTGCTTAGATCATGACGATGACAACGATGGTCTATGCTTGTCATGAAGTGACGGTACAGCTGAGTCATTACTACCGCGTGTCGGTTCATAGTGAGTTTTCAGGGGCAAGTGGCGAGAAAAATCATTCACTAGTGTAAGGAGCGTTCGAGAAGGTTTGCAGTCTTCTCTCACTCACTACATCCTGTGGAAGAGCTTATAGAGTTAGTAATTTATTAGGGCTATGTACAGTTGGAAGACGGTGAGGTTACTAAAATGGTTAGCCTGCTTCAGAGTAGATGCTGAGCTTATCATTCGTTATAAGTGAGTCTATCATTGAGGGCAATTGCAAAGCACTGAGTGCGGGGAGAGAGTGGAAAAGCTATCTTCAAGGATCCTATGAATCCTTCTGATTTAAGCTGGATAAAAAGCACAATGTGGCAAAAAGTAATTCACCATGCCTCTTGCTCCTGGACATAGTGCGTCTTGAAGCTGACTTGGTTTACGGAACGAAATATTGTGACACACGGCAGTGGCAATTTTTAAAGGATGCAGTGTCACATCATTGATGCTTACGTCCGTGCACAGCATGAAGTGGGATTTGGTGAGAGACAGTGAATTTTCACACTTTCTGTATCAGAAAGACTGAGGGATGATGTCGAATTGTGTATGCTAAAAATACGCCAAATGCAACAAAGGTTTTGACACGGATATTTGATTTCGCGAATGGCAAAATCGGCTGCACTTGTTCGTACAAATGGAGCTTCAGCTCATTCAGTTCGTGCCGAACAATTGACTGTACTCTCAAAGTAAGCTTCCGAGAATCTCCCAAGAAATTAGGTAATAATTTTTGCTTTCTTGAAATTCAAAAGCGATTATCCAAGGCATTAACCTATGGTTACAATGCGAGACATATCTGTTTGACTACCCAGAAAAAAGAGAAATCAATAAACTGCATAGCATAAGCCTGGTAGCTCACACATATCTGTTTTCTGATGTCTGATTCCTCTCATCCGTTCCAGTAATGTCATAATATTTTATCATGATACAAACTTCGCAACCTGACGGTACGACTAACGACAACAGTTGCAATGATACCATGTACTTGTAAATCTTTATACAAAACAAACTTCATCTCCCATCCATTACCAATACGTACCACACTGGAACTAAAGTCATTTGTCGTCTGAGATTTTATACACTACTGCACCGAAAATTACTGTCCTACCATTGCATCTAGTAGTATTTGCCTTTATGGTCCACATCTCTGGTGTACTCTCTAAGTTAACGAAGAATTGATCTTTGTGGCCGACTAACTGTGCGTCATTCTTGGCGAGGCAGTCGAGTTGTTCTCTGATCATTTTAAATGAAATTTCTCTCTCGACCCCGAATCGTCACAGTCATCTTCATCAAAAGGCAATGCCTTTTAAAACAGATGAGGGATCTTCGTCGCGAGTTGCGTCTTTCGTGTTCAGTTCTTATAGCCAATAGTGACTGACACCACCGGGCGCTCATGACGACGTTCCAATTGCTATTTATGAGTTAGACTGGGTCACAAGTAGACTTCATGTTTACAGGCATTATAGTCACAACGATTTTGCCGGCTCAATTTATCTTAATACGAATTCGCGCAATTTTGCAGCAGAAACTTTTGAGATCATGATACAGGGCCTTCCGCTCACACTGAGAGCAAAATAATAGCTTAAGCTCACTTCGCGAGCATTTTTTTACGATTCAGGTGGTCACCCTTCTTAAGAACAACCTGTGGTTTGAATAATCGGGGTCTAATTCAACCGTACCCTTCTCGATAATTGTATCTTTGATAGTGCATTAATTGAAAATAACATACCGCCTTGACCACTTTGCAGCTTTACAGCCACTTCCAGGTCTGACTAGAACATCGTTTGATGATGGAAGTTGTGAAGTACAAATATTGACACAGCCTGCTGGTGCAACTGCCGACCAAGTCTCAAGCTTTAAGCACGGTCGAGCTTTAATTGCTCGTGGAAAGCGTGTTGTGCTGCTCGTGCATCTTACACAGAGAGAACGCTTTACTCGAAGAGTCCGCGAAAACATTTCAAAGAGGATAAGTTCGTGCGCTCCAATCAGCAATTATTTAAAAATGAATGCTTTTAGCTCGACAAACAACTCAAACAGCTTCAAGAAACTATACTTCAAATTTTATATACAGATGCTAACTTTAACAATAAACTATCATTATTTGCCTGGCAGCCCACGTATACCTCGTACCCCTCCTATTCGAATATTTAAAATCGTAACGAATACGACCCTTGGTACGTGTATATCTATCTACAATTGTGTACCGCATTTTTTTACACCAAATGTGTTTTGGTTAACGGCGCAAAATTTCCGTACATGCCCCGTTTCACCATCCCCCACAAAGACATAAACCGCACTGGTGCTCACACGTATTCTGTCATTTGAAGATATTGCCGATCAATGCACATGATGTACCACTTAACCCTCCGCGCAATTCCATCCCTTCTGTTCTGAGGGTACTTGCATCAGCATTTCGCTCCCATTCAACAATCAACGATCTCCAACAAAAGCGCGATCTTTAGAACCGAAGCGCTTAAAGAATTCTTCGACGAAGATGCTGGTGTATTCTCTGATGCGAGCGGTTCCAATAACTCTCCAGGTATTGAACAAATATTTCCGCAATACCTACTTAACGGGGTTCTCACTGCGCTTAACCCTCCCCTCCGCACAGATCTCAGACCCCGTGTTTGTTTTTAAAGTGACCCGATGCCTCGTTGTAAAACTCTCAAAGACATTTAGCTTGTTGTAACCAACACACTATCGTGACCCAGCGATTTCTCCATACCCTTCACAAGCGCAAGTGTCACGCAGACGCTTGCCAAAATCACGTCGTGATTGCAAATTGAAACCGTTCATAACCACTCCTCCCGCTGTTACGGAGACACTTCATGCCATGCGAGTAGACTTTTACTGAGGGCCGCCGTCAAATGAGCGCAAAAAACTGCTCCGTGAGCACTTTATCCACGGGGCATCACTTCCCAGCTTAAAAAAGTTTTGTTGTAAAGCCGGTTTCACCATTTGTGATATTCCTACTTGAAACTGGCAAAGTACCGCTTAGTATCCGACTTTGCTCGAGCACTGGATGAGGAAGTACCTCACCTCACTTATCCTGCAGGTTTACAACCCTGCTTCAACAGCGCTGACGCCTGTTTAGAGCATCGTATTCTTTATGTCTTTACAATTTGCATTGGGCAAGCGTTCGTAAAGATGCCATCTCATCGCCATGAGCTTCTACAGTTTTGATCTTTGTTATTTCCATTCGAAAACTGTAAGATTAAGTTAATAAAAGTTGTATACAGGTCACCTTTCACTTGGGAGAGTGCGCTAGGACGGATAGTCCCGACGCTTTGAGTCGTATGCACCCACGACACCAGGGCAATATTGCCCTAGAACTCGCAATTTTGTTGATTTGAGGGCGCCCTACTCCGTCGCCAGCTAATTTTAACAGTCGCGGTGAATCTACCAGCCTACCAAAATGTCCACATGTAAATGAGGAACCCCTTCCCTGTCAAGCAGTGACGACCGGAGTTCACCCTTCCGTGGTTGGCTCTCTACATCTTCATCGGTTGTGACAACACTTAAACTATTTCCGAGAGTCTCTGTGTGTGGCTGGAATTGACATGAACCGAATAATTTCGCTCTTTTGTAATAATCGTATTTGCAAGAACCGCTTTCACCTTAATGTGCTTAGCTGAGTTCTGGTTTCTGCATATAGGTTTTTCCCGCTGCTACATTTCTCACGTGCGTCAAGTGCCTACCTATTAAACATGTTGGTCCACCAATACATAGTTCTCACGGTGGAAATGACTTGTTGTCCCAGGTGGGTCTTGCTGACCAAGCCTGTCTAGCTGTCCCGAGGACAGCTAATCGCGCAACTCGTGTTCCATTCCCACATTTCTAACAACATTTGGCTGTCAAATTGACCACAAGTGCTACTAAGTGCTACGATATTGCCGTGCACCTCGCACTGAGTAAGTTTTGACATTACGAAACTGCGTTTCGAAACGCACAGATGATGGTTACCCTCTGTTTTGATTTTACTTACTTTTAAATAGTGACATGTGCGTTTAGCAATACCAATTTACTGTTGATAATAATAATACTTTACGTAGTACAAAGCGGGAGGGTCCTTTCTCAACACTCGTTGTCATAGTATCATCA
>NW_020189964.1:1197464-1198276 GCF_900000015.1 Plasmopara halstedii | reverse complement strand
CTCTAAAAAGGGAATCTCCTCTGCGCCAAAGATGCACTTGTCTGCATTGGCGTACAGTCTGTTCGTGCGCATGCACCCAAGCACCGCTCTTATATGGATGATGTGGTTCTCCTCATCCGTCCTCCCGTGCTCCGCACGACTACGAACGAAAATGTCGTCAAAGTATGTCTGTGCATACACCCTGTGGGGCCTGAACAACTGCGTCACAAGACAATTAAATGTTGCTGGTGCGATTGACAGCCCTTGGGGCATCATCAGCCACTCCCAGAACATGCCGCTCGGAGTGCTCACCGCTGTCAGCGAAATATCAATCGCTCTCATGAGCAATTGATAAAACCCATCGACCAAGTCGAGTGCACTGTACTTCGTACATCCCACCATGTTGTTCCGAAGAACATCCTTTCGAGGAAACAGCTTTTTTACCGGAATGGTGGCAGCGTTGAGCTTACAAAAATTTCGCACACGAAACGTGGGTGTCGAATTGGGAAACTTGCTCTCACCTACCACCCCTGCGTTCGTGCTTCGCACGGAAAAAGGCGTCAATGACGTCGCACTGCTCCTTGGACAGGGGTCATTGACGTGTTACGCAGTATTTGGCTTCCAGAACCAGGTCGATCTCATGACACACCTCTGCCCGGAGGTAGGACCAAAGGCGGGTCATTGGAGACGACGTCTTGAAATTCCTTTACCAAAAGATTGTACGGATCCAAGGGATTCCGTAGGATCAACGATCCACTTCGTGCGTTCAGTACACTCATGGTTTCCTCCAAGACTGCTTCATCCAGAAGCGATGACGAGTTTATCTCCTCGTA
>NW_020189964.1:1197122-1197454 GCF_900000015.1 Plasmopara halstedii | reverse complement strand
GCAACTGGTTCTGAGCACGGAGTGCAACAACCTCCATTTCCAATGGCGCCAAGCGCTCGACCGCCGCATGCAGCGACGCATTCGCCTGCTCCACGGCTAGGAGTCGATCCGACAGAGCGCGGTAGTCCTCAAGTTGAGGCAGCAGACACACGACGTGCTTCAAATCGTCAAGAGCGTCCTCACAGCGACTTCATCATGACGCTCAGCGAAGCTCAGATCACGAAGGACCTCGTCCTCAACGCTCGAAGAGCATCACGAATCACCGGACGGCGGTCGACGCGGTCGTCACCGCCCGCCACCGACTCTTCACGATTAGAACAGTGACGTCCACT
>NW_020189964.1:1190371-1197112 GCF_900000015.1 Plasmopara halstedii | reverse complement strand
AGGCCCCCGTGATGCACGTGAAGTGGCACATAAACCACTGAGCACTGCTCTCGTTGCGGAGCAGTCGCTGCATGTTATTGATGGCGTGGTCGGACTGAGTCCGAGGCATCATGGGTACGGCCCATCAGATGCTGTATTTGTTAATCTATCAATACTAAAGTTTACCACAACTTTTCAATCAGCAAACTAATAATCGCAAACAAAAAATGAATATATTGTGCACGTAGTTAATATTGTAAGCATTTGCCTTTCTTACATGAAATACTAAGAATCATGAAATTTTCTGAGGTAAGTTTCACGAAGAATTGAATCTGCTCACTTCGGATTATCCACTAAGGGGGTTGTACCTCTTTTGTGGGGCGCTCACACATTATAGCAGCCACCTGTTTATTATCTGCGGGCTCTCGCTTAATATCAAGCCTAAGTTGACTATATAGCATTCAGATCCTTCGCTAAACCAGAGCTTTATCCCATACCTCCTTTGGTTGCTACCAGCGACACTGATCGCGTCATTTCGTTCGCCAGATAAAGTCCGCAATACTAGACGCTCTAAAAATGCCTGAGACACGTGATCCGGCAGAATCAAAGTCACTTGATCCGGTAGAGTTTAGAAATCTGTTGAGAGAAAGCTTATGTACAGAGATGGTAAGATTGATTTATCCTATTGGTTTTATTCGAAGCCTGAAAAATTATTGGAGATCTTTGAGAAGCAGCTGGGTAGTAACGACCTAGTGAGCCTTTTCCAAGGGGTCCTCAATGATATCGAGCTAGAGAGAATGTTTAAAGCGGCTTTGAAGAACGACGATCAGGAACGTTGCTCAGAAATATTATAAAAGAATGGATGTCGGTCGAGAGCGTTGATACGCAAAGAATAATAAAGTTTGAAACGGGTCTAAAGGATGATAGGCTGGTAGAGTTATTCAGAGCTGCTCTCTCGAATGATCGCACCGCAAGGAATTTTCAAGTACTTCTGCAAAGTTCCTTTCTGATAAAACTCTTACAAATTCTTGCGTCACACTGGTATCGAAATCAGTTTGCGTTTCAAATAATCGATACGAGCAATTAGCCTCCTCTTCATCCTACGATCATTTACACTAGATAGTTTAAATTGTGTGAAGTAATCACAAAATCTATATTTGTAGTTCCTACATAGTGTTCTAACTGTAGGGCTGAGCAACAGTCGTTGTTGTAAGAAGCCTTCTTGTGGTACACTTAGGATTGGTGGCTATAGAACGTTGACCTGGCGTAGTCGTCGACGTTGAAGGACTACCTGACCTACTTTAAGTGCTTAAGCTTTTCACACAGCAGAGAATCGTACTGGAACCTAACCACACCAATACTCGAATGGTATTGCAACATCGTCTTCACATGTTACTACTATTCCACATGTATCATTTTCTTTATTTTAGCCCCCGAACGATTAATTGTGAATGTTTTTGCGTTCTTAAAAAGATTTATCGGCTAAATCCAAGACAACAAGAATTACGTGCCTAAGAGAAATCTCGGTACAAAGTTGTGCTCTTGGCTTCTTTGCAATACAGCATGTGAAGAAAAAGCAGTCGGTACATGCATTTCGCCGCGCAGCTTTTTACGCCAACTTCTTCACACGATTTGCCAGATTTACAATAATCGACAAACATAACAGCTACATTTTAAAACATAATTATTTCAGTGACAGATATATTTAAAATATTCTTACAAAGGCTGACGGTAAATTTTACATGTGGTGGGTGACTTTTATAATCACCTAAAATACTGAAAAATTGACATTATCACAACATTACTTGGTGTCGAAAGTCTTAAAGAGTGCTTTTGCGGAAATGCGCCGTTTTCGTTGGTACTGAATTGGTCTATAGCTACGAATATGATATAAAACAGATAAGAAAGATGTTATTGGATTCCTTAAACACACCACTAAAAAATGTGCATGACCCCAGTTACAACAAAAAAGAAGGACATACACCACGAAGAAGTAGGATTCGAATATAAAAATTGAGCTAGTGCTTGTAGAATATCCTGAATTTATTGTATACGAGCTTCTATGCACCCATTGTCTCATAGCCATCAGCATTCGTTCGAGTAATTAAGCGGCGATTTTCAAAAGCTTTCTTTTTAATATGGACCTAGCAGCTCCATCAATTTCTGCAGCCTGCTAGCTTACGTCACAGCTACAGCATTATGGAAAAGCTCTCCACTTTGAGGTCCGCGGGCAAAAATAGCTCAGTTGGACGATATCAACAAATTCTGGTAAAATCAGCCAGCGCCTATTGGATATTTTCGACTGGCACGCAAGAAGTAACGAGGCTTGTTTTTTAAAGGAGCAAACAGTACCACAGATTCTTCCAGCCGATGCACCTGCGGCTTGCCATTTGTTGTTCAACAAGGTAAGCATCTTATCGCCAAGCATGAGCAAGA
The DNA here is from genome assembly GCF_900000015.1 of Plasmopara halstedii. Lineage (NCBI taxonomy): Eukaryota > Oomycota > Peronosporomycetes > Peronosporales > Peronosporaceae > Plasmopara > Plasmopara halstedii. The sequence continues at coordinate 1,194,697 of NW_020189964.1, read as the reverse complement.
ATTTAAAAAATTCAAGAATATCAGAAACAATACAAATATGCTTTGAATAAAATAGTTCCTGGTATCAAGGGAATTTTTTACGAAAAGGGAGGCTGTCACCACAAGTGCTTCACGGCTGGATTCGTTATCACGACGGAAAGCGAGTCTTTGACACTGTACTCTGTTCTGTAAGCTCAAAAACAGGTCCAAATATCTTGTTGGTGTCCTCGTGAATGTCAACAGGACTGGCATGTAAAGTGATAAAAATTATCTTCAAGCACACTCAAGATGTGATTTGTAGGAGGGTGGACGCGAGAACCAATCCTCTGTTTGATAGACGCTCATTTAAGCCACGTTAAATTGGCAAACTTCTAGTGATAAAGGCGCAGAAATGCTATCGTTCTCTAGAGCTCACCAACCTAATCCAATCACGATAATTTATATACATAAGAAAGTTTTACAACAATTATATTGATTTGGCTCAAGAGTATTGCATTTTCATATCTCCACGCTTGCTGTTTTACAGCATTTACCTCACGATATTCAGCGCGTAGTGGTCCCTCATGATCCTGTTCTCAAGTACAGAATGCTGTACGATACGCAGATGTGGACACTTTGAACATACTTATTGCTCGGTAAGCGCTATGCACGTGGTGGCTTGATACGTATGAGTGCATAGCACAAATGAGCGCACGTGTGAACGAGTTGAAATCCCGTCGCATTGACATTGTCGTTGGTCAGCCTGGCGATTCCGGTGGAGTGTTGTCACTCCAGAAGTACGGTTCTGGTTATTGGAGGTTAGTCTGGTAATGCAGTATTGTGGACTTAACCAGCAATACTATCACCAGATGAGAAAATAATTAACCTGTTCCTCAACAAGGTATTCCCAACAAGGCCTTCTGAAATTTATTGTATCGAAATGAATCTTATGCTTTACAGACAAATTGTGTCAGCCATCAATCATCAGCAAATAAATAGCTAGATGGAATGCTTTGATCGCGTGGTGAAGAATATTCATCACGTTCTTTCTAAGGACCAGTACAAGTGTAGTGGATCGCAATCCGCTTGTTCCAAGTACTAAAGCCTTACCAAGGCAAACGAACACTTCTGTTCAAAAATGAAATTGTATTGAATATTTTTAAATGCGGCAGAGCCGCCAATATCTGAAGCCTTACGTTTTCCTTATTATTATGGTAATACCTAATTAATATAGCAAACCTAAAAAATATAGTAATTTGCATTGATACTGGCAATCCTGCCACGTGGTAGCTTCTTGTTACGGTATAGCCACACCACTGTGTTATTACAATACATACCTTTGTACGGTCGCACAATCTAGTGCGACTCGCCCTTTCATACAAGGGCACGTGTAACCCCGTTACACTCTCCCCCATTCAACTGTGATTACCTTGATTCACATTTAAAGGTCGTCTAATACGAGGCTCGCGTGTCTGAGGCACCATCACGTTCCTTATAACAACTTTAGCCCTTCTTTTTCTTCTACACAGGGTGCATCCTCGGACAGTACATCCGCGGATCCGCTCCAAGCCCTCGGCAACCGAGCGCAGCACAACGCGCCCGCCCTGGGCAACGAATTTCTTCGTGGAGGGGCTGGAGAAAGTCGACTTCGAGTTGGACACTTTCCCAGCATGGGATAACGAGAAAGATGAAGTGCGCCAACGGCGCGACATGAGCCCAGCTCAAACCTTGCGGACATCATGTCCGTTTCCCGACCTCTCGGCTTCCGGGGAAGTGGTATTATCGCCAATCACCTCGACAAGGCACAGGTTACAGGGCAATTATTCTACGCTCGTATGCACGTTCGGTCTGGGACTCTCGTCTGGAATACGGCTTCCGCTCGGCATATCCCGCTACTGAAGCGAAAAACGCGACCACTCGATCGTTAAGCGTCTACGTAGTCGGGGCCCCGGCCACTACACAAGCTAAGCTTGATCAGCGGAAAGCTCTCCAAGCTCGCTTTTTTGGGACCACAAGTGATCCCAATGGATCGGGACCGCGCTCGACTTCAAGCTCAGATAGGAGATGCTCCTGTGTTTGCAATGCGGACTATTCCTATAGTGCTGGGCTGCAAATGATGAGGACCACTTTGAGCGATGGGTGCAGCGGCGCCGGAAATTTTTTTCGCTACCTACCCTACAGCGAAGCCACAAGGAAGTGGACGTGCACGTTGAGCGCCATCTTAGATCTGAGTTTGCCAAACTCAAGGCGCAACGCCGACTTTCTGCGTTTTGTCGCCTTGCGACATATGGAACAGTCCATTACCCTCCCGCGATCGCTGAAATTCCTCACACAAGTGAGGCTACGACCACAGCAGCTCAGGGCCATAGCTCATGGCCCACCAGCTTCCTGGGCTACTGCCAAGGAGCGCGGTGAGCAAGACGACGCAAAGCGTCATGATTCTTCCAATTATAAGCGTCAACAACGTCGGGAAATTTTGCCGAGGTGGCACCTCAAACTCCCACGAGCTCTCGGAGTTTAGGTATCCCCGCATATTGAATAAGCCCTGTCGGCGGCGGGTGATGACGACTTCGTCGATCGCCGTCCGGTGACTCGCGATGCTCTTTGAGCGTTTGAAGACAAAATCCGTCATAATCGGCACTCTGCTGAGCATCTCTCCGAGGTTGCCTATCGCTGTTCGAAAAACTCGAGAGCCTGGAGCACTTTGTGCACCTGCTGCATCACGTTGAGGATTATCGTGCTCTGTTGGAGCGGCTCCTAGCCGTCATGCACACGAATACGTACGACGGTATAGCGCTTTGCGCCGTTGGAAAGGTAGTTTTTGCACTCCGTGTTAACTGATTGCTGTTTCAACTTCTGGGTGGCCGAGCTCCATTGAGTACCGTCCCGGCGCCAACACTTCCGCGTTCACTTGCGCCGGATCCCGGTATGGCTTAAGCAAGCCCACAAAAAACACTGGGTGGGTGCGCATCTTCCTAAAAAGTTCAGTGTGTACGCTAGGCCTCGCTTTGCCACGATCTTAAAAGGTTCGATAAATTGTGGACGAAGCTTCGTCTTAAAGGCAGTAAAGACTACATGAGTAGGGAGGTTTTTGGCGTTTAATTAAATCAGGTCTCCGACCTCAATAATTTCAACATTTCTTCCTTTTTCATCTGCATATTCCTTCTGCATGTCTTGGCTTTCAGATATCGTGTCGCGAACGTGTCGTAAGACACTTAGTCGAGTAGACTGGTAGTCTCCGACTTCTTTACGTACAGGGAGGGGGCTGATATTGGCATGCCATTAGGCTATTCATATCCCCCCACCAAGCCCTGAGCCATGGGACGGCGGCGTCAGCGAAATTCGAGAATTAATAAGCCCGTTCACATAGAACGGCGTATAGCCGGTAGACGAATGCACTGCATTGTTCAGGGCAAACTCCACAAGTGGCAACATAGCGCTCCAGCGCTTCGGCGTCTCAGCGCTGACTGCAAAGAACGTCTTCAGTGACGCGATCCATGCGCTCAGTTTAATCATCAGTCTGTGGATAGTCCGCTGTTGACAAAGTCAGCTTGGTGCCCAGCACCCTCAAGAGTGAAGACCAAAACTTCGCAGTGAATCGCGGGTCTCTATCAGAGCAATTGGCTCTGGGAGTCCATTCTGTCGAAAGACGCGATCGACAAACAGCGTCGCTGTACCCACACCGTTGATGGTGTCCGGCACTGCCGAAAGATGAGCCATCTTGCTTAAGCGGTCCACAAATACCACGACACTCGTGTTGCCTGCCGATCCCTTCGGCAGACCAAACCCGAAACCATACTCATGGACTGCCAACACCCGGAGGGTACAGGCAAATTGGACAGCGGCGCCGCCGTATTCGGAGAGGTTTTACCCTCTGACACGTCTCACACGTGCGCTCGTCCACTTGTACAGCTTGAACCACCAAAAATGACAACTTACCGAGCTGTACGTCTTCTCACGACCAAGAGGGTCATCAAGTGGGGTGTCGTGAGCCTCATAGAGGGTACGACATTTTAACTTCTCATGTTGAGAAACCACAATTCACGGCATATCGTTGAATCGATGTTATAATACAGCAACCCGTTGCTCAATGAGTATCGGTGTAACCGTGCACGCAAACACGCCCACAATTTCTTGTCCGAGCAACCAAATTCCTTGCTTCGGAGAGCACGTAGCACGGCTACACAAACTGTCACCCGCGTATGCGGTGCGGATCAAATCCGTCGCTGACGACGTCACCGTTGTGACATGAGCAAGCTCATAGTCCGGTCTGCGTGACGACACATCAGCCAAGGCATTCTGCTTTCCTGGCTAATACTTCACCTCAAAATTACATTCTGCAAAGAATGAGAGCCACCTGGCCATCCC
>NW_020189964.1:1188867-1190361 GCF_900000015.1 Plasmopara halstedii | reverse complement strand
TTGGCGAGAGCACTGGACCGAGACGATCAACGTGCTGGAGATTGGAATGTCCGAGTTGGTAGTCACCAACGGTGTATCGGACAGGAAGGCTCGAGCGTGGCTCGCGGGCTGATCGTGGTGTGGCACGAAACCCACTTAGCGCTGCTCAAGTTTCGGAGCAGTCGCTGCATGTCATGCGCGACATGGTCGGCCAAGGACTGAGGCATCGAGGGCGAGGCCCCCGTGATACACCTGAAGTGGCACGTAAACCTCTGAGCCCTGCTCTCGTTGCAAAGCAGTCACTGCATGCCATTGATGGCGTGGTCGGACAGATTCCGAGGCATGTTGGGCACGGTACTTCAGATGCGCGTGGAGTGGCACGTTATCCACTGGGCGAAGACTGCGGGGTTCGCAGCTCTTCGTCGGATGTTGTAGATAACATCGGAGCTCCAAAGGAGCGGGTAGTGAGGATGACACCGGACGACGCGGAGTGCGTGTTCACCTGGTCTCACCGAAACATAGAACCTCTGTACAGACGGCGACGCCGTATGCTGGCTGCAAGACGCTGGGCATCGACCCTGATCCAGGGTGTGTCTACCGTAGAAGATGGCGAACAGTTATACACCGTCGTCAACGGTATGACGGGGGAGGAAGATGACGACGTTTGCCTCGAGGCTATGCCTGCAGTAGATGCTCTTCTTGGGCTGGACAAGATTTCTCTTGAAGAGATCGGCAGTGTCTTGAAGGCAGGCGATTTGGCCGAGGTGGTCATTATGCGACCGGACAATGGAAAATAGTCGTCATCGCTTCTAGATAAAGCTGTCTTGGGGGACACCAAGAGAGTGCTAGACGCACGAAGTGAATCGTCGATCCTACGGAATCCTTCGAATCTGTACTATTTTTTGGTAAATGAATTTCAAGACGACCCGCCTTCAGGCATACCTCTGGACCGAGGTGTGCATCATGAGATTTACCTGGCTCCGGGAACCAAATACTGCGTAACACACCAAGGGCACCTGCCCAAGGAACAGTGCGACGTCATTGACGCCTTTTCCGCGAGAAGCACGACGCAGAGATGGTACGTCAGAGCAAGTCTTCCCATATGTCACCCACGTTTTGTGTTCGAAAGCCGAACGGCAATTGGCGTATTGTTCATGCTTACAATAATCTCAACGCTGCCATCATTCCGGCAGAAGCGCCAATTCCTAGAAAGTATGTTCTTCAGAACAACATGGTGGGATGTACAAAGTACAGTGTACTCGACTTGGTCGATGGGTATTACCAATTGCTCATGAGAGCGAGTGATATTCCGCTGACAGCGGTGAGCATTCCGAGCGGCATGTTCTGGGAGAAGCTGGTGATGCCTCAAGGGCTGTCAAAAGCACCAGCAACTTTTAATCGTCTTGAGACGCAGTTGTTCGGGCCCCACAGTGCGTATGCACAGACATACTTTGACGACATTTTTGTCCATAGTCATGCGGAGCACGTGACGGGAGGACAGATGAAAAGAACCAC
>NW_020189964.1:1187124-1188857 GCF_900000015.1 Plasmopara halstedii | reverse complement strand
GGCGTGCAACACCTTGCTGCGCAAGGCCCCGAGACAATCGGTGCGCGTCTAGAGGCGTATTTAAGTTACGAAAACGCGCTGCTAGAGCACCTGCAGCAGAAAAAGTCTGCATCATTTGCGGCTATGACGCCACAGTCAGTGACGGGTGATTTTCCCCGCCCTAAGCCGCTCATGGTAAGCGTAAAGGTATTCGAGGGGAAAGATGGAGAGAATCCTCTGCTCTGGGTGAGAGAGGTCGAGATGGCCATTGTATCCGTCATGCTCCAGACCGAGCAACAGCGCGTGGCGCTAGCCATCTTAAAACTCGGTGGTCGAGCGCGAGAATGGGCACTACCGTGCGACACTTCGGTCAAAGCTGCGTTTCCCTTCTGGGCGAAGCTGAAATTGCAGCTCTTGCGAGTGTTCTTGCCGCCTATTCAGGCATATCGCGTGCGAGCGCGTTTTCTCGCTGCCCGACAGGGCAACAAGGAATTGGTGAACTTTGTCCAAGCGATGCGTACTCTCATTGCCGGTATGGCAGCAGATCTCCTTTCTGAGGCGGTCACAGTGACCGTCTTTACGGAAAGCCTCCGCACTGGCGTGGCCAGAATGGAAGTCTTCCGTAAGCATCCATCTTCATTTAAAGAGGCGGTGAATGTGGCACTGAATGCTGGAGTCAATTTCAAGTCGGCACGACTTGGTTGGAATGCACACTCCAAAAGCTAGCAGAGCGGGCCTGTGCCCGTGAATCTCAGCTATGCTTAGGTTGAGGGAGCAGAGATCCGAGCTGCCGGGCAGCATACACACATTCGACGGTGTTTTGTTTGTGGAGACACCCGTCACCTTAGGAACGTTTGCCCCCTGCGCAAGGCGCGTCAAGGTTCTTCAATTTATCACCCCAATGCATACCAGTCTGGTTCGTCGGGGGGAAACGACACCAGTCAGTAGGCGCGAAGCGACCTACTGGGGAAGAACCGAGTTTTGTTGAACCTCAGGGAGATAGAGATCAATAGGGCCTAGCCCCGAAAAGCTCCGTGCTCTGGAACACAGAATGTGTATGCAAGCCGGGCTTGCTGGTCCTGGAGGCGACCGTAAAGGGCTTCGAGAGGCCATGGAAGATCCACATCGATTCCGGGGCGTCGGGCAATTATACTCGACGCTCCACGATGGAAGGAAGTCAACTGTATGCTGAAGCGCTGAAAGCGCGGTTGGGTGACATCGTCACTATTCGCCTAGCGACGGGGACGCGTGTCATGGTCCCGAAGGCCTCTGTGGACATCGAAGTCAAGTTTCTTGCCTTTGATAGCGTGGAATGCGGACTAGTCTTAGCCTTGGATGCAAAGTATGACCTCATCTTTGGAATGGCATGGTTGGAACACCATGAGCCATGAATTGATTGGAGGTCAGTACCTTGGGCGCTACGCGCACGTCTCCTGGTGGAGCTTTGGTGAGTCATGAACCCACCTCTGCTATGAGACAAAGCGCTATTGGCGAGAGCACTGGACCGAGACGGACAACGTACGGGACATTGGGATATCCGAGTTGTTTGACACCAACGGTGTATTGAGCAGGGGTCCCGAGCGTGGCTTGCGGGCTTATCGTGGAGTGGCACGTAATCTACTGAGCGCTGCTCAAGTTTCGGAGCCGTCGCTGCATGTCATGCGTGACATGGTCGGCCAAGGACCGGGGCATCGAGGGCAAGGCCCCCGTGGTGCACGTGAAGTGGCACGTCGACCACTGAGCACTGCTCTTCC
>NW_020189964.1:1186172-1187114 GCF_900000015.1 Plasmopara halstedii | reverse complement strand
ACTTGATTCCTTGTCGTACCGTCGGCTGCGGAACCGAATAATTGCCTATCCGTAGACTGTCAACCAATGAGCAATGGCCAACGTCGATGTTGACGCTCCACCATCAACCATATGATGTTGTTGATTATTCCAGCATGATAATATTATCCAATAGGAATATAGGATTGAGATAAGACATGTAAAAATCGATCTTATGTAAAATTTGGCGTGATCGTCATCTGCTTTACGGCAAGCAGTTGGCGACCACGTCACACATTCCTATGCAGCCTGTGGTTTCAATAAAAGCTGATATTAACCATTCGACATCCTCTATATGACCAAGTGAGGTTTAATATTCCTTACTCGACGTATATGATTGATGATTATTCGGTAAATGAAGCTGATATATGCTCGATACACAACAAACCTCCTTAGAAATCTGAAAGTTTGCGTGAACAAATGTATAGAGTTGTCTATCTCAGCTAAATCAAATGTACGCATTTGCGTCCGCTACATCGAACTGTTAACAATCATAGCGAAGAAGGGAGTCAATCAGATTCTTAACGTTCTAATGCGAATGCAAAAGTAACGGTGTTAAATTTGGGCTTACTAATACGATTAATACGATCCAGTTAAATGTGAAGCACTCTATTTGTAACGTGGTTACACGTACCCTGGTAACAGGGGTGTGTGCTACACAAGATGTGCATGGTGTTACTGCACCCAGACAAGAATACGGTATGTATGCATATTTAGATTTTACTTAGGTGAATCTAAACTTTTAAAATTAGGATAAAACGATAAATAAAAATCAGTTTCAATTTTGAGCAGTCTATGACGCCACCGTCGGTGACGGATGACTTCCCCCGACCAATACCGCTCATACTGAGCGTCAAGGTCGTTGAGGAGAAGGATGGAGAGAATCTCCTACTCTGGGTGAGAGAGGTCGAGATGGCCAGCGCC
>NW_020189964.1:1185822-1186162 GCF_900000015.1 Plasmopara halstedii | reverse complement strand
AATTCAATTTCAAGTCGGCACGACTTGGTTGGAATGCACACTCCAATAGCTCGTCGAGTGGGCCTGTGTCCATGGATCTCAGCATGCTGAGGACGAAGGAGCAGAGCTTCGAGCTGCCGGGTAGCTCACGAACACACGACGGTGTTTTGTCTGTGGAGATATTCGTCGCCTGCGGAACGATTGCCCCCTGCGCAAGGCGCGTCAAGGTTCTTTAAATTATCACCCCAACGCCCACCAGTCTGGTTCGTCGCGGGTAAAGACACCATCCGGTAGGCGCAAGGCTATTTACTTGGGAAGAACTGAGTTCAGAGGGAGGCATAGGTCAGCAGGGCCCGGCCCC
>NW_020189964.1:1185671-1185812 GCF_900000015.1 Plasmopara halstedii | reverse complement strand
TGTTACCCACACAAGAAGCGTGTTTCCCGCCTTCCTCTTCAGTTAAGGTCTGGACGACGACGTGTGGAACTGTGTTACCCACACAGGACGCGCTAATAGCAGCGCTCTCGACAGCTGCAGCTGTCCGCAGAACTAAGTTAT
>NW_020189964.1:1185478-1185661 GCF_900000015.1 Plasmopara halstedii | reverse complement strand
GTATTGGGCTACACTAGCCATTATATGAAGTAACATCTATGTGCGTACCTTCTGTATGCATTGTAGGGAATTTTCAAAAAGGATTACAGTATGTTCTTTTCAAATGCATACGTACGAAGTCGCAAAAAAACCTGTGATACGAAATGCTGATTTCTTCTTAAAGGTCTGTAATGGTGACGAGGT
>NW_020189964.1:1185312-1185468 GCF_900000015.1 Plasmopara halstedii | reverse complement strand
TCATCGATAAACGTGACAAAGTACCGCATACCACTGAATGTCGAAGTCTGCATTGGACTACATACGTCACTGTGAATCACTTCCAAAAGTCTGGTAGCATGCTGAGAAGACTTTGACTGAAAGCTTGCCCGAGTCTGCTTGCCAAACGCACAGCCC
>NW_020189964.1:1185096-1185302 GCF_900000015.1 Plasmopara halstedii | reverse complement strand
TTCACTCGTATTGGCTTCATACACAACTTAAAAAGTCCTTTACCTTCGCGTACACCAAATTTCCAGCGTGATCCTTTCGTCTCCGCAAAGCAACCATCGCGCTCAAAAGTGACGGGCCCAACATCCTTTGTAAATCGCCCAACGGAGAACAAATTTCGAGAAAGCTTTGGAATATGCCATACCGAAGTCAGCACACCTTTTTTCGC
>NW_020189964.1:1184484-1184595 GCF_900000015.1 Plasmopara halstedii | reverse complement strand
ATGACATGACTCCCACTGCTTCACCGATGTAAGCCCAATACCAATGCCATATTTCTTCCTAACAATTGTGTCAGGACCTGAATAGCCAATGTGTCCAAGTCGAAGGTGTCG
>NW_020189964.1:1184187-1184295 GCF_900000015.1 Plasmopara halstedii | reverse complement strand
CGCGTCCGACGTGGGAGGCCGACGTGAACTCGGCCTCCATGGTTGACAGTGACACACCAGTCTGCTTCTTGCACACCCAGTGGACGATCGCTCCGTCCATCGTGACCG
>NW_020189964.1:1184104-1184177 GCF_900000015.1 Plasmopara halstedii | reverse complement strand
TCACGAAGACCGGATTATAATCTTGATCATATCGCGATGGTGACCCTGTCAGTGACGGTTGCAGAATATAACC
>NW_020189964.1:1183609-1183977 GCF_900000015.1 Plasmopara halstedii | reverse complement strand
CGCTCGACCACCGAGCTTTGAGATGACTAGCGCCACGCGCTGTTGCTCGGTCTGGAGCATGGCGGATGCGATGGCTATCTTGACCTCTCGCACCCAGAGCAGGAGGTTTTTTCTATCCTTTGCCTCAAAGAACTTAACGCTCACCATGAGCGGCTTAGGTCGGGGGAAGTCATCCGTCACCGACGGTGGCATCATAGGCGCAAACGATGCAGACATCTTTTGCTGCAGGTGCTCTAGCAGCGCGTTTTCGGAACTTGATAAGGCCTCTAGACGCGCACCGATTGCAGATGCTACACACCTTCAGGGCCAAGAAAAGACATCATCTTGTTAAGCCCGTCCTGCATGCCCTGGGGCAAAGACGAAATTTC
>NW_020189964.1:1183357-1183599 GCF_900000015.1 Plasmopara halstedii | reverse complement strand
AGAATCAGTCTAAACGACTCAGGTGTAGATTGACTACAAGTGCTACCAAGTGCAGCGGTATAGTTGGTATTAGCTTAGCTTTTGCAGCTTAGCTTAGGTTGGCTTAGCTTTTCAATATTCGGAGCTAAGCTATTTAGCTTTAGCTTTTTCAAATCTCAAGCTAAGCTAAGCTAAGCTAAAGCCATCTGGAAAGCTGCTAGCAAAGCTATTCAAAATTGGCCCCAAAATGTCTGCCAAAATGT
>NW_020189964.1:1182977-1183347 GCF_900000015.1 Plasmopara halstedii | reverse complement strand
ATTTTTTGAAAAGTTGGGATATTTTTTTTATATATGGCAAAAGTTGGGGCATTTTTTTCATTCTCTCTAACATAAATTTAATTTAGGAGACAGTAATATATTTACTATGCATAAATCTCACTCACAGCAACACTTAGTGTAACGGGGTTACGTAACATTGGTGTGTATCACACAAGATGGGCATGGTGTGAATGCACCCAAACAAGAATACGGTATGTGGCATGCATTTAAGTTTTACTATATATATTTAGGAAAATGTCAACATTTAGAATTGGGCGGCATTGCCGCAGATAAAATAAATAAAAATTAGTTTTGAACGGCAGAGTAATTAACCTTGGGTTAAGGCAATAATAACTCTTGGAGTAAGCGG
>NW_020189964.1:1182775-1182967 GCF_900000015.1 Plasmopara halstedii | reverse complement strand
CACAACAGAAGATGTTTGTATTAGGAATGAATTAGCATAATTTAACAAAATACCCCACGATAACAAAGTTTACATTAATATGCTAAAACCATTCAGTTTACTATCAACCAAGTAAAGCTAACATCACATCGATGTAGAGTGACAAATAGCGTGAACTAAGTATCTACTTTATATTGCATAATATACATAATT
>NW_020189964.1:1180545-1182765 GCF_900000015.1 Plasmopara halstedii | reverse complement strand
AAGTATAGAACAAAAGGTCGGTGACCTAAATTACGCTTCCTCTAAGCGCAACGCTACGACAGTCCCGCTACCCCTAGTACGGAGTGCTAAGAGTTGCCGCGAGATATAAAGAGTAAATATTTTAGGTCACAACCACACTCTTAGTGTGACGGGGTTACACGTACTCTGAAATAAAGGGGTGGGTCACACAAGACGGTGTGATCACACAATGGTGTGGCTACACCTTAACAACAAGTCAGCACGTGGCTGGGCTGCCAGTAGTTATGCATTTTGATTAGGTTTTACTATTTAATTAAGAAATTCTATAGATTTAGCTATAGCTTCGCCGCAAAAAAAACCCAAGAAATGCGGTTTACATCTTGAACGAAAGAGTTTATTTGCCTTGGGTTAAGCTTGTAGTTTTTTTTGGAGTAAGCGGATTGCGATCTGCTACACTCTTACTGGTTCTAAGCATAGAACGGAGGTAGTTGACCTTAGCTTAGCTTCCTAGAGCTACGGTAGCCCCGCTGCACCTGAGATTCATCGCCTCTGGCACTCTCACTGAACACTCAATTCCAGCACTTTATCCTTCCCTTGCGGCAAGGTAGTTGTATTTCGCATCCAATGCGACAATCACCGCTTCCTCGAAAGAGGTAGGTTGAAATCAAAAGATCTTTCGATGCGAGCCCCAACCATTCAAAGACCGTCTAAAACGGGATTACACATACTCTGGAAACAGGGGTGGGGGGGTCACACCAGATGGGCATGGTGTGACCACACCCACACAATAATACGGTACGGAGCTGGATAGCCAGTAGTTATACATGTATTTAGATTATACTATACATATTTAGAAAAATCAATCCATTTAAAATTAGGCGGCCTTGCCGCAGATAAAAATAAATAAAGTCTGATTTGAATTTAAACGGAAGAGCTAATTAACCTTGGGTTAAGGCTATAATTATTCTTGGAGTAAGCGGATTGCGATCCGCTAAACTCGTGCTTGTTTTGAGTATAGAACGAAAGATCGGTGACCAAACATATGCTTTCTCAAAGCGCAAAGCTACGGCAGCTCCGCTGCACTTTGTAGCTTGTAGTCAATCTACACCTGAATCGTTTAGACTGATCCTCTTGAGGATAGAACAATTCTCCTCTTTGCCCCAGGGCATACAGAACAGCCTTAAAAGCTGATGTCCTTGCTAGGCCCTGAGGGCATGTAACACCTGGCTGCGCAAGGCCCCAAGGCAATCAGTGCGCGTCTAGAGGCGTTTTCAAATTACGGAAACGCGCTGCTAGAAAACCTGCAGCAGAAGATGTCTGCATCATTTACGTATTTGACGCCACCGTCAGTGACGGATGACTTCCCCCGCACTAAGCCACTCATGGTGAGTGTTAAGGTCTTTGAGGGAAAGATTAAAGAGAATCTTCTGCTCTGGGCGAGAGAGGCCGAGATGGTCATCGCATCCGCCATACTCCAGACCGAGCAACAGCGTGTAGCGCTAGCCATCTCAAAGCTCGGTGGTCGAGCGCGAGAATGGGCACTGACGTGCGGCACTTCGGTCAAAGCTGCGTTTTCCTCCTGTGCGGAGCTGAAATCGCAGCTCTCCCGAATGTTCTCGCTGCCTAATCAGGAATATTGCGTGCGAGCGCGTTTCCTTGCCGCTCGACAGGGTAACAAGGAATGGGTGGACTTTGTCCAAGAGACACGTACTCTCATCGCAGGGATGGCAGCAGATCCCATTCCTGAGGCGGTCACAGTGAGCGTCTTTATGGAAGGCCTCTCCACTGGCGTGGCCAGAATGGAAGTCTTCCGTGTGCATCCGTATTTATTTGAAGAAGCGGGGAATATGACATTGAATGCCGAATCTAATTTCAAGTCGGAATGACTTGGTTGGAATACACACTCCAACAGCTCGTCGAGCGGGTCTGTGCCCATGGATCTCAGCTATAGGGAGCAGAGCTCCGAGCTGCCGAGCAGCACACAAATACACGACGGTGTTTTGTCTGTGGAGACTCCCGTCACCTTCGGAGCGGTTCCCCCTTCGCAAGGCGCGTCAAGGTTCTCTGAACCATCGGCCTTAATGCATACCAGTCTGGTTCGCCGCGGGAAAACGACATCACCCAGTAGGCGCGGGGCGACCTACTGGGGAAGAACTGAGTTCTGTTAAGCCTAGGGTTCTTGAACACGGAGCGTGTATGCAAGCCGGGCTTGCTGGTCGTGGAGGCGACCGACCGTAAAGG
>NW_020189964.1:1171980-1173154 GCF_900000015.1 Plasmopara halstedii | reverse complement strand
ACAATTTGGCCCAAGGATTCCTACATTGAAGCAAAGGATGCTCTTGATACCCCCTTTTAAGGGAAAAGAGACTTATAAGGGTTTAGGATCCGGCTTTGAGCTCCGGGCTTTGCAATTAATGAGAGAGGCCAACATGGCTGTCACTCTCTCTGGCTTTGAATAGCCAGACGAAATCAAGGTTGATGTGTTAGGAAGCAAACTAGAAGGCACTGCAGCCGATTATTTACAGAGAAGAATCCATCAATGGCGGGATGAAAATCCCCCATTTGGACATGCTATTGACCAACTCACCAAGGCCTTTGCGTGCAAAATATCAACCGCCCAAGCTACAAAGATTTCGTTATCAAAAAAGGAGAAATTTAGGTCATGGACAGAACATTATTTGTACCTCACACCAGTGTCAGCTGTGGCAGGTGGAAGGGACGACCTAGTACTAGAGAACATTGTGAAGTTCGCATGCCCTGAGTTAAAGCAGGTGCTGATGGCGAAGTATGACCCTACAAGGAAGGACTTTCTGCGGCAAGCAGAGGAACTCACGCATTTTGCTCAACACGTGGACAGTGAAAGGAACACGCTGGGCAAGGATCTTGGGCAGAACACAGCGAATTTTAGCCAAATTACAACTGACAAGTGTTACGCCTGTGGGAAAAAGTATCATCATGCAAAGGATTGTCGTTCTACAAAACAAGATAATCCATCGAAAGGCGACAAACAAGTCAAGTTTGCACTTTCACTACTTGATGATGGATGGTCAGAAGGTCGTGACGGAGTTCAAGATGAAGAAGTGACTGAGTGGATATTTAATTCAGGATCCAGTCAACACTTAATCGGCAACTCATCACGGTTATTCAATACAAGAGAAATAGACATCAGTTGTACCATTCCAGACGGTACCAAGCCCAAAGCTACCCGAGAAGGATCCATGTTGCTCACCTGCACAGTGAGTAACATTGACCGAGAAGTACTCTCGGTCAATGTTACTCACTTACTCACGAATATACGTTACATCAAGGGATTGTCGAAGAACCTGCTCTCTTATGGTCTATTGGAAGAGAAAGGATGTGTATTACAGTACAAAAAATGAACATAGAACTTTACACGACACCGGCAGTGGACGAGGTGTAACAGACATAATTAAAAGGCACAAAGTGCTCAAAGTGGAGTGTCGAGTCAT
>NW_020189964.1:1171221-1171536 GCF_900000015.1 Plasmopara halstedii | reverse complement strand
CAGCGTTTGGGACATCTGGCCTACGACACGATCGAAAGGATCGCCAAGAACCCAGATTTAGGCATAGAAATAACAAATGACACACGGAAAGTCTGTGTAGCCTGCCACGAAGGCAAGCAGACACGAAACAAGCAGCCCAGGAGTGATACAGGATCTAATGCACCTATCGATCGCATTGGAAGTGTAATAGTAAGTGATATCAAGGGCCCTATCACACCAAGGGACAGATTAAGCAACAGATACTTGATCAACTTCGTCGACCATAAGACGAAGTATTGTCGAGTATTTTTGGCTAAAACTAAGGATCAAGCAGCA
>NW_020189964.1:1171030-1171170 GCF_900000015.1 Plasmopara halstedii | reverse complement strand
AGGGAAAGCAAGATCAACTCTAAAGAAGCGTTCAGAGTCAGGTACCATCCTGGGGATTCCAGAAGAAATTAAAGGGTACATATTTTACCTACATGAATCAAATAAGGTGATTATTACCACTCAATTGAAGTCCATAGAGG
>NW_020189964.1:1169829-1169931 GCF_900000015.1 Plasmopara halstedii | reverse complement strand
ATCAACGGCAGAGTCTGAATTCATAGCGGCATCTGTCGTAACAACCGAATTACATGGAGTTTACAATAAGTTGGATGAAGTTGGCATTCAAGGGATCCATAT
>NW_020189964.1:1169336-1169493 GCF_900000015.1 Plasmopara halstedii | reverse complement strand
TTTGACTCACTGAAAATCTTACAAATCAAGGATTTGGGAGAAGTGAACAAGTTCTTGGAAATGAGAATCATTAAACACGAAGATTATTTTCTTGATCAAGAATATCTTATTAATGAACTATTAAACCAATATGGAATGAATGACGCAAAAAAGACAG
>NW_020189964.1:1168286-1168390 GCF_900000015.1 Plasmopara halstedii | reverse complement strand
TCCCACTCGACTCGGCAGTACTTGGTGCTTGAATGCCGAGCTTACTTCGAAGAGTACAAAATTGACTTGCAGGTACTGCCTTGGCCAGTATATCTGCCAGCATA
>NW_020189964.1:1160481-1160567 GCF_900000015.1 Plasmopara halstedii | reverse complement strand
CAGCAAGCACGTCTCGACATTCAAGTACCACCTTGACTCGAGCTTCAAGCACAAGGTCGTCGTGAATGACCCCAACTCGCTGCTGA
>NW_020189964.1:1160151-1160416 GCF_900000015.1 Plasmopara halstedii | reverse complement strand
ATAAAGCAGAACGACTACGGGATGCGAGCCCCCAGGCGGGATCGAACCACCGACCTTTTGCTTACGAAGCGAGTGCTCTACCACTGAGCTATAGGGGCACTACTTCTCAATTTGCCGGCTACTACCCAAGTCAAATCCCTAGAAGTACTCCCCAGCCCCCAGCCCTCCACTCCAGTTGCTACTCCCCTTTTCTGAAGATGAAATATCCAGCTGCTTCCGGCTCTCCATCCCCCGCCGACCAGCCCCCTCGCGCTGCGATTGGCTA
>NW_020189964.1:1159838-1160141 GCF_900000015.1 Plasmopara halstedii | reverse complement strand
ATGTAACGGCATTGTGTTGAACACCTGTTGCCGAAAGTAATGATTTGCTGTAGCCATGGCTTATGCTTCAATACGCGGTGTCTAGCTAACTCTATCATATGTTAGCACGCTATCATACTTAAGCAAGCAGTCAATTCCACTAAAGCGGTTAATGGATATCACAATCTTGTCAGTGTGGTGACAGATTGCCTTCGTCTACCACTGTGTGTGTAGCAATACAACGCTGCTTGTTTACACGACAGTCTGATCTATACCTGTCATGCAGCGTATTTAACGGCATTGTAATGAGCAATCGTTGTCATA
>NW_020189964.1:1159678-1159828 GCF_900000015.1 Plasmopara halstedii | reverse complement strand
TGGTGTTGGAACACCGAACATCAGGAGGCTTTTGACGGGGTCAAAGACAGCCTCCTGCGTGCGCCAATACTGGCGCTGCCAGACCCTGATCGTCATTTCATCGTCGTCTGTGACGCTTCGGACTTTGCCATCGGCTATGCACTGCTGCAG
>NW_020189964.1:1159078-1159668 GCF_900000015.1 Plasmopara halstedii | reverse complement strand
TTTGATATCCATTAACCGCTTTAGTGGAATTGACTGCGTGCTAACGTATGATAGAGTTTGCTAGACACCGCGTATCAAAGCATAAGAGTATGACTACAGCAAATTATTACTATCGGCAACAAGTGTTCAACACAATGCCATTACATACGCTGCGTGACAAGTAAAGAGCAGACTGACGTGTAAACAAGCAGCCTCGTATTGCACTCTCTCAGTGGTAGTTGAAGGCAAACTGTCATCACACTGACAAGACTGTGATATCCATTAACCGCTTTAGTGGATTTCACTGCGTGCTTACGTATGATAGAGTTAGCTAGACACCGCGTATCGAAGCATAAGCCAGGGCTACAGCAAATCATTACTATCGGCAACAGGTGTTCAGCACAATGCCGTTACATACGCTGCGTGACAAGTATAGAGCTGACTTACGTGTAAACAAGCCGTCTCATATTCCACTCATACAGTTGTAAACGAAGGAAAACTGTCATCATACTCACTAGAACTGTGATACCCATTAACCGGTTTACTGGAATTGACTGCGTGCTAACGTATGATAGAGTTTGCTTGACACCGCGTACCGCAGCATAAGCGAC
>NW_020189964.1:1158496-1159068 GCF_900000015.1 Plasmopara halstedii | reverse complement strand
GGCAACATGGCGCTCCAGCGCCTCGGCGTCTCAGCGCAGACGCTGCAAAGAACGTCTTTGCTGACGCGATTCACCCTTTAGATTTGGCTATCGGTCTGCGGATGATCCGCTGTCGACATATCCAAGTTGGTGCCAAGCACCTTGAAGATAGTCGTCCAAAACGTTTCCCGTAAGGGGAGGTCTCTATCAGAGATAATCGACTCTGGGAGTCCGTGTTGTCGGAAAACACGATCTACGAACAGCATTGCTGTACCGATCCCGTCGATGGTGTCTGGTACCGCCGGCAAATGAGCCATCTTGCTCAACCGGTCGACGAATACCACGACACCGGTGTTGCACACCGAATTTCGGCAAGCCAAACACAAAGTCCAAACTCATGGACTGCCAGTATCCAGGGGGTACCGGTAAGCTAGCCAGCGGCGCAGCCGCATTTGGAGAGGGTTTCACCCGTTGACAGTCTCACACGTGCGTACATAGGTGCTCGTCCATTTGTACAGCTTGAACCACCAATAGTGGTGACTCACAGAGTTGTACGTTTTCTCTCGACCAAGATGACCACTGAGTGGCGCGTC
>NW_020189964.1:1157045-1157709 GCF_900000015.1 Plasmopara halstedii | reverse complement strand
TTCGGTGTTCCAACACCATTCCGCATCCTTTTTAAGGAGATTGGATAATGGCCGGGCCTTTTCTGCTTAATTTACGCTGTACTTGTGCAAGTAGTTGGCGAGACCAAGCCATCTACGCAAGTCCTTCTGGTTCTTTAGAACCGGCCAGTCTACAATGGCTTTGACCTTAGCAAGAGCCGCTCGAAGGCCACGCTTCCCATTGAAGCACCCTAAAAAGGGAATTTCTTCTGCGCCAAAGATGCACTTGTTTGCACTGGCGTACAGTTTGTTCGTGCGCATGCACTCGAGCACCGCTCTCTAAATAGACGATGTGGTTCTCCTCGTCCGTCCTCCCGTGCTCCGCACGACTGTGAATGAAAATGTCGTCAAAGTCTGTCGTACATACGCCCTGTGGGGCCTGAACATCTGCGTCACAAGACGATTAAATGTTGCTGGTGCATTTGACAGCCCTTGGGGTATCACCAGCCACTTTCAGAGCATGCCGCTCGGAGTACTCACCACTGTCAACGGAATGTCACTCGCTCTCATGAGCAATTGGTAATACTCATCTACCAAGTCGAGCGCACTGTACTTCGTACATCCCACCATGCTGTTCTGAAGAATATCCTTTCTAGGAATCGGCGTATGTGCCGGAATGGTGGCCGCGTTGAGCTTGTTGTAAGCA
>NW_020189964.1:1156381-1157035 GCF_900000015.1 Plasmopara halstedii | reverse complement strand
CTACACATGCAGTCTCTACTATCTTCAGGACGAAGCTTCGTCCACGGTTTATTGGATCGTTTAAGGTTGTGTGCTAGCGGGATCAGCGTATACGCTGAATCTCCTAAAACGGATGCGCACCCAGTCGATGTTTTACGTGGGCTTGCTGAAGCCGTACCGGAATCCGGCGCAAGTGAACACGGACGTGTTGGTGCCATAGCGGATCCCAGGGGCCCTCGGCCGCCCAGAAGTTGAACCAGCAACTGGTTCTGAGCACGGAGTGCAACAACCTCCATTTCCCATGGCGCCAAGCGCTCCACCGTCGCAAGCGGCGACGCATTCGCCTGCTCCACGGCTAGGAGTCGCTCCGATAGAGCGCGGTAGACCTCAAGGTGAGCTAGCCGGTGCACGACGAGCTTCAAATCCTCAAGAGTATCCGCACACCGTTATGCTACTTCAGCATGACGCTCAGCAGCTCCGATCACGAAGGCTCTAGTCCTCAAGGGCTCGAACAGCATCACGAGTCACCGGGCGGATGCCGACCCGGTCGGCACCGCCCGCCATTGACTCTTCTCGATGAGAACGGTGACGTCCACTATCACGTAGAACGACTAGTGAGGCGACGTCGTCACTAGGATCAAACCCAAAAACTCGTGGGAGTTTGAGGCGCTACTT
>NW_020189964.1:1155216-1156371 GCF_900000015.1 Plasmopara halstedii | reverse complement strand
AGCTTGCTCATGTTACAACTGTAACGTCGTCTGTGGCGGATTTGATCCGCACCGCGTAATGCGGGTGATAGGATGTGTAGCGTTGCTTCGGGCTCTAGGGAGCAAGGCGTTTACAAACTCGGACAAGAAATTGTCATCAAGATTGCGTGTACGATTGCACCGATATTCGTTGGTTAACGGTTTGCCATATTATAGCACCGATTCAAAGGATACACCACCAATTAAGGTTTCTCATGATGAGGATTTGAAATATCGCATCCTCTATGAGGCTGACGACACGCCACTCAGTGGTCATTTTGGTCGTGAGAAAACGCACAACTCTGTGAGTCACCACTATTGGTGTACAAATGGACTAGCACCTATGTGCGCACGTATGAGGCGTGTCAACGGGTGAAATTCTCTCTAAATGCGGCTGCGCCACTGGGCGCTGTCAGTCCATGATTTTGGACTTTGTGTTTGGCCTGCCGAAAGATTCGGCGGGCAACACGGGTGTTGTGGTATTCGTCGACCGGTTGAGCAAGATGGCTCATCTGGCGTCGGTGCCAGACACCATCGACGGAGTCGGTACAGCAACGCTGTTCGTGGATCGTGTCTTTCGACAACACGAACTCCCAGAGTCGATCGTCTCTGAAAGAGACCCTCGTTTCACGGGGAAATTTCGGTCGACTATCTTCAAGGTGCTCAGCACCAAGTTAGGTATGTCAACAGCAGATCATCCGCAGACCAATGGTCAGGCCGAAAGGGTGAATCGCGTCATGGAAGGCGTTCTTCGCATCGTCTGCGCTGAGACACCGAGGCGCTGGAGAGCCATGTTGCCCCTCGTAGACTTCGCACTGAACGATGCAGTGCATTCGTCTACCGGGTACACGCCGTTCTACGTGAACAAGCTGATTTACCCTCGCGTACCGCTGACGACGCCATCCCGTAGCTCAGGGCTTGGTGGGGTAGGAATAGCCGAACGGCTAGCTGATGTCAGCACCTCACCATCCGCAAAGAAGTCGATGACTTCTTGTCTACCAGACTGAGTGTCCTACGACACGTTCGCGATGCGATGGCTGAAAGATAAGACCTGCAGAAAGAATAAGCAGATGAAAAAGGAAGAGGCAAAATGGAAAGCCTTAAGGTCGGGGACCTGGTTTTATTAAATTCTAAAAT
>NW_020189964.1:1154989-1155206 GCF_900000015.1 Plasmopara halstedii | reverse complement strand
AGCATCAAAACCGTCCTGGCCGTCGGGTCTTGTTTAATCTCCATGCCAAGAAAATACTCGAGCTGACCCATATCTGTCATCTCAAATCTTGCGCTGAGCGCTTGTTTTGTTTCTTGAAGCATCTTGATACTGCTACTTGCAAGGATCAAGTCATCAACTCAAAGCGGAACAAAAATCATGTCTTGTGCAGTACGCTTTGTGTAAACGCAATGGTCTG
>NW_020189964.1:1154796-1154979 GCF_900000015.1 Plasmopara halstedii | reverse complement strand
AACGGTTTGCTTAAGCCATGTCTTATGCTTCGATACGCGGTGTCTAGCTAACTCTATCATATGTAAGCACGTAGTCAATTCCATTCAAGCGATTAATGGGTATCACAGTTCTTGTTAGTGTGATGACAGTTTGTCTTCGTCCACCACTGTAGGAGTTCACTACAAGGCGGTTCGTTTACACGA
>NW_020189964.1:1154131-1154343 GCF_900000015.1 Plasmopara halstedii | reverse complement strand
ACACAAGCCAGCACACCGCAACAGGTCGACGTAAACAAGTTGGACTTGAAGAAGCAAGTGCACCTGAAGACTTTAGGGAACGACAAGCTAAGCGTCGGCCGGTTAAACGTAAGGCTTACAATCATACAAGTGAAGATGAAACAGCGCCCCCTGTGTTTTGGCGAGCTAGTGCCAACTCGGTTGAAGTCGATGACCTTTCGGAACCAACAACG
>NW_020189964.1:1153936-1154121 GCF_900000015.1 Plasmopara halstedii | reverse complement strand
TCAACAAGGCAAGATGGTACAGAAACCATTTCCAAGCAATAATGACAAACGCCGCTACGAAACGTTTGAGCTTCTTCATTTTGACATTTGCGGTCCTATGGAGCAAACCTCATTCTCATTGTTGACGAAGCAAGTGGGTGCATGAAAGGATTTTGCTTAAGTGCCAATTCTGAGTCAGAAGATTT
>NW_020189964.1:1149625-1149703 GCF_900000015.1 Plasmopara halstedii | reverse complement strand
ATCGATCTTGGGTGATGGGAGTCGGTTCTTGATGTAAATGGCCGTCATTGCTGCTTCATTCCAGAAACATTTGTCCAT
>NW_020189964.1:1149174-1149615 GCF_900000015.1 Plasmopara halstedii | reverse complement strand
CCTGCTTGAGGGGACTTGGTTGGCTTTATATACTAGAGTTGACGGTCAATATGAAGCCGTTGAAGCAGTAGCTCATACTTGTCTTCAACTGAGAGTGCCTCATATGTAACAGACCACTTGACCTGATGCCACCAGGTGCAGCTTTGTTTCCACCACTTGGACATTGCATGCCACCGCATCATGGTGCCATGCCGATATGGCGAGACCGTTAAAATGTCGAGAGATCGCCATGGCCCAAAGTTGGGCATTATTAATTTTGTTAGTATCACACCGGGCGTGGTCCAGTTGCATTCCGAGGCCTGTGTTTTCGCAATAAATTGATGCATGATCTGGGGACGTTGCCTTTTCAGCTGCGCTTCGATACTTGATTTCTGTAGACCACCATATACTCGCTTCTGGTATAAAAACTCTTTTAGAAGAAGCTGGAAATGGTTGCTTGCG
>NW_020189964.1:1149056-1149164 GCF_900000015.1 Plasmopara halstedii | reverse complement strand
CAGACATTAAATTGCATCGACTTTGTATTGTTTCCCTGTTCTCCCAGGTCTTCCTGATCGCACCTTCGCTGACGCCATATTCTCTCGCCAAACCTCGTTCATTCGGAA
>NW_020189964.1:1148313-1149046 GCF_900000015.1 Plasmopara halstedii | reverse complement strand
TATTCTCGAACGAGTTCGAGCTGACTGAGGAGGTCCGTGATCGAGCTGCTCAGCAATGTCGAATCATCGGCAAAGAAAATACCAGTGGCAGTATCGAACTCGGTCAAGCAGATTCCATACTCCTCGTGCGTGCGTAATAGATTACCAAGCGGTTCGATAACCAAAAAAAGAGCAGTACAGACAAAGGGTCACCTTGCTTGACCCCGCGCGTGGGGTGAAGACCGGGTAGGATGTTGTCATTAATCATTAGACGAGCTTCGGGATCAGTGTAGTTTAAACGCACCCACTCAATGAATGAACTACCGCATCCCATACGCTCAAGCATACGGAACATGTAATCCCACTTCACACGATCATATGCTTTATCAAAGTCGAGGTACGCCATATACGCCTCCATATCCAGGTCTGTAACGAGATCTTGAAGGTCAGACAGTATCAGACGTGATGATGCATCGAGCCCCTTTGACAAATGCCTTCTGGTCAGGTTGAATGAGCTTGTTGAGCACCGACTGCAGTCGAAATGCGAGCGTCTTGGAAAGTACCTTCAAGTCCACGCAGATCAATGCAATCGGTCGATAGCTACTTGGACATGCGCCCATTCCATTCTTATACAACAGTACAATAGCAGATTGCCTTTGTGACACCGACAAACAACCCACTTGGAGGTGGTGATTGAACACAATACACAGGCATTCGCCAAATATTGTTGGGGCAACTTGGTAGAAAGCTGCCC
>NW_020189964.1:1147890-1148303 GCF_900000015.1 Plasmopara halstedii | reverse complement strand
TGATCACGTCCGCCCGAGCTGGAGGGGTCGCCCATGACCGAACCCCAGTGGTCCAGAAGCTGCAGCGTAATATCCTGTTGTGATGAAGACAGTGATCCGTCTGGGAGTTGCACTTCTCCGATTGATACACGATGCACACTGGGATCCACGGGGCGAAAGAAAAAACGATTCGATTTTTCCATGTGCTGTGCTTGGAAATCAAACGCCGTATCTTGATTATACATGCTGGTGCGTGCAACACAGTCGTGGTATTCACGCAGAGCCTGTTCGAACACATGCTGAGATTCTCTATCTTGATAGAGCTTGTATCTGATCGCTGTAGTATCCAATGCCTGACGTGCTGTATTCACGAGTGCCGTGCTAGCGCGCAGAGTAGCTTGGAGTTGCCGTAGAAGGCGCTTCATGCGTTGTTC
>NW_020189964.1:1141918-1142020 GCF_900000015.1 Plasmopara halstedii | reverse complement strand
GCGACCCGCACTCTACTCCGGAAACGTACACCACTAACCTCGTTATATGACGCAACAGTTAAATTTATGCTCAACAAGAAAGAGGCTAGCTACAAGATCAAA
>NW_020189964.1:1141386-1141617 GCF_900000015.1 Plasmopara halstedii | reverse complement strand
CCAAAAGTATCGGCCATTATGTCGTAACGCGCAATCATGGGGCGGTACCAAGACACCTACCGACCACAAGTTGGTCACCCTCGACTTCGAGATTGGCGCGCTCAAACAGCTTCGCTCCAAGATTAGAACGACACACGCAGCTGAGAGGTCAACACGACTAGCGACTCATCTCCTAGTCCACGACGAAGATTTACGAGATCAATATGTGCAGCTCCTCGCAAAGTCTCTTAA
>NW_020189964.1:1139149-1141376 GCF_900000015.1 Plasmopara halstedii | reverse complement strand
CAGGGCGTATGCACAGACATACTTTGACGACATTTTCGCTCACAGTCGTGCGGAGCACAGGAGGACGGATGAGGAGAACCACATCGTCCATTTGAGAGCTGTGTTTGCGTGCATGCGTACGAACAAACTGTACGCCAATGCAGACAAGTGCATCTTTGGTGCAGAGGAGTTTTCCTTCTTAGGATGCTTCATTGGGAAGCGTGGCCTTCGAACAGCTCCCGCTAAGATCAAGGCCATTGTGGACTGGCCTGTTTTATAAAACCAGAAGAACTTGCGTAAGTGGCTTGGTTTGCCAACTACTTGCACAAGTACAACGTAAACTACGCAGAAATGGCCCGATCATTATCCAATCTCCTTAAAAAGGATGCGAAATGGTGTTGGAACTCCGAGGATCAAAAGGCTTTTGACGGAGTCAAAGACAGCCTCCTGTATGCACCAATACTGGCGTTGCTAGACCCTGATCATGCTTTCAACATCGTCTGTGATGCCTCGGACTTTGCCACCGGTTGTGAACTGCTGCAAGAAGACGCCAAGGGGCGAGATCGGGTGATCGCGTTCGAATCTCGATAGCTCAAAGCTGCAGAAAAGAGCCACTAAGTTTTGACACGGAGCTACTTATGCACTGGTCAAGTTTAGGGTCCATCTGCTCGGCTCCAAGCTCCTTGTGATCTATAAAAGATCATGCGTCACTACGCACTGCGACTCAGTCGCCCCACCTCTCGCAGATGATGGCTAGATGGCTATCCTTCTTCCCGGAATATAAGTTCGAGGTGAAGTATAAGCCGGGAAGCAGAATGCTTTGGCTGATGCGTTGTCACGCAGACCAGACTAAGACCTTGCTCATGTTACAACTGTAACGTCGTCTGTGACGGATTTGACCCGCACCGCGTATGCGGGTGGTGGGATTTGTGTAGCGCTGTTACGGGCTCTCGGGGGATGGAGTTTGGAGACTCGGACAAGAAATTGTCACCAAGATTGCGTTCACGATTGCATCGATATTCGTTGAATAACGGCTTGCTATATTATAGCACCGATTCAACGGATACACCACGAATTTTGGTTCCTCATTATGAGGATTTGAAATACCGCATCATCTATGAGGCTCACGATACGCCACTCAGTGGTCATCTCGGTGGTGAGAAAACATATAACTCTGTGAGTCACCACCATTAGTGGCCCAAGTTTTACAAATGGACGAACACCTATGTGCGCACGGGTGAGACGTGTCAACAGGTGAAACCCTCTCCAAATGCGGCTGTGACGCTGGCCAGCTTACAGGTACCCACTGGGCGCTGGCAGTTCATAAGTTTGGACTTGGTGTTTGGCCTGCCAAAAGAATTGGTGGGCAACACGGGTGTCGTGGTATTCGTCGACCGGTTGAGCAAGATGGCCCATTTGACCGGGGTGCCAGACATCATCGACGGGGTTGGATATGTCAACAGCGGATCATCCGCATACCGATGGTCAAACCGAAAGGGTGACTCGCGTCATTGAAGACGTTCTTCGCAACGTCTACCTGAGACTTCGAGGCGCTGGAGCGCGATGTTGCCACTCGTAGAGCTCGCACTGAACAATGCAGTGCATTCGTCTATCGGCCACACACTGTTCTACGCGAACGGGCTGGTTCGCGCTCGCGTCCCACTGACGCCGCCATACCATGGCTCAGGACTTGGTGGGGGGAATAGCCGAACGGCTTGTTGATATCTGCTCCCTCACCATCCCCAAGGAAGTCGATGACTTCTTGTCTGCCAGACTGAGTGTCCTACAACACGTTCGCGATGCGATGGCTGAAAGCCAAGACCTGCAGAAAGAATATGCATATGAAAAAGGAAGAGGCAAATTGGAAAGCTTCAAGATCGGAGACCTGGTTTTATTAAATAAAAAAAAACTTCCAACACATGCAGCCTCAGCTATCTTCAGGACGACGCTTCGTCCACGGTTTATTGGGCCGTTTAAGGTTGTGCCAAGCGGGCCTACCGTATACGCTAAACCTTTCCAAACGAATTTGCACCCACCCGGTGATCTACGTGAGTTTGCTTAAGCCGTATCAGGACCCGCGCATGTGAATGCGGAACCGTTGGTGCCAGAGCGAATCCCACGGGCCCTCGGTCATCGAGAAACTGAACCAGCTACTGGTTCTGAGCACGGAGTGCAACAATCTCCATTTCTAATGGCACCAAGCGCTCCACCGTCGCATGCAGCAACGCATTCGCCTGCTCTACCAAAT
>NW_020189964.1:1138570-1139139 GCF_900000015.1 Plasmopara halstedii | reverse complement strand
ACGAGTTTATCTCCTCGTCCGGTCGTACAATGACCACTTCGGCCAAATCGCCTGCCTTAAGGCACTGCCGAACTCTTCAAGGGACATCTCGTTCGGGAACCAAATACTGTGTAACACGCCAATGGCGCCTGTCCAAGGAGCAGTGCGACGTCATTGACGCCTTTTTCCGTGCGAAGCACAACGCAGGGATGGTACGTGAGAGCAAGCCTCCCCATTCGTCACCCACGTTTTGTGTTTGAAAGCCGAACGGCAAGTGGCGTATCGTTCATGCTTACAATAAGCTCAACGCTGCCATTATTCCAGCACAGACGCCGATTCCTTGAAAGGATGTTCTTCAGAACAACACGGTGGAATGTACGAAGTACAGTGTGCACTCGACTTGATAAATGGATATTACCAATTGCTCATGAGAGCGAGTGATATTTCGCTGACAGCGTCAATCACTCCGAGCGGCATGCTCTGGAAGTGGCTGGTGATACCCCAGGGCTGAGGAAAGTTTGCGGTGCCGTTGAACCTATCGCTCAAAGAGCGCTTGGTAATCGGTAGCGCCTTCGTCAGGGGTGAGCACA
>NW_020189964.1:1138381-1138560 GCF_900000015.1 Plasmopara halstedii | reverse complement strand
CAGCTCTTCGTCGGATGTTGTAGATAACATCGGAGCTCCAAATGAGCGGACAGTGAGGACAGTGACACCGGACGACGCGGAGTGCGTGTTCACTGGTTTCACCGAGACATAGAGCCTCTGTACAGAGGCGACGGCAACGCCGTATGCTGGCTGCAAGACGCCGGGCATCGATCCTGATT
>NW_020189964.1:1137830-1138371 GCF_900000015.1 Plasmopara halstedii | reverse complement strand
GTGCACAGCCGATGGCAAAGTCCGAAGCGTCACAGACGACGCTGAAAGGACGATCAGGCCCTAGCAGTGCCAGTATTGGTGCATGCAGGAGGCTGTATTTGCCCCGTCAAAAGCCTTCTGATGTTCGGTGTTCGAACACCATTTCGCATCCTTTTTAAGGAGATTGGATGATGGCCGGGCCATTTCTGCGTATGTACGCTATATTTGTGCAAGTAGTTGGCGAGACCAAGCCACTTACGCAAGTCCTTGTGGTTGTTTCGTACCGGCTAGTCTACAATGGCCCTGACCTTAGCAAGATCCGCTCGAAGGCCCAGCTTCCCAATGAAGCACCCTAGAAAGGAAATCGCTTCTGTGCCAAAGGTGCACTTGTCTGCACTGGCGTACAGTTTGTTCGTGTGCATGCACTCGAGCATCAATCCTAAATGGAAGATGTGATTATCCTCATCTGTCCTCCCGTGCTCTGCACGACGATGAACGAAAACGTCGTCAAAGTATGTCCGTGCATACGCCCTGTGGAGCCTGAACAACTGCGTCACAAGAC
>NW_020189964.1:1121353-1137820 GCF_900000015.1 Plasmopara halstedii | reverse complement strand
GCTGGTGCATTTGACAGCCCTTGGGGCATCACCAGCCACTCCCAGAGCATGCCGCTTGAAGTGCTCACCGCTGTTAACGAAAAATTACTCGCTCTTATGTGCAATTGGTAATACCCATCGACCAAGTCGAGTGCACTGTACTTCGTACATCCCACCATGTTGTTCTGAAGAACATCCTTTCTAGGAATAGGCGTCTTTGCCGGAATGGTGGTAGCGTTGAGTGTAAGCATGAACGACACGCCACTTGCCGTTCGGCTTCTGAACACAAACCGTGGGTGTCGAACGGGGAGACTTGCTCTTACGTACCATCCCTGCGTCGTGTTTCGCACGGAAAAAGGCGTCAATGACGTCGCACTACTCCTTGGGCGGGGGCCATTGGCGTCTTACGCAGTATTTGGTTCCCGGAACCAGGTCGATCTCATGACGCACACCTCGGTCAGGAGGTAGGACCGAAGGCGGGTCTTTGAAGACGACGTCTTGAAATTCCTTTACGAGAGGATAATACAACTCCAAGGGATTCAGAGGATCGACGATTCACTTCGTGCGTTCAGCACTCTCTTGGTGTCCTCCAAAACAGCTATATCCAGAAGCGATGACGAGTTTATCTCCTCGTTGGATCGTACAATGACCACTTCGGCCAAATCGGCTGCCTTCAAGGCACTGCCGAACTCCTCACGGAAAATCTCGTCCAGCTGAAGAAGAGCATATACTGCAGGCATAGCATCGAGGTGGACGTCACCATCTTTCTTCCCCGTCATACCGTTGACGAGGGTATATAACTGTGCGCCATCGTCAACGGTAGACATACCCTGTATCAGGGTCGACGCCTGGCGTCTTGCAGCCAGCATACGGCGTCGCCGTCGCCTCCGTCCAGAGATTCTATGCCTCGGTGAGACCAGGGTGAGTACGCACTCTCCTTCGTCTGGTGTCACACTCACTGTCCGCTCCTTGGAGCTCTGAGATTATCTACAACATACGACGAAGTGCTGCTAACCCCGCGGTCTTCGTCCAGTGGATAACGTGCCACACCACGTGCATCTGAAGGGCCGTGCCCAAGATGCCTCGGGCTCTGTCCGACCAAGCCATCAATGGCATGCGGCGACTGCTTCGCAACGAGAGCAGTGCTCAGTGGTTTACGCGCCATTGCACGTGCATCACGGGGCCCCGCCCTCGATACCTCGGCCCTTGGCAGACCATGTCACGCAGGACATGCAGCGTCTGCTTTGAAACTTGAGCAGCGCTCAGTGGGTTACGTGCCACACCACGAACAGCTCGCGAGCCACGCTCGGGACTCCTGTCCGATATACCGTTGACATCTACCAACTCAGACATTCCAATGTCCAGCATGTTAGTCGTCTCGGTCCAGTTCTCTCACCAATAGCGCTTTTGTCTCCTAGCAGAGATGGGTTCATGCTTAGCCAAAGCTCCACCAAGAGACATGCGCGTGGAGCCCAAGGTCTATGACCTCCAATCAATCCATGGCTCATGGTGTTCCAACCATGCGATCCTAGGATGAGGTATTATCTTGCATCGCCACAGGAACCATCGGGACCGTGACACGTGTCTTCGTCGCTAGGCGAACAGTGACGATGTCTCCCAACCGCGCTTTCAGCGCCTCCGTGTGTAGCTGACTTCCTTCCATCGTGGAGCGTCGATGAAATTGTCTGACGCCCCGGAATCGATGAGGATCTTTTATGGCATCTCGAAGTCCTTTACGGTTGCCTCCACGACCAGCAAGCCCGGCTTGCATACACGTTCTATGTTCAAAAGCACATGCTCTTTGGGGCTGAACCCTGTTGACATATGCCTCCCTATGGCTCAACAAAACTCAGAGCTTTCCCAGTAGGTCTTATCGCGCCTCTTGAAGGTGTCGAACCAGACTGGTAGGCATTAAGACGACGGTTAGAAGAACCTTGACGCACCTTGCGCAGGAAGCATCCGTTCCGAAGGTGACGGGTGTCTCCACCGTCGTGTGTATGGGTGCTTACTGGCAGCTTGGAGCTCTGATCTCTCGTCCTCAGAATTGCTGAGGTCCATGGGCATAGGCCCGCTCAACAAGCAGTTGGAGTGTGCGTTCCAACCAAGTCGCGCCGACTTGAAATTGAACTCGGCATTCAAATCCACATTCACCGCCTCTTCAAATGAAGATGGAGGCCCACTGAAGGCTTTCATTCTGGCCACGCCAGTGCGGAGGCCTTCCGGTCACTGTGACCGCCCCAGGAAGGGGATCTGCTGTCATCCCGGCAATGAGAGTAGCATCTCTTGGACAAAGTTCATCAATTCTTTTTTGCCCTGTCGGGCGGCGAGAACACTCGTGAGAGTTGCAATTTCAGCTCCGCCTAGGAGGGAAACGCAGCTTCGACTGAAGTATCGCACGTCAGTGTCCATTCTTGCTCTTGACCACCGAGCTTTGAGATGTCTAGCGCCTCGCGCTGTTGCTCGGTCCGGAGCATGGTGGATGCGATGGCTGTCTCGACCGCTCTCACCCAGAGCAGGAGATTCTCTCCATCCTTCCCCTCGAAGACCTTAACGCTCACCATGAGGGCTTAGGGCAGTTAAAATCTTCCGTCACTGACGGTGGCATCATAGACGCAAATGGTGCAGACATATTCTGCTGCAGGTGCTCTAGCAGCGCGTTTTCTTAGTTAAAAAACGCCTCTCGACGCGCACAGTTTATCTCGGGGCCTTGTGCAGAAAGATGTTGCACGCCCTCAGGGCCAAGCAAGGATATCAGCTAGCTAAGGCTGTCCTGCATGCCCGGGGGCAAAGAGGAAAATTAATCCATCCTCACATAGGATCAGGCTAAACGACTCAGATGTTGATTGACTACAAATGCTACCATGTTCAGCGGGGCTGCTGTAGCTTTGCGCTTTGAGGAAGCTTAATTTAGGTCACCTATCTTTCGTTCTGATGACGAAGGGCATTACTGTATAATATTAAAGCATAGACCGCATTGTTGATGGCAAATTCAACCATCGACAGCAGATCACTCCATGAGTCGACGACGATGCAAAAAAACAACGTAGAATGTATTTTACAACGCAATTCGTTCGTTTGGTTTGACCATCGCTTTCTTGATGGCCCTTGATGGCAATCGTTAGACAGATAGACGAAATAAGCTCGTCCAAGTCCGCTAGAAAATGCGTACCGTGATCGGATTTGATAGACTCTTGTAAAACATGATTTCAAAAGACATAATCGATAAATAGCTGAGCGCTCTGTTCACCAGTAGCAGAACCAACCGTAGTACGAGGTGTACCATCTTGCTGAAACGGTCTACAAGACCAAAACATCATTATGCCCAGCGGCATCAAGGGGTAAATAAAATCGAAGATCAAAACTGACGAATTACCAGCAATTTACTGGTACTGGCAGACTCTGCAACGGAGCATGGCCGTGTGGAAAGGGCTTTACACGCAGACATACGTTACACGAACAAGATGACCTGCGATGGGCGTATCGTGTATTTCATACGCCAACTTGTGCTTCAAGTTCGTTATCGAATACGACAACCCGAGAGACATCTCCTTCATGAACTTGATAGTACAATACTCTCTCCTCGAGAGAGTATCGATGAGCTCGACCGCGAACTTGCGTGGCTATTGTCGATAAGACTAAAGTATCCATAGTTGTCAACCACTTAAGGATAACAGCACAAGCTGGGCAGTTCGGATACTCTTGCCGTATCATGCCGAATACGCTGGAAGTAGCTTGCGACATCACAAATCGTTCCTAATCGGGACGCTGAGATAAGGCATCAGCTAAGAGATTCAACTTGCCTGGCTTATATCCCACCGTTAAGTTGTATTCTGCAAAAACGACAACCAAAGGGCCATTCGTTGTGACAAATGTGGCGTTTGAGTCGCTGTACGCAGCGATGCGTTGTCGATCTGAAAGACAAATAGCTTGGACCCCAAGAGGTGAACTCTAAACTTCACCAAAGAATATTACATTGCTCACAATACTTTGTCGTGAACTGGTTGATTCCGTTCAGCTGTCTTCGGCTGCGTCGAAAGATACGAAATGACACGTTCTTGTCTATAAACATCTTGCTGTAGCAATAGACATCCGATCGTAAAGTCGGAGGCGTCGCCCACAACACTTTACGGTAAATCGTCATTTAGAAATGCCACTATTGCCTCTGCTTGCAAGCTGTTTTAATTTTGTCAAAGATGACTGCACTATCATTTGTCCATAACCACTCTTGATCTTGCTTAAACAATTTTGATAACGGGCGTGCCATATCTGCATATTTCCTGGAATACGGATGGAGATAGCTGACCAATCCAACCGTTTTTTCAGGTCTTTCTGATTAGTTGGCGTCAGCCATTCTGAGATCGCTTTGGTCCTCGCTGTGTCTGCCTGAACACCGTCTACGCCAACAAAATAGCACAAAACTGGTACCCTTTCGTTCCGAAAATACACTTATCAATGTTGGCAAAGAGCTTACATTCTGTCATACACGCCAGTACCTGTAACAGGTGTTCGAGATGAAACCAATCGATAAATTGGCCTGTTCAGGTTTTAAATGGACAAAACCGTCATCGAAATACGTCGATATGATTAATTGCAATGGACGGAGTTGATGCGTCACTAGAGGGTTAAACGTCGCTGGCGCATATTAGAGTCCTTGTGGTATCACAAGCCTCTCCTATAGCATACAGCTAGGTGTACATAAATACATGTCCTCGACCGTATGCTACATACGTGATAACACAGCTATGTGCTCACTGCGTATACGGAATCGTTGAAGAATCCATCGGAAACTAATTGTAACCATCTACTTTGTCGAGTACGCTCAAGCGTGTCGAGCCAGTCATCTTGTTGATAATAGTATCCTTCGGGTTTGTTCCGAAACAATTTTGGCGTCAGCTTGTTGTATGTTTGTACAAAGCGCCATTTGCCATTACTTTGCGAACGCAAGCTTTGGTGCTCCTTTAAGAAATTTACTGTATTACAGCAAAGAACGAGTCCATAAACTCGAATTGCTCAGCTGGCAATGGTCATTGACGCAATAGCAGATATGCTACACCTTGCTAGTGTCGTCGGAGATTTTTGGCAGCATTTCGAATCGCCACGCGGAGCAATAAGAGAATCCACGCGATCATTATTTTGCCTTTGTGTCTAACTACACAACAACGCACGTGTTTGGCTCTATAGATCCCACGCGGCCTCCCGACAGATCGTAGTATACGTAATAATATACTAGTGATGACGTACTTACCTGAAGAATACCTCGCTAACAAAGGGCGAACACCATTAATCAGCCATCAAAGCTTTACTCAGAAAAGCTTGTGATAGTGTCCACCTTTTACACCTTGGCCACTCATTCAAATTACTCCCGAAAAGTATAGAGAACGTATTAGCCTCTTTTTTTGCTGCTCTTGCACGACGTATCATATGTCTTCGGCAAGTGGGCCATTCTTGGGGTCCTCAAAAAACTTGCAGATAATAAGCACTTCCAGGCTCTTGAAAGCAGATATTTCTGGCAGTGGGCCATATAAGCCTGGACGGGTAATCCTGCCTCTTTTTTTCCAGTGGCTGAACCACTGGAGCATTAGCTTCCCCCGTAGATTCGATTACGGAAGCGATGGCTTACACGATTAAAATGCCTAGATGAACGTTGTAATTCAGCTTGTGGGCTCCCATAGACGTGTTATCTACTGGAGCTTTAGCTTCCACGATAGTATGTACTGTCGGAGCATGATGTGATCTTACAGTAGCTCTTGCTGCTGGAGTCTTTATTTCAACTGTAGTTCTCTCGACTGAAGCATATAATGCTTTCACAATAGCGTTAGCTACTGGAGATGTTGCTTCCATGATAGATTTTCCTACTGGTGCATAACGTGCTTCCACGGTGGTGTCATATACCGGAGCATTGGGCTTTACGCTTGGTATGACTACTTAAGCATAGTGGACTTCCACAATAGACTTTACCATTGGAGCTTGGGCTTCCATAGTAGCTTTTGCTGCTGGAGTGTAATGAGCTTACACAACGGATTTAATCATCAGAGTGACAGCTCCCATAGTAGCATTAACTTCTAGGGCATAGGCCTCTACAATAGATATATATACTGGATCAATATCTTCTGTCTTCGTGGTGATATGTCGTATCACAACTAAGTCGCAAACGCCAACATAGTCAGCTCTATCTTCGATGCAAAGTTGATCGCTAGTAGATAGCCATAGACGGGTCATGAGGTCCGTAGGTGTGACTTATACTTGGCTAGCTACTCGCAATCTGCCTATTTCTCCAAAAGTTCCAAGGATCATGGTCTTCTTACCACGCATTCCCTTGTATAAGGTCATACGAATGACCCATAAATCATCGTCGAGCAGTCCTCTTCGAAGTGACTCACTCGGTCACAACCATAACAAGGTACCTGCAGGCGATAAATCGCACAGGTTCATGGATATAGAGCTACCACTTGACGGCGGCTGCATGTCTTCAAGACCAGCAGGTAATTTACGCGACTGTTCCCAAAGCTGATTCCTATAAAAGGCCACGAAGATTGCATCTTCAAACTTGGTTGGTTGCCAACGAAAGACTTCAGTCTTTGGAGGGCCGATCTTGGGTCCCTTCTCAAAGACGATTACCGTCTTGTCCTCCGATATTGGATTGTCGACCAGCGACGCTCGCCACTTGCAAAGTCCTATTACGACCTCATAGATAGTTTTTACCCTGACGACACCTCAAAAACGTCGCGCGATGTTTGAACGCTGTATTCGGTGGAAGGAACATCTTTGCTATGAATTCTTCGAAAAAGTTCTAAGAGAAGATATGACAAGGATGGATGATATCCCACGTGAAAGCCTATTCATGAGCAGCACCTTGCATGCTCGAAAGCACAAATGCGACATTCTGCTAGTCCTCGTGATCCAGCACTGCCACCAGTGCCACAATGGCTTGGCTGAACGTGAAGATGGTGGCATCTTCACTTGGGCAACCGGGGTTGGTGGAGTCGGGAGCGAAAGTGCAACACGATACACCATGTGTTCCATGATGGTTGGCACCGACGTAAGACGAGTTCAATTAGGTCAACTTTAAGCGACGTGCTCCTTGACCACATCTTGGTCGTGACATAACAATTGAATGGTGGCTTCACCACCAAGTATTCGATAAATTTTGCCGGCGACGGCCGTTTTTTGCATGGGAAGGTTGGAGTGGTCCAACGGTGACTGTTGGGTAATCCAACGGTGACGTTTGGACTAGGAAGTCAGACTGGTAGCTAGAATAGGACATCTTTAATATCGTCATAGGATTGACCACAAAGTGATACCTGGTGTAACGGGACAGCTAGTTACACTCACTCTTGCGCTGAGGTGGCGTTAACTTGGGACTTGGTCTTCTCGCTTATCTGTCGCACGCAATGCTAAACTACAACCGTGTGTAAATCTCTTGATCAAAACAAAGACTGACATATCTTAGGTGGTTTTATCCTGATCCTTATCTTAACCAAAAAAAAATGTGCCTAATTGTAATCACCAACTATTAATCGAAGTTCATACTAAGTTAAGCAGTAATTATGTCTATATCACACAAGCTGTGTAATGAGTCTACAAACCTATTACAGACGACCATTTAGTATAGAATCTCATGAGAGACAGCGATACTACTTAAACTGCGGTGGAAACTCGGAGCGGTTTGGATAAAGAAAATGTTTATGCGAAAAAGCTGTCTAACAAACAAGAGATGTACAGCACCCTGTAGTTAACGCTGAAGGGTGTATCCAGCATACGCACAAACCACTATCATCGATACGTTGCCCGAAATTGCAATGCTCGAAAGAAAATACACTTTTTGAGCACGCCTTATCATCTGCAAGCATTTGAACAGGATGTCTCCAGACAGAGCGAAGTGTGTCTTTGGCTCATAATGTTTTAATTCTGCCGGTCGTTCTCGCAAAATAGGTTGCCAGTGTCGCTGCCGATTGGACTAAAAGAAACGACTTTATTTGGCCGACTACTTGCACAAGTACTGTTTGAATACGCTTATATACAAGGCATTCAGATAATCGTCTGGCGAAGTGGTGTCAAATGGTGTTACATAAGCCGCATCCATGGATTTGAACCAGAGCTCATATTTCGACAATGATTTTAAGGTGTTCTTAAATGATAACGATCCGATCCCCAACCAACCACCAACGCCAGCCGTTCTCTCGTAAGGAAGTGTTTAATGCGCTCGGCTCCTTAAGGCCATGAGTCTAGTTTCCGTGCCTTTTACACTATACGACGTGTTTCAACACCCCGGAGATGGTGTCCAGCTCGTTACCAACAAACAGATCTAGCTCGAGGGACCCGGCTTGCTTTACTGGGAGCGCAAGACTCCCAATCAATGCTATTTCCTAAATCACGTCGGGTGCTCGGCTTCAAGCTATCCTACGTCGGTCGCCGCACTTGTGCGAACCTCGTAAACACCTATGCGTTTGCGCGTTCTGCAAACCACGCTCAAGAGTGTCAGTGTGTGAGCGCTTTGCTAGCCTACAGATTCTCATCAGTGCTTGGAGCAGCAGCAATTGGGGAAATCCTTACTATCTACGAGAATGTATCTTTGATGCTAGGGAATAGTAAATTTACCGCTCAGTATATAATTTATTACTCTCTGGGTTAGGCAAACACGCCATTTTACTCATGTTCAGTTTTTTACAGAGTAACTTAGTGATGCAGAATTTGTCTCCAACGTCGTCTAATGCTTGACGTTGCAAGGATAAAGGCTCAACAAGGCCGTCGAGCTGTCAATTTCTCACCACGACTTTCTGTAGCTGACAACTTTGCTCGCCGTCCATCAGACAGATAAAATCGTTATCAACGAAGGGATGTTTTAACGCGAACTAGTCCCTTTCTACTAGTGCGAAGCGCACTGTTTCGGAAAATGTTAATTTTTCTCCAAGTATAAAGTCCTGTGTGTGCAAGATTGTAAGGGTTCACGGCTTTGAACTTTTTTGCCGAAGCTAAACCTCAAACTATCACACGCTTTCAGAGGTAAGGGATCCCTTCCACTTCACTAAGTACTAGGGTTCTGATGCATTCGCTGATCCACCGAACGTTTTACATAAAAATAGGCTGCCATTCGCTCATCAAGCAACGATGATCAATCATCCCGCACCCAGCTCCCGTGATCTCTCTTAATACGCTGATCCCCTCCAGGAGTATCGACGTGTGCTCGATTCGCTCAATAAGCTTTGTTATAGCACTTTCTGGCTTGAAACGGTAAAGTATAGCTCAGCAACAGAATGCCAGAGATATTGCTTCGTCTACACCAGAGTTCTTCACATTCGAATGGTCTTTGGTGAAGAAAATGTCAGATCGCTTCAGCATGCCCAAGAAAACAATTTGTTTGCTTGCGCTTGCTTAAGTTTAACTTAGTATCATATTTAGTGCGAATGTAAACGGTCAAATGTATCGCGGTCAATCGGGTCTTGAAGATTGCGTACAATACATGTGTAAGTAGTTTTTGATTCAGTTTATCCCATTTGCCTCACAATTATCATTGTGTGATCTACTTGCCTCTGAGGCTGGTATGTTGCTTTTATACATCATGGGTCAAGCTACAGCACTGCATACCCTGCCCTTGACATTCAATCTCGTTCAAAACAATCCGAAAATCGTTTCAAATTGTAGCCGGCCATAAATCAGCAAGATTCACTCGATTGACAGCTCTACTAGCATTAAGACCATAGCCACGTGGTGGTGATGCCAAAGACACACAAAGGTTTATCAAGCTATTTTTGCACGATGGATTAGAGCCAGTAGAGGCGTCTACCCCGCTTTTCACAACATTCTCAATAGGTCGAAGAAATTTTCCCCAGCACCACTGCATGTTCGCGCATCAGCTTTGACAGAAGTCCATCAGAATGCGATTCGATTGTTCTTCTGACCATTCGTTTGCGGATTGTCTGTAGTTGACAAATTCATTTAGATTCTTAGCACCTTGATAATGTTTGTCAAATCTTCGCAGTGTAGCACACATCTCTATCCAGTGCAATAGCAATCGGCAAGCAATGTTGGTAGTCACTTTGCAGGGAAAAAGCTTGGCTAAATTTTTCACCGGTCGCATTATTGCTGATATCTGCAATATTAATCGTTCTGCTTGCACGGCACACAAAGACAACAGATTCTAAGAACCTGATCAAAAGATACTTTATTGTTTGTTGCTTCATGCCATGGACATGTTAGTTTTCTCACATTTTCAAGCTGGCAAAGCTCAATCGCGGTCATACGCTCATGTCAATTTCGTTTTTGCTTGGAGCAAAGCGTAGCATTCTGCATAAGCTGATTGTCACAGACGTTACAAATGAAAGTTTCATCACTATGCAAGAACGTCTTCTGTTCCATTTTCTTACCGGCACTATCGCTGCACCCCAACACCATCCGATACATTTTTGAAGATATTTGTGAGGGTTTATGCCATATTGACATATCGCACCACATCGTTTGCTGGACCAAGCCACTTCGTCAAGTCGTTTCGCGCACAGATTCTGCCCAATTTAAATTAGCCTTTATACTCGAGGGATCTACCCACAGATCCGCCGGTCATTCAGCGCCAGAAACACACTAGTCTATATTGGCAAATACCATTCTTTAGCGCATATACTCGAACACCGCTTGCAAGTCTTCAATGCCGTTTGTAACATCCTAATCTTTTGCTCAGTACGATAATGAGCAAGTATATCATCTTTACAGAACTATACAAAGCCTCGTTTCGACCTGAAACGATGGGTTTTCTGACGATTGGACGCCGCTAGGAAAATTGTCAGTTTTCGTGGCATAATGATTTTCTTCCAAATCATGGTTTTCACTGCAATATGAGATATAACGCTTTCATTCATCAGCAGTCGAAAATAGTTATATAGTTCGAAGGCACTAAATAAAGCGCAGCCGAGATTCTGTTCTGTAGCATTTCTCAAAAGCTGCTATTACACCTAATCCGCGGCTGCATTCAGCTTCTTACAATTTGCAATTCGCCATTAGTCTTTCGCAACCCAAACGTCATTTCCGATTGCGGATTTTTTTAATCGAGTTCGCTACGTTCGTTGCACAAATGGAAACGTCAGTATGTCACACCATTTTCTTGGTATGTCATTGTCTTGTGATACTATACTTGGTTCCGGTAACCAAGTCAATATTATGACGCACTCCTTTTCCCAGGAGTTAAACGCGCGATTAAGTCTGTTTCACGATATCGTGGTACTCATTCCGAAAAGCGTAGACAGGATTAAAAATCGGAAAGAGCTGTTTCAGTCCTAACACTCAGTGGTCTCAATGACAGGTTCACTCATTTCGGAAAACGAGCTCAGATTCCTTTCTGAAACCAGCTGTTCCATTTTGTTGACCTCACTATTTTGCAATCCTATCGCATATTCCCGAGACGTAATTCATTAACCTTTACAAGAGGTACTACCGGAGAACCTAGAGACCTATAACCTAGGGTGACCTTGGTTACATCATTCGGATTTATCACATCTTGTATACCACTTTCCTACTTATTCTCTTAATAATCCGCTCGGTGGCCTTGTCACACGGCAGTGCTGATCAAACAGCACCGTCAAATTTTGCCTTGGATGAGCCATCTTGAAGGTCTGGCCATTCTGCTCACGAACTACATCCACCCTCTCACTGAAACGGCGCTGGCATAAACGATTGGACACCCAGTCATTTAAACTCTACATCAGCTCTGACGCAGAAAAGTATAACTGACAACCGTTGTTTGCCATCCAAACAAAACTACACTTTGGGGTAGTAACATATGTTACTTCTTTTTCATCTTTAAAAGAGATTCAAATGTGGCAATGGCTGTATACTACCATTCTTCACCATCATATCCTTAGACCTCTGCTCAATGTTTCTTCTGCCTCTCGGGCTTGGTAATAACGTTGCTATCATATCAGAAATTCTCATGTCTTGTGAGGAACCTATCACAGCTTCATGCCCTCCTTTCTGGTAGAGGTTGGGTCATGACTCGACAATGATCTATCAGGAGATAATTTTGTGGCATCTAACTTTTTATGGTAAAAGTCGACCCATGGCTTGTGGAGTGCCATCCGCACCAACTAAGAATGGGATTGTTTTAAAGTCTAGCGCAAGACAACGTTCTATATTGTCAAAACTTTGACTCTTTGACGGGCGTCCCGGTCGTAAGACGCATGAATCTCGTATCCGTATTAGGTATCTGCAATAGCTTCGCGTTCTGTTAATTGTTTTAGACGATTGCTAATTCTACGACGCTTTAAATTAATCAGAACTTTCAAAGACTTCACAATCTTAAACGTAGAATCAACAACCAGCAACACTAGAATATGATTTCCACCTTTCTTGTAGTGAGTCGCTTTTTTTAAGTTATTATGATCACCATGACGTACAAAAAAATCAGCTCTTCTTCACAAAACAAGCCTGTACATACGAGGACATGAACCATCCGTTTAATGGTGCATCTCCCGCCCTTGCGTGGGAGCACAACCTTCGAATATCTCAGATAAGAGCAATACGTGTACGCATGACTCAGTAAGTTTTTAGTTAGTCGGATAAAACATCCGCGGGTAGCGCGGTGCCGCTCAGCAACTTAAAGCATGGCCGAGCCCCATTTTGCGCCCGGACCTTGTGGTACGTAAATGCGCCGAGCATTAAACACAATGCCCACCGAAGCCTTGAAAGAGAGATTGTGAACATGGAAGGGTTCGCCGCAAGGCGCCCTATTCTATGAAAATTGTTCAATTTTACCGGCTCCGGGAGAGAGTCTGACGCCATTGAGGATTTGAGTTGATGATAGATCTTTTTTTACTCCGAAAAAAATATTGAGCTTTTCAATCAAAGAACCTCAAACGCACCTGGTACACCATTAGACCCGCAACATCTGTCGCTTCAATTATTGCCACATATAAATCGTCTCGTTTACCGAGGTGTGTACCTGAACGGTCATTAGCGTGTGCAACACGATACATCGCGTCATGAAGCAAGGCCGAGTCCTTTGCTATCTTTTCTTTCCGCCAGAGGGAGAGACTATCTCTATTCCGGCTCCCAAACGCTAAATGCTCCAGCTCAGCGGTTTCAATGTGGAAGCCATCATTTTCTCTACTGTCGCTCGGTTAGGCACTTGTAGACGTGTCTTGCCAACGCATTATCAAAGCTGGTGAGCGCCACCAGATGTACAATTTCTTCCTCTGTCTCTACAAAGTCATTTTTCGAAACCACCGAGATAAAAGCTAGCTATGCCTTTAAGGATCCAGTATTTACAACTCGAAGGTGGGATAAACTTCGTGTGCTACCAAGTCCAACAAAGTTGCCCTGTTCGTTGCCTGAAGAAACAAAAAATCCGCAGTGGCATATGCACAGAGGATCAGTTCGTGCGATCTTACCAGGAGTGGAACCTAGATCCTATAAGATGACTAAACGCCATTAGCTATATCTGACAAATCAGCGGTACATTAGTTACATTATTTGTATTTTGATTTTAGCTTATGATACATTCATTTCTACTGTTATACTATTACTGATAGGAAAACCGTCGTTCTTCTAACGTGTGGCTAGCAACCCAAGCATCCTCTGGGATCCTCCTTGTCGAAACTCCTTGAATTCTTGAAAATTCTTTTGCGGTATGTGACGGGGTTACACGAACCCTGGTATGAAGGGGTTGGTTAAAAAAATATGGTGTGGCCATACAAGGGCGTGGTTTGCACAAGAAGAGGATATGGCTACACTTTAACAAGAAGTCAGTACGTGGCTGTAATGCTAGTAGTTATGCATTAATGCGGTTTTTCTATTTCATTTGGAAAACCTTTTTCGAGATATAGGCCGCAAAAGAACAAGAAATACAGTTCAATATTGAGCGTAAGAGTTTTTTTCCCTTGAATTAAGGTTGTGGTTACTCTTGGAGAAGCGAAATGCGAATCGCTACACTCGTATTAATTCAAGGTATTGAACGAAGGTCACCGACTTTAGTCTACCTTACTTCAAGCAAAAGAGATACGGCAGCCCTGCTGCGCTTGGTAGCACTTGTAGTCAATCAACACAATAGTCGTTACGACTGATCCTTTGTGAGAATGGAGCAGTTCTTCAATTTTGTTCCAGGGCTTGCAAGACGGGCTTAAGATACCAATATCTCTGCTTTGACCTGAGAGCGGCAACAACTCAGTTTGTAAGTAACTGAAGCGATCAGCGCGCGCCTAGAGGCTTTTTCGAGCTATGGAAATTTTACGCTCAAGCACCTATAGCGAAAAATGTCGGCATCGACAGAGTTCATGTCGCCTTGCCAATGAGGGATGACTCACCGAACACAGGTCGCTCATGATGGGCATTAAGTCCTTCGAGGGTAAGAGAATCTCGTGCTCTGGATGAGAGAGGCCGAGATAGCTATGGCGTCCGCCATGGTCCAGACCGAGCAGCAGCACGTGGCTCCAAGTTCGGTGGTTGAGCCCAAGAATGTGCACCGACGTGCGGCACTTCGGACGAAGCAGCGTTTCCTTCCTGGATGGAGCTGAAGTTGTATCTTTTATGAGTGTTCTCGCCGCTTTACATGGTATATCGCGTGCGATCGCGTTTCCTTACCGACCGACAGGGCAAGAAGGGATTGGTGGACTTTGTCCAAGCGTTGCGCACCCTAATTCCCGGTATGACAGCCGATCCTCTCCCCGAGGCGGTCACAGTGACCGTCTTTATGGAGGGCCCCCGCACTGGCGTGGCCAGAATGGAAGTCTATCGTGTGCACACGTCTCCTTTTGAAGAAGCAGTGAATGTGACATTGAATGCCGAGTTAAACTTTAAGTCGGCACGCCTTGGTTATTATGCACACCCTCAAAGCTTGTCGATCGAGCCTGAGACGATAGGCTGAGATAGAAGGGGCAGAACCCCAAGCTGTCGTGCAGCGTTTTAACACCCGGCCGTGTTTCTCTGTGAGGACACCCGCCACCTCCGGATTTGTTGTCCCCTGCGCAAGGCGTGAAGGTTCATCGGACCGACCTCCCGGTTCTTACCAGCCTTTTGTTTCATCGCGGGGAAACGACAACACCAAGTAGGCCTGAAGCGCCCTACTGGATAAGAGCTGAGACTGTTGAGACTGATAGAGGTAAAGATCAGCAGGGTCCAGCTCCCAAGAGCTCCGCGATCTTTAATACGGAACGTGTAATCAAGCCAGGCTTGCTGGTCGTGGAAGCGACCGTAAAAAGTTATGAGATGACATGAAAACCTCTTTCGACTCCTGTGAGTCGGGCGGTCATGCTTGACGCTCCACGATCGAAGGAAGTCAGCTGTGTACTGAGACGCTGAAGCGCGGTCGAGTGACATCGTCACTGTTCGCTTAACAACGGGGACAGTCGAGGGTCCCTGTGGACCTCGGCGTCAAGTTTCTTGGCTTTGATAGCGTTGAACGCTACTCAGACTTAGACTTGGATTCAAGGTACGACCTCATCCATGGGTTGGCAAGGCTGGAACACTATGAGCCAAGGATCGATTGGAGGACGACGGCCTTGAGCGCTACGCGCATATCTTCAACTGGAACGTTTGTGTCATGAATTCACCTCTGCTAGGAAGCAAAAACGCTATTGACGCGAGCACTGGACCGGGACGGTAAATGTACTGGATATAGAGTATCCGAGTTGCTGAACACCGAAGTGTATCAGACTGGAGTTCCGTGCAAGACTCCGGGCTAAAAGTGTGTGGCACTTAACCTAGTAAGCACTGATAATGATGAAGCAACGGCTGCATGCCGCAGGCTGCATTGTCGGTCGAGGTCTGAGGCATCTTGAGCAAGGTCCTTCAGATGCGCGTGAGGTGGCACGTTACTTGACGAGACAGCGGAAATAGCGGCTATTCGTCGGATGTTGTTAATAACATCAGGGCCCCGGTGGAGCAGGAAATAGGGACAGTGGACGGCGCTGAAAGCGTGTTCACACTGGTCTCGGTGAGACGAAATACCTCGGTGATGAAGCGGCAGCAACGCCATATGCTCATTGCAAGACGCCGGTCGTCCACATTAACCTAGTTTGTGTCTACCATAGACGTTAGCGCACAGCTATACATCCTCGACAACGATAAAATGGAGGCAGAAGACGGAGAATGTCACCACCGAGGCTATTCCTGTTGTGGATGCTCTTCTTGAGCTAAACGAGATGTACTTCGCAGATTTCGGCGGGGCCTTGTAGGGAGGAGACTTAGCTGAAGTGGTCATTATACGACCGATAGAGGAGATTGACTCGTCGTCGCTTCTGGATGAAACTGCACCGGAAGACCGATAGAGGGTGCTGAGCGCCTAAAGTCATTTTTCTATCCTAAAGAAGTCACTTTTAGGATGCTTTCATCGGGAAGCGTCGCCTTCGAGTGGATCCCGCTAAAGTCAAGGGAATTGTAGACTGGCCAGCTACAAAGAACCAAACTAACTTGCGCAAATTGCTTGGCCTCGCCAACTACTTGCACAAGTGTAGCGAGAATTATGCAGAACTGATACGGTTATTTTCAAATCTCCTTAAAAAGGATAAG
>NW_020189964.1:1116360-1121343 GCF_900000015.1 Plasmopara halstedii | reverse complement strand
GGTGCTACTGAAAGTGCCTCACCAGCGTAATCTCAATATTGTGAGCGCATTCGGGTGAATGATTACTGCTTAACTTTGGCCGTTAGCTTTTTTTTGACGGTTGCATATTTTGTGGCTAAGCACGAGAATCTTAACTCCTTTAATGTCTTTGGATGGTAGACTTAGGTTTTGGTTTCATTTTGACTTGTCTGTCTGTCAATCCACACAATTTCTAATCTACTTGGGTGACGCACCCAATTGCCTTGCTGGTGTCTTTGTATTCGTCTCTGTATCCTTCCCAAAATATTTTCGTAGCTATCATTTACTTTTCCACCACCTTCGCTGTTTCCTCATCACACCGAATCCTGACGTATATCTGCCGTAACCACTTAGTACTTACTACTCGCCACTCCGTACCTGCCGCCGACTCGTAAGCCCCGCGTGGACACAAACTCTAACAGAAACATCGAGGGGTGTGATCTGTGTAGTAGACACCTGAATCCCTAACATCGTGTACTTTAACTTTGGGATATTTGAACCTTCAATCATAGATTTGGAACCACCATGCGTTAACTCATTTACAAAATATGTTACTTCGAAGCCGTATGATATCTGCAATACGCAGGGCGTCGACCCTGACCCTGGGTGTGTCTACGTAGACGATACCGCGCAGCTATACACCCATGTCAACGATATGATGGGGATGGACGACGGCGACGTCGTCCTCGAGGCTAATCCAGCGGTGGATGCTCTTCTTGAGTTGGACGAGATGTCATTCGAAGAGTTTGGATGTGTCTTGAAGGCAGGCGATTTAGCCGAATTGGTCATTAAAC
Organism: Plasmopara halstedii; assembly: GCF_900000015.1. Classification (NCBI taxonomy): domain Eukaryota; phylum Oomycota; class Peronosporomycetes; order Peronosporales; family Peronosporaceae; genus Plasmopara; species Plasmopara halstedii. The sequence goes on along the minus strand of NW_020189964.1, from coordinate 1,120,531 downwards.
GACCAAATGAGGAGATTAACTCGTTGTCGCTTCAGAATGAAGCTGTCCTGGAGGACATTAAGAGGTTGCTGAACGCACAAGGTGGACCGTCGATTCTTATAGGTGTTAAGGATCTGTACTATTCTTTGGTAAAGGAATTTCAAGACGTCGTCTCCAAAGACCCGCCGACGGTCCTACCTCCGGACCGAGGTGTGCGTCATGAGATTGACCTGGTTCAGAGAGCCAAATACTGCGTGACACGCCAATGGCCGCTGCCAAAGGAGCAGTGTGACGTCATTGAGGCCTTTTTCCATGCAAAGCACGAGGCAAAAATGGTGCGTGAGATCAAGTCTCCCATTTGACACCCTCGTTTTGTATCCGGAAGGCAAACGGCAAGTGGCGTATCGTTTACGCTTACAATAACTCAATCGCTGCAACCATTCCGGCACAAATGCTGATTCCTAGAAAGGGGGTTCTCCAGAACAATATGGTTGGTTATACATAGTAGAGTGCACTCGACTTGATCGATAAATATTACTAATTGTTCATGAGAACGAGTGATATTCCACTGACAGCGGTGGGTACTCCGACCGGCATGCTATAGGAGTGGCTGGTGATGACTAAGGGCGGTCAAATGAGCCAGCAACATTTTTTTGTCTAGTGACGCAGTTTGTTCAGTCCCACGGGGCGTATGCAAACATACCTCGACGACATATCGTTCACAGTCGTGCGAGAATGGGAGGACAGATGAGGAATACCAAATTGTTCCTTTGAGAGCTGTGCTCGAGTGCATGCGCACGAATAAGCCGTATGCAAAGGCAGGAAAATGCATCTTCGGTGCTGGACATCCCTTTCAGGGTGCTTCTTCGAGAAGCACGGCCTTTGAGCTGATCCCACTGAGGTCGAGGGCATTGCGTACTGGCCGGTCCCAAAGAATCAAAAGGACTTGCGCATGTGGCTTGGCCTCGCCAACTACTTGGACAAGTGTAGCGCAAATTATGCGGAAATGACACGGCCATTGTCGAATCTTCTAAAGAAAAATACGGAATGGATTTGGGACACCGAGCATTAGAAGGGTCAAAGACAGCCTCCATCTGCACCGATACTGGCGTTGCCAGACCTCGATCGTCTTCTTAATTCGTCTGTGACGCTTCGGACTTTGCCATCGGCTGTGCACTTCTATAAGCAGACGCCGAGGGACAAAGTTGGGTAATCGCATTGGAATTTTGTCAGCTAAAAATTGCAGAGAGGAACTACCCAATCCACGACAAAGGATTACTTGCGATGAAGTATGCACCTGTCAAGTTCAGGGTGCACCTGCTTGGCTCAGTGTCTTTTGTGATCTACACAGATCATGCGCCACTGAGCACTGCGACTCAGTCACCTAACCTCTCGCATAGGATGGCCCGGTGGCTCCCCTTCTTCGCAGTATATAAGTTTGAGGTAAGGTATATGCTAGGATAGAAGAATGCTTTGGCTGATGCGTTGTTACGCAGACCGGATTATGAGCTTGCTCATGTCACGACGGTGACGTTGCCAGTGACGGATTCGATCCGCACCATATACTCGGGTGATGATACGGGTGTAGCGCTGCTACGGGACCTCGGGAGTAAGGAGTTTGAAAACTCGAACAAGAGTTTGTCATCGTGACTGCGCGCACAGTTGCGTAAATATTCGTTGAATAGAGATCGCTCTATTACAGCACTGACTCGACGGATACGCCACGACTTGTCGATGAGGACATAAAGTACTGTATCCTCTATGAGGCCCACGACGCCCCAATCAGTGGTCATTTCGGCCGTGAAAAGACATACAGCTCTGTGAGCTGCCTCTATTGGTGGCTCTAACTGTACAAATGGACGAGCACATATGTTCGCACGTGTGAGACGTGTCAAAGGGTGAAACTCTCTCCAAATGCGGCAGCGCTGCTGGCCAGCTTACCGGTACCCTTCGGGTGTTGGCAGTTCATAAGTTTAGACGTTGGGTTTGGCCTGCTGAAGGACTCGACGGGCAATATGGGTCTGGTGTTCTATGTGGACCATTTGAGCAAGATGGCTCATCTTGCGGCAGTGTTGGACACCATTGACGATGTGGGTACAGCGACGCAGTTTATCGTTCGTGTCTTTCGACAACATGGGCTCCAGAAGTCAATTGTCTCTGATGGAGACCCACATTTCACTGAGAAGGTTTGGTCTTCAATCTTCACCGTGCTGGGTACCAAGTTGACTATGTCAACAGCGGACCATCCGCAGACCGATGGTCAGACTGAGCGCGTAAATCGCGTCGTTTAAGACATTTTACGCAACGTCTGCACCAAGACGCCGAAGTGCTGGAGCGGTTCAATGCCACTTGTGGTGTTCCCTCTAAACAATACAGTGCATTCATCTACCGGCTACACGCCATTCTACGTGAACGGACTTGTGTATCCTCGCGTCCTACTGACACCACCACCCCATGGCTTAGGGCTTAGTGGGGAAGGAGTAGCCAAACAGCTAGCTGATGTCAGCCTCCTCTCTGCTTGTAAAATATCGATGACTTCTTAAACTTTCCTACAAGACGTTCGCGATGCGGTGGCTGAAAGCCAAGACATGCAGAAAGAAGCAGAAGAATTGCTGGAAATATCAACGATGAAAACCTGTGTTTTAGATGCTAAAACCTTTCTCCCCATGCAACCTCTGCTGTCTCTAAGACAAAGCTCTGTTAATTTTTTTATTGAACCTTTAAGGTCGTTGCTGAGCAAGGCGTTGCATATACGCTGAACCTTCCGAGAAGAGTACGCACCCACCCGGATGTGGGCTTGTCTAAGCCGTACCGGGACCCTGCGCTAGTGAACGCGGAGTCGTTGGTGCTGTGCGGCAGTTCTGATCTCAGCAAATATACATCCATACGATATCCGCTTTTTTTTGCATTTCTCAGTTGAGACGGATCCTTACTGCCACTGCCTTCCTTGATTTTGCCAGTCGGTAGCATCATTACGCAACAGTCCAAACAATCCCATGCCTGAAACAGACCTATTGCAGCTATTTCTGCGCAAAATTTGTTTTTGCTTCCTAGTGGAGATAAGGATTCTGAGTCACAAAAGCTCTAGCATGAGTGAAGGGAATCCCAATCGGGGTTTTCGCCCTCCAGTCAACCCTTGTCTCAACTGACATCATACATAGTAAAATATTATATCAAAATAACCTCCATACGAGACTCAGCTTTTACAGGTAGCCAAGCATAACATTTGACACTTTTGCGAGTGTCCCGTTCAAAAGCGCACATATATTATATTCACATCTGGCGTCTTCAATGCCTCCAAAACCAGTCTTCATTTTGGTAGTCGCGCGTCGTGCGCAGATACACGACGCTCCTATATCTATCAGGATCTTCCATAGTCCGGAACCTTAATATCAACGGTGAGCACCCCGAAGCTGTGAACCTCACGTCACTCGGAGAAAGCAGCTATTTCTAGACCCGGGCTCAATTGATTACAATCTTTACATGTACAATCAAACTCAACTCTGCTCTGCGATCTATTGGGAGCGCTACATTAATCAGACCTACGCGAGAGCTCAACCTTCTCATCTGAGAGCAAAGGGAAAACACAAGACGCAGATGGTTTTTGTTTCAGCAAAAGAAACACCAGTGCGTACAACGGCGATACTTGATAACCAAAATATCTCGTTCTTATACATGCATAACTGATATTTACTGCTTCTTACGCGCTCGTATAGCTTTCAATTTCAGAATACTATCCAGTTCTTGGCATGGAAGTTGTACTTAGCATGCAATGTGACACCTGCCACGCTCCGGAAAATATAAGGCGAATCGTGAAGGCCACAGCTCGAGCCACACCAGTTTAAGAGTTTCCACGAAACAAACGGCGACAGCTAAAAAATGTGTATTTCACCATAGCTTCTGGATGTTGTCCCTGATTAAATCCGCTGTATCTCGCTTTCTTGACGGGTCGACAAGAATGTCAAATGTATTCAGTGCGACTACTAAAGCTGTGCGAACGCTTGTGATATCCAAGCTTGGAAGCTGCGCGCTAGATTGGACCTCAATACGCAGTAACTCAGATAAATAGGCGATATTGGTATGGGAAATTCGATGCGTCTAACGGCACATACGCTGTTGCTCCGTGGGGAGCATGACCAGATTCACCGCCATCTTGATATGACGGATACATTTTCTTCGTTCTTGGCCCTCT
>NW_020189964.1:1115637-1116350 GCF_900000015.1 Plasmopara halstedii | reverse complement strand
TTCATCTGCCTCAGCAAACTTGTCAGGCAGCGTGTCAAGCTGTGCCGTGTTCTCGTCGGTAATCATTGACTCAGTTACCTCGAGAATCGACGTTACCTTTGCCGCCTTCTTTTTCCTAGTGTGGTGCTTTTCAATGAAGAAAGCCGACTCAGATGAGGTGTTTATTGCGTCGGGTCGCTTCACATTTACGGGTACAATCTGCTTGCGCGCGCCGTGCCGCTTGTCAGCAGTGGCGTCCTTAACCACAATTTCGACCTCCATTGTCTGAAGCGCCTGAAAGTGATTCGTAGTGGCTATGCCATTGAGCGGCTGTGGTTGCCGTTTTGTAAGCAGAGCCGTGAAATCAAATTCAGCTCGGCTGCGCTTCTTCTTGTTCTGGACGATCGAGAAACCGTCCGAGCTATTACCATTCGTCAAAAGCAATATCGGCGCCTTTATCTTACTTATTGGACTGTCGGGCGGTGAGATCTTACCATGTGACTTATCAAACGTCGAGATTGAGAGCGCGTCATCTCGGTCACTCGAAATCTGGGCGATCTGGCTGGCATCAGTAGGTGAGCCATGCGGAGCTACGTGGGGAAGCTTCCTATTGCGCTTCTTAGCCTCTTCGACTGCCATTTGCAGCGAGGTTAACGGCTTGCCGCTCGTCTTTGTTTGTGCATGCGTCTTTGATTGATTTCCCGGCGTTTCGACGTCCGCGACGGCGACGGCTC
>NW_020189964.1:1115418-1115627 GCF_900000015.1 Plasmopara halstedii | reverse complement strand
GTAAGCCTACGTAAAACACCAGGTGGGTGCGCATCCGTTTTGGAAGGTTTAGCGTGTATGCCAGACCCCGTTTGGCCACAACCATAAACGGTTAGATAAACCGTGGACGAAGCTTCGTCCGGAAGATAGCAGAGGCTGCATGTGTAGGCATTTTTTTGAATTCAAAAAAAACAGGTCCCCAACCTTAAAGCTTTCCACATTGCCTCTTA
>NW_020189964.1:1115006-1115408 GCF_900000015.1 Plasmopara halstedii | reverse complement strand
CTAGGAGACAAAAGTGCTATTGGCGAGAGCACTGGACCGAAACGGTCAACGTGCTGGATATTGGAATGTCCGTGTCCGTGTCCGTATCCGAGTGTTGGTAGACACCAACGATGTATCGGACAGGAGTCCCGAGCGTGGCTTTCGGGCTGATCGTGGAGTGGCACGTAACCCTCTGAGCGCTGCTCAAGTTTCGGAGCAGTCGCTGCATGGCATACGTGCCGACAAGGTCGGCCAAGGGCCGAGGCATCGAGGGCGAGGCCCCTGTGATGCATGTGACATGCAGCTTCGCTGCATGCCATTGTTTGCGTGGTCGGACAGAGTCCGAGGCATCTTGGGCACGACCCTTCAGATGCGCGTGGAGTGGCACGTTATCCACTGGACGAAGACTGCGGGGTAAGAAGC
>NW_020189964.1:1114921-1114996 GCF_900000015.1 Plasmopara halstedii | reverse complement strand
CGCTCTACCAACTGACCTACACTCGGTTGTAATTGACAAATTTCGGCTCATTATATCATAAATACACAAGCTTCG
>NW_020189964.1:1114404-1114911 GCF_900000015.1 Plasmopara halstedii | reverse complement strand
GGCTACCTAGCCCCGTCCCGTATTCTTGTTTGGGTGTGTGGTCACATTATGCCCATCTTGTGTGACACGCACACACCCCTGTTATTAGGGTTCGTGTAATCCCGTTCCACCCTCCCCCATTAAGATTGAGAACATTTACAGTTCCAATCAATTATTGCCTCAACGGGGCTCGCGTGTCCGTTATACACTGCAACTCCATTTGTTAGAACAAGCAACTCCCTTGCTCAAAGAGCCCTGTCAACTGTCACCAAAATCTCCAGGTCTCGCCGGTTCTGACGGCAAGCATGGGAAGAGCCCAAACATCTCCCGCACTCGATGCAACGTCGGACAGTGCGTTCGCTGCACCGAGGGGTGTATATCCTAGGCTCGATGAGCACAAACGTTGCACTCCGCGTATGCTTTCAATGCCGGATGGCCTCGTTGAGGATGTGGTCGCCTATGATTCTGACACTCTTTTTCCCGCATGGGATGACGAGGAAGACGAGCTGCGCCAGCGGCGCGATACTT
>NW_020189964.1:1113642-1114249 GCF_900000015.1 Plasmopara halstedii | reverse complement strand
CGGACCCCATGTCCGTTCCCTGACTTCTCGTCAACTGAGGCACGTGGTGTGATCACCAGTAACCGCGACGGGGAACAGAGGCGGCAGCTTGAAGCTGTCCATAAGGCGGCTCTAAAGCACGCCCATCCACGGTTGGTCATTGACCCTAATGTGGAATATGGCTTTCGCCCTGCAGATCCCGCCTTGGAAGCGAAGGTCGCGATAACTCGATCGTTACGCGTCCACATCATCGGGCCCCCGGCCAGAACGAATGATGAACTTGCCACACGAAAAGCTCTTCGAGCTCGTTTCTTGGTCCCACAAGAAATTCCGTTGGAAATTTATCGTATCCGTTTGCGTGCACGAACGAGGTGGCTCTCGTGTACCCGCAATGCGGATAATACCTGTAGTGCTCGCCCCTGGCGAAAGCGCAACAGATGATGAAGCGCTCTTTGAACGATGGGTGCAACAGCACCGAAAACATTTCTCACTGCATCACCTGCAGTTGAGCCAGAAGGAAGTGGACGTGCGTGTGGAGCGACACCTCCACTTTGAGTTTGCCAAGCGCAAGGCACGCCGTCGACTTCCTTCGGATTGTCTCCCTGCGACGTATGGGTTCACAAGCCCA
>NW_020189964.1:1113306-1113632 GCF_900000015.1 Plasmopara halstedii | reverse complement strand
CTTGGCTCCATTGAAAATAGAGGTTGTTGCACTCCGTGCTCAGAACCAGTTGCTGGTTTAATTTCTGGGTGGCCGCGGGCCGTGGGATCCGCTCCGGCGCCAACGCTCCCGCGTTCACTTGCACTGGATCCTGGTACGGCTCGAGCAAGCCTGCGTAAAACACCGGATGGGTGCGCATCCGTTTCGGAAGGTTCAGCATGTACGCCAGGCCCCTTTTGGCCACAACCTTAAACGGTCCGATAAACCGTGGACGAAGCTTCGTCCGGAAGACAGCAGAGGCTACATGTGTAGGCAGTTTTTTTTTAATTTAATAAAACCAGGTCTTT
>NW_020189964.1:1112848-1113296 GCF_900000015.1 Plasmopara halstedii | reverse complement strand
GCAGACGCTAACATGGAAGAGCCCACTGCGGCTGAAAAATCATTCGAGGATTTCTTCATTGGAGTCAATGATGTTGCGCAAAAAGTAGTCAATACTCGAGCATACATTAAAGGACAAAAGTCATTATAAGAAGTGGTGGATGACCACGTTCTGAAATAGGTAAACAAGCAAAGAGAGTTCCGAAGAGAGGATTCAAATCGGAGACGTCAAGAAATGGCAGCAAAGTTTGCTGATGAAGTCATGAAAGAATCAGAAAAGGCTTTTGAAATTGAAACTCCCCCTAGTAAATCTCCCACTGACAAGCGAGCTACTAAACGAGCTGCTAAGCGAGCTGAGGAGTCAATTACTCGGCAGCTCTTTCAAGACTCGGATGTCAGGAAAGCAGTAATGACGAAGAAATAAAAGAAGACAAAAGATTACGTGGGTTGAATGCTGGCATAAAAAAAGC
>NW_020189964.1:1112555-1112838 GCF_900000015.1 Plasmopara halstedii | reverse complement strand
TAGTGGACGTCATCGTTCTCATCGAGAAGAGTCGGTGGCGGGCGGTGACGACCGGGTCGGCCGCCACCCGGTGACTCGTGATGCTCTTCGAGCCCTTGAGAACAAGGTCCTTCGTAATCGGAGCTCCGCTAAGCATCATGCTGAAGTAGCATATCGCTGTGCGGACGCTCTTGACGATTTAAAACACGTCGTGCGCCAGCTGCCTCGCCTTGAGTACTACCGCTCTCTGTCGGAGCGACTCCTAGCCGTGGAGCAGGAGAATGCATCGCTGCAGGCAACGGTG
>NW_020189964.1:1082016-1112545 GCF_900000015.1 Plasmopara halstedii | reverse complement strand
CAATAGCATTTCTACACGGTTTTAGGGTATTTCGCTGAAAATTGACGTAAAAATTTGATAAATATTTATGGCTACATATTTTTGGCCAGCACTGTAAAAGGCGCACTATCAGAAAGCACCCACAGCGCCGGAAGTGCCTCCTTTTTTGCTTCTCATGACTTGATAAATAAACATTGTGGACTACTGGCGCCACGAAAGTTTTATTCGGCAAGAACTATATACTTGCTGCTAAAATGGATCACAGAACCCGATGCAACAACCGTGTTTTTACTGAAGACTAAACGGCAGGTCGTATTCCATTTAAGCAAGCTATTTCTAGGTTTGACGGATCGTTCCATTCCACCACACTCCTAAACGAGTCGCGCACACCGCCTCTGTTCTTGAAAGCAAAGCACCACGTCATGACTCACGGCGAGGTTCAGGACAGCGCTCATGAAATATTCTTGACAAAGCGAGTAAACAAGCTTGATAATCCTCGCATCCCGCTGATGCCGCCATGCCATGGCTTAGGGCTTCGTCGGGGAGGAATAGGCGAACGTCGAGCGGATGTCAGCCCCCTCTGTCCGTAAAGTGGTCGTTGAATGCTAGTCTACCAGACTGAGTGTCTTACACGTTCACGATGTGATGGCTGAAGGCCAAGACATGCAGAAAGAATATGCATATAGAGTAAGCAGAAGAAATGTGGAAAAGTTTGTGGTCGGAGACCTGGTTTTATTTAGTGCTAAAAACCTTCCTTCACATGCAGTCTCTGCTGTCTTTAGGACAAAGCTCTGTCCACGGTTTATGAATCTTTAAAGTTCGTGGCCAAGCAAGGCCTTGCGTATACGCTAAACCTTCCGAGAAGGATGTGCACCCACCCGGCGTTGTATGTGGGCTTGCTTGGGCCGTACCGGGATCTGGCGCAAGTGATCGCGGAAGTGTTGGCACCCAGGCGGTGCTCAAAGGTGCGCGGCTTCCAAGAAGCCGAACCAGCAACTGGATGCCAACGAAGCCAGGCGTTCCATCGTCGCACGAAATGACGTATTCGTCTGCTTGACGGCAAGAAGCCACTCCGACGGAGCACGATAATCCTCAATGTGAGGCAGTCGGTGCACAAAGAGTTCCAGGCTCTCCATTTTTTTACGTACAGCGGTAGGCGACCTCGGCAAGATGCTCGGCAGAGTGCCGATGACAGCTGACCTTTTCCCTTAACGCTCAAAGAGCATCGCGAGTCACCTGACGGCGATCGACCAAGTCGTTATTGCCCGCCGCCGACTCTTCTCGTCGAGAATGGTGACGTCCACTACCACGTGGATAGCCTTGTGAGTCGACGGAATCGACGGGGTCTTACCCAATATTTTGTGAAGTGGTGGGGATACCCAAACTCGGAGAGCTCGTGGGAGTTTGAGGTGCCACTTCGGCAAGACTACCCGGGCGTTGTGGACGCTTATAAGAATCATGACGCTTGGTGTCGTCGTGCGCCCCTCGGCAGTAGCCCGGGATGCCGGAGGGACGTGAGCTGAGCTCAAATTATGGCCCTGAGTTGCTGTGGTCGTAGATTTACCCACGTGAGAAAACACGAAGCTCGCGGGGCGTCATATATTGTTCCATATGTCGCAGGGCGACAATACGTTGGAAGTCGGCGTTGCGCCTTGAGCTTGGCCATCTCAAATCTGAGATGGCGCTCAATGCGCAAGTCCGCTTCCTTGTGGCTTCGTGGTACGACAGACATCGAGGAAAGTTTCCGGTGCAGCTGCACCCATCGTAAGAGCTCATCATCATCTGCAGCCGTTTCGTTGGGGGTGAGCACCACAAGGATGGTGTGCGTTGCAGGTACAGGAGCGCCTCCCTTTTGATTTCGAGGTCGAGCGCGGTACCAATCCATTGAAATATCCTGTGGTACCAAAAAGCGAGCTCGGAGAGCTTTCAGCTGATCAAGCTCAGCTTGTGTAGAGACCGAAGGCCCTACTACGTAGATGCCTAACGATCGAGTGATCGCCTCTTTTGCTTCAGTAGCGGGACCCGCCGAGTGGAAGCCGTACTCCACACGAGGGTCTAAGTCCGAACGTGGATACGAGCGCATGAGAGCCGCCCTGTGGGCAGCCCTGTGGGCAGCCTCCAATTGCTGCTCCTGTGCCTTGTCGAGACGATTGGTAATAATACTACTTTTTCTGGAAGCCGAGAGGTCGGGAAACGGACACGTTGTCCGGAAGGTTTGAGCTGGAATCAACGTCGCGCCGTTGGCGCACCTCATCCTCCTCGTCTTCACATGCTGGAAAAAGAGTATATGACTCGCAGTTGACTTCCTCCAACTCCTCGACGAGGAAAATAGTCGCCCAGGGCGGGCGCGGTGTGTTGCGCTCATTAGCCGAGAACTTGGGATGTGCTTTCCGTGAAGCTGCAGACGTACTGTCCGGAGGTGCACCCTGTGCAGAAGAAGAAGAAGAAGAAGAGCTTTGCCCGCGATCGCCCTCGGAACCAGCTAGGTTAGGTGTTTTGCGTGTCGTAGACACAGGTTTCATAGAGCGGAGAATGTTTAATGTTGTTTTTACGAACGTGAAGGTACCTCAGACACGCGAGCCTCGAATGAGGCGACCGTTAAATGTGAATTGAGGATATTCACAGTCTAACGGGGAGAGTGTAACGGGGTTACACGTACTCTCGTATGAAAGGGCGAGTTGCACAAGATGGTGTGACCTTACATAGGTGTGGATTGCACAAGTTGGTGTAATCACACAGTGGTGTGACTACACCGTAACAAGAAGCTACCACGTGGCAGGATTGTCAGCAGTAATGCATAATACTACAGTAATTAGTATTTATTATATTAATCAGATATTACTATATAAATAAGGGAAACCTAGGGTTTTAGATATTGGCGGCTCTGCCGCACTAAAACAAATAAATACAGTTTTCATTTTAAGCGAAAGAGTTCACTTACCTTGGCTAAGGTTCTAAATACTCTTGGAGGCAGCGGTTTGCGATTAGCTGCACTCGTATTATATCTTGAAAGGAACGTGAGGTCGATGATCTTAGCTCAGCTTCTTACGGCAGCCCCGCTGCAACAGATTTACGATGCGAACCGCGTTATAACCCTCATAATCGTGCCACAAAAGAGCGGAATCGATGGTGAAGTCACCTGTAGTACTTTCTGAAAAAAAGTAAATGGCATAGTGTAGACTCGAGGCATCACCATGTACCGCAAGGGATGCTTACTACAGTGTGTGTGCATCGCTCTCACGCATGCGGCCTTGCCAAAAATCGTAATTAAAAATGCCTGTAAAAGTACTGCCACCGGTAAGGTTAATCAAGGATCAGATGATTTCATGGAACAAGTATCAAAGCAGTTATGGTTGCTCAATGTGAGCATGCAAAATACGCCAATCGCCTGTGGCTTTCTCCACACATTGGACTCGGTTGCAATGTGAAAGCTTGCTCTCATGACATGTCTAACTATCTGTCGTGGCGCGAAGAGCTCATCGATCAAATCAGCTTCTAACATCGGAAGTAGTTATTGACTCGTGATATAGTTCTTTCTTTTCCATCTTGTGATGAAAACAAAATCACGTCTAATCGTTAGAAATTCTTCGGCACTTTGTTTGAAGAATTGCGGCATATTTTTTGTCAAACCAATATAGGGGTCCCATGAGCGCTAGCTTTGCAATATTTCCTATACCTGCTCATATCACTCCTTCTTTGTATTGCCAATATCTGCAGAATTTTTTTCGAGGGTTGCGCAGAATAATCTTTTGCAATCTTCTCATAAGCAGATTTTGCTGATTTAAGGCAATCTTGAGCAGTATCGCACTATCTTGCTGCCATCATCTATATTGAAAGCTGTGGCTTTTACACAATAAAGTGAAAATGACATTTTTCGCGATTCAGTTCATCTGCTGATTCTCTTGTATAATGACCAGTAAGACCAGTAAGACCAGTAAGGCCTGTAGATCTTGATTCTTTTTCATCAGTATTCTTGTCTTCTTTAATTTTACCACAGTAGAGATCACATCGCTCCTGTTATTTCCTTTTGGCTCCTGACTTCCTCTCTTCCAGTAGTCTTTACGAACTTGTCACTCGTGTGTGAGCCATCAAGTGTCTGACTCTTATTGACATAACTTTAGCTCATGTTGAAGAAAACGTCAAATCTCGTCGTCAGTTAGCCAAGGCCTTCGTTCGCGATTTAATCTTCTTTTGTTCAACAGTTGGATCCTCTCATACAGAGCCATCTATAATCAATTCATACTCTGTGGGCTCATTGCCACTTCTCCCTTTCGACTCAGCTCAGGGCACTTGACAAAATCATTTATAATTAACCTGGACACTTCACCATAGCTTCTGAGGCGTCGTACCCATGCCAAAAGCACTTTTTCTAGCACACCTGAGTTTGCCACTATACGAAACTCAGCTAGCTGTGAAGTGCATGGCACCAATTTTTTTTCTATATTTGGATCATGGTGCTCCAGCCAGCTTAATTCTTTGATATATCTCTATTCGAGTTTGTGTCTCAGGTAGTGTCTTCACGCAAGATGCATAAAAATCCTAACCGTATTCAGCACCTTAAACGTTCTGCAGTTAGAGTATACTGTAATCGACAGTCTATCAGAGCTTTTAAAGACTTCATAAAGCCTGGTGAACTGATGCTGACAGCCAGCAAGTCGATGATGTGAAGTCAGTCACTTAAACAAACGCAACAATTAATGATGATTCTCTTTGACCTTGCCCAAAAGGCACAAATGAACTCAGTTTTTTTACAAGATCGTGCTGCGTACTAGGAATTGCGTTTTACCGTGGGAGGTTCGCCGATTGATCTGGAGTGGGAGCTCAACCCTTCATGCATCTCCATAGAGAAAGAAGGGGACAAAAAGGGCGTAAATATTGTTCTACGAAGGGGATATCATCTACAAGTACCCGGCATTCAAAAGATGACTCGATTTCCTCGCAGCTTGGCTAATGTCCATCATCTCTGGCGCACTCATTGTTCCCTCACATCCCGCACCCCAGCTGGCCTATAACACACGGAATACATGTTCCTGATTCAATGCAACACTCAGCCCTTTCTCAGAAGAAGTCGAATGATTTTGGTGCAGACAGCTTCGGTATGACGACCCTCATTCAAAATGGACGCCATTACTATTTCTATGAGAGAGTCTGCCGCAATATAAGCTATCAAAAATCTTGAGCTATTAATATAGTCTGTCAATTTTCTCCTTCTCTCGACGGGTGAATAATCATTTCTTGTCGCGTAATGATCGCTTAGAGAAATCGCGAGGAATCTACTGCTCAAACACATTCCATGATAGGAATGCTCTCCCCAGAAGTTTGAGGTACCCGTTCTCACTCGTAGCCTTCTATCTTAGCCACTGCTAGCTCGTGAATCTGTTGCACAGATAGCTGCAGTCCCAACTGGATGGCCATCTCTACATCTCCTACCCAGACAGCGATAGCGCTATTATCTCTGCTCATGAAGATTTGACACTAGGCAAAAGCAGATAACAAGACATACCACTTCTTATGGCGATATCACACATTCCTATAGATACCTGTTGAGATGCTCACGATATTTCACCGGTGCATTCTCGTGGCTGGTGAGAGCTTTTAGGCGAAAATTATATCTTTGATCTTGGGTGCAAATCGCACTATCCTCTCGGAACAAATGAGAAATAAATCGCTGAACAGCGTGTCTTGTAATCTGAAATGTCCAGTCTCCGCAGAGAATGGGCTTGACTATGGTGTTCCTTAACTAACTAAAAGTTGGTTGCATACGTACCTTCCAGGCGCCATATCGAGAGCTTTGAAGTAAGTAATATTGAGTATGCACGAAGACCACGAATAATGTCTCCCAAATTAGGTATTGCTAAAAAAGCACTAAATTACGCGCTTTACAACATAGTGTGGGGCTGCCTCAATGTCCAACCAGTTTATTTTATCATCTTTAGCGTACTTATAATTTCCTTGGTACTTGATTATGATACTGTACCATTTGTATTACGCGTACCCAGAGTGTGACGGGGTATCACGTACCCTGACAGTCAGGGGTGAGTCAAACAAGATGGTGTGACCGTACAATGGTATGGATTACACAAGCTGGTGTAATCACACAAAGATGTGGCTAAACCGTTTTAAGAAGCCACAACGTGGCGGGACCGCCAGTAGTTATGCACATTCATTAGGTTTTAGATTTTAATTTGAAATTGTAAGGTCTTACATATAGGCGTCTCCACCGCAAATAAAACATATAAATACCGTTTCAATTTTGAACGGCAGAGTGTATTTGCCTTGCTTAAGGTTTTTAAGTAGTCTTGGAGGTTGCCAATTGCGTTCCGCTACACTAGTACTGGTTCTGGTACAGAACATAAGGCCGGCGACCTTAGTAAGCTTCATCTAAGCAAAGACTACGACAACCCCGCTGCACCATGGGACTTTTAGCATCATGCTTTGATGTGATATGACCTTGAAAATCATAAAAAAGTATGTGCCCCATTAATTACCGATTGTTGTCTTGATAAGACCAAGTTGCCACAGCATACACCCCCGCGACTGAGTAGCTGCTTTGCGTGGTTGCATCGACGTATGAAACTTCTAATGTATCCAGATCGTCGTCGGTATCCCGAATCGTTTTGTTTGATCGATACTCTGTTTGTCGCGACGAACTTTCTTGGCGCTGGGCTTTCCTCGCGTTGCGCGGTCGATGGCCTTGTCATGCGTCTTTAAGAGCTCACTACAAAGGATTCTGAACGACCTAACATTAAACATGCCACGAGCGTAAAAATTCTGTAGAGATATCAATCGGGCCGTCAATGAAATTCGATAACAAAGTTCAGAGCACCTTGTGCAACAAGAGTAGGTCGAGTTGACCTTTGGTGACGTTATGCTGCATGGTACGAAAAACACAAGCCCGGATCTAATAGCTGGTGCAAGCGCAATGTACCTAACCTTTTTTGTGTTATATACGACCAGAAGTCTGCACCTTCCTAATACGGCATCCCTTAAAAAAACGAGACTAGAGAAACTGGGCACAAGATTCACATTGCGGTACACATGTTGCAGAATCCCTGGATTTTCTTGCAGTAATCAATGTATCAGCTTTGCGGGTCACCTCGAAAAAGGGCCGTTTTCACCGACGCAATACGACGACGTTTACCTTTGGGCACGATTATGAACAATGAAGTGGGGTTGCGATCTTCCACCAGTGTTTACAATATTAAGGTCCATAAAGCGCCGTTAAAATATAAAATCCGGTGGTTTTGATTGTTTTCTAAGTCGCTGATGCTATCTACCGTATTATCAATATCTTCTCTCTCACACACAAGGGTCACCCTTCAGTAATCGCTAACTAAGCAAAATGCTCAGTTTATAGCTTCATGGTCTCTCTAGGCATTTAGCTGATGGCCTTTGCATCTGTTCCAACGATAACACATATGATGGTTTTTTGTGTACGCTACACAGGCGATCTATACAGACTTTTGACCTGGACGTGCGGAAGACTATCAGCTGAAAGTTGCTATGTATTATCTTATTACACGGCTATACCTACTCGACCCTAACTAAGACATTTCATTGCTTCATTCCGCTGGGGTATTCTTTTCTTGATTTTAATTCTTTATTTTTCTTGTTCGAGTCGCCATCCCGAAGTCCTTATTGGCTGTTGTCGGTAATATTTTGCATGCAGCCGACATTTCTTGCATGTCTGGTACGTTTACGATTTTGTCCGCTGAGGGGCTCGAATCCGCGGCACACAGCGTAAGGTCCAGAAGCATTGACCATTCAACCCACGCCACCGGGTCGTGGAAGACTATCAATTGCGACCACTTGAGAGAAAAAAAACTTCAAGACAGGTCAAGAACGACACGCGCACTCTCGCTTAAGGGGTGATTTTGGCTGATGCGCTATAAACGTGATAAACCCTAGACTACATGCGAAAATGTACCTGATTCTTAAAAAAAACTAGCATATATAGATATAAATTCCATGAATTTGATATACAAAATTTTGATATATGAATATATAAGTCAGCGAGATCATGGACATGAGATCGCTTACAAAGCATCTTCTAATCAAGTGGCACTTACTCTTTATGGTAAAGACGCGTAGGTCTACGATATCGATCCAGTAAGCAAGAATTCAGATATCTGCTACGGCGACAACTATCTCTGGGTAAGGGCGAGATCAGCGTGAAAGAGGGAATTCAAAGGCGCCGATCGAGCTGATTTGAATGATTGCCTTTTACACAGAGGCATCGAAGATGTCGGATTTCATTCTGCTCTTCCTTGAGCCAAAGTATGGTGTGCGTAGGCTTTGCCGCGGCGCAGTCAGCAACATCGAGTCTGCAATGGTGTTTTATTATAGGGAACAAGCACGGAGTGCATAATGGAGGATGTGTCGGGCCAGAGATCAGAGAGTCGCTACGACTCTTCTCATCGGAGCACACCTACGTTTCTTCATCGAGAATGACTTACAGTCGTTTGTTACAAGAGCGCGCTTTTACCAGAGGTTTCTATTCACATACGATGGTGTGTACCGGAGAGGATTTTCGATTTCAGCAAGAAATCTGTAGGGTACAAAGAAATGACTGCAAAGTTGGATGTTAGTACTTTTGCGCAATGGCAAATAGTGAGAATTTAAGTGTGGTCCACATCCTGGTGTGCTGGTGTTACACTTCAGTGCAATCAAGAGGTACCAAAGTACTCGTACTGATCAGGACGATGGGACTCCGTATGGAAGAGGCAGGACACACGGCAATACAGATGACTTTACTGATGAATACAGTAAGACGTACATCTTCAGGATTAGTCTACATTCTTGGATGTATGTCACTATTGAAAGTAAATAAGAGCAAGGTAGCACAAAGTTTTCGAGAGGCGTTAATTCACGCCTTAGAAGCTTAAGAACCTACTCTCCGCGCGCTGTACACGCGAAATCTGAGTCAAAGCTATCTCGATGCAAGGTGCACAATAACCCCGTTGCAAATTCCACTCGACTAGTTTCGACATGTCCGATTTCTGGATGCGCAAGTGCGACGCTCCGGTGTTTTATTTGAAGCAGTTATTTAGAGCTGAATCAGTTGTTCTAAATCTCTCTCCTATTTATTGCATAGATGTTAGTTAAGGCGAATATATCTTTTGTCATTTCAAGAAAGCCTCGTGACCATGTATTTACGGTGGGTGGTAAATGATTTTTTGAGCTGCAAAAAGTGTGTCTGTATATAAGTCCAGTAGGTGCTGATTACTGTACTTACCTGTAATGCGGCGCACAAAATCGAGTATCGAATTTCCCGCGATATGGAGTTCTACAGTCGTGTGCTTAGCTGTACAACTATTTGTGTTGTCTCTGCGTTGAGTTGCCACTATTTCGGGGGAGGTGTCTCTAACAGGTGCACTGGGAACCCAACAGCTGGATTTTAAATCATTGCCGAGCTTTTGCTCAACTTGAGAAGTGAACCTACTGGGTGCGATGTCGTTCGTTACGACAATGGCAAAGATCTACCTGTACAGCAAGTAAATATAGGTGGAAATCGAACCAGCCGTTGGGGCTTATTGTTCAAAAACATCGGGACGTGGTTAATTACGTGTAGCCATAAAAATCAATGGCCCTCGACACGAAAGGTCCCTTCAGGCTTCTTTCGCACGTACAGTCGAGTCTACATGGGCTTCAGTGTGTCGATCTCGTAGAGTGTGCGGCCTCCGGTCGTTTATATATCGACAAAAATACTCTTTTGACATCATGCACTCCTGAAGGTCGGATTGCATGTGCTGCTGCGTTGCATGAATTAGACTTGCATTTTTCGGTCATCAACGCTCATAACGTCGTCAAGATGGAATTCCACTTGCTGCAAGGAGAGCGACTTCATCTTTATCACGAATACTGTAATCGTGGTGACTTGCTTGAAATCATACAACAGGAAATTCGTCTTCAAGTGGCAGGTGTGACCCCTCAAGCCTCTTTCGTGACAACTAGTACTGATTCTGGAAGACGCTTTATTTTTTTTTCCATACTACAAGGTGTAAACGCGCTGCACTCTGCTGGAGTTGCTCACATGGATTTGTCGTTAGAAAATGTCTTTGTTACAGATTCAGGCGTAGTCAAGGTTGGAGACTTGGGTCACGCCCTGCGATTTCGGTCAGATAAACCAAACGTGCGAATCTCCCAAGTCGCAAAAGAAGCTTATGCTGCACCCGAATTGTTAAGTCACAACGAGATCGACGATGCGCGCTGCGCTGATGCCTGGTCTCTTGGTGTCATTCTTTGGACTCTTTGCACGAAGCAAGCCTTGTTACACCGCGCGTCGCTCGAAAGTGACAGAGTTTTCTGCCAAATGGTGGAACATGGCACTACTACCACTCTTCAAGAAACGGATCTCTTATCCAATATACCAGCATCTTGCATAGATCTACTTGTTGGTCTTCTCGATGTGAATTCGAGAACGAGAATTTCAGTAGCGGCTGCGTTGCAACATCCGTGGGTAAGGCAAGAGACTGCAACACCCAAGCAGCATCCTCGACGAATGTCGATTGGCCACGTGATGAAGAAGAAAAGTGAAGCATTGATTAAGATAAACCAGCATCTTGCTGAGAAAGCGCTTCTTGCTCGCCCAAATAGTGCTGAAATCGCACTCGACTTGACCCGTATCACTCTTAGATCTCGAAATTTAGCTTAGATCACTTTTAAAATCGACCAGATATAAACACTGCTGAATAATAATACAGTCTTGAAACCAACGGATTGACTTTTAACCGCCGCGCCGCTAGACACTTGTCCGCCAAAATATTTTGATTCAGAAGGCATAAAGCATCAATGCGTCGACACTTTCTATGTGCTGAAAACGAAACAGAACGTAGCGTTGGCAAGGGCAAGGAAAATCTTCTTCAATTATGGCACAATCGACGAAATGCCATGTTAAATGGTGACAATTTGATTCACGGAGGTGAAGAAAATGCGTCCGTAACACGCGAATTGATGCAGCTCTGGGATGTGGCCAAACCTATTTTTTGTATTGCATTAAATCGCGAACAGTACGTTGAATTTTTCGCCAGAGTTGCCAAAGCACTCGTTTTATCGCTAAAATCCGATGCACTTGCCATTGCTGTAGCACAACGAGACTGGGAATATGATTTGGAAGGTGGAACTGGTGTTTATGAATCTGATAAAAACTCTCAAAGCGTCGACAATCGAGTTTTGATATACGAACAATTCTGTGAGGCCGTTATGCAAATCGCTGAGATCATATTGCCTGTTGAGAGTAGTGCCGGTGTATTTGCAATGTTTCTTATAGAGTTACGTCATTCCATCGCAGAAACTATTTTGCCTACTTTCGACTTAAAACCTGAGCAAGATGAGAACAACTCAAGTAAGATTGTTGATCGGTTCACGTTGAGACCATTCAATCAAGTCTTGAGAGTTTCGAGCGACTTATTTTCAAAAAAGTCGCTACTACTGAATGATTCGATGCAGAAGATTGAGGGTCTGCCACCTCCAAATGAGCGTGAAATGTCGCTGAAAGAGTTACTAGTTTGTTACAATCCGCGAAAATTCTCGCTCACTCGTGCTTTTGGTGGCATGAACGCTGCTATAGATACAGAGGAAACATTTGCCAGTACAGCAGAACTCATCCAAACGAGCCGAGCTGATAAATATGTTGATGACATGGAGGTTGCTCGGCAGGTGCATCTGGAGCTTGTGGGGAAAATTGGTATCGGAGCAACTCCTGCTTGGAGTCAAAAGCTTCACCGTGAAAAAAAAACAGTCTGGAATTATGAAGATGCAGTTATTGATACGCTCATTGACTTTCCTGCCTTAAAAGTTGCAGTTGTCGGGCCACCTGGATGTGGCAAAACTCGATTAGCTCGTATACTCGCACAACGACTTGGATTGAGATATTTGTCACAAGACGAAGTGGTCCAACAAGCTTTTCATCGTAGATGCCGCCTTCGCTGGCAAGAAGACACCGCTGATATACCTGCAAAAAGAGAAGAAACAAGATCATTAACTCAGGAAACTACAGAAGGACGCGCAGAGATCATCGATGTGAATAACGAAACGGATCGAGTTTTTCGAGATGAAGATTTTAATGCACTTTGTAAAGGACAAACAGTACCTCGTAGCTCGTCGCTCGCCCTTCTGCGTATCGAATTTAAGCGTTCAATACTTGGTACGTACGTTAATGCGTTGCGATGCCATAATCACTGATATATAATGCACTTGTTAATTTGTTTTGTAGCCGGCGTTGGGGTAGTACTGGATGATGTATATCCAAGCGAGCTTGCAGCTGTAGACGAATATGATTCTACTTTCACTGCCGATTATTTAGTAGCTCTCACTGCATCCCCTAGCGAAGTGGAATATCAACTTCACACTTCTGAGTTGGCACCTATATCGGGCCGTCTATACTCAGCTCGGGAGCTAGCGGTTTTAAGGGCGACAAGTAGTGACGTGCTACTCACCCAGAGTTTTGCTGATTCTCACGGGCTACCAGAAAAGTTGAAGGTAGGAGCTGGAGAAATCGACAGTTTAATTGCAAGAGACAATAAGGGCAATAAAGTCGATGTCCTTACAGAGGAGAACGATCAATCAGTTAATTTTGATTCACCACAACAAACGGTGCTACCGCCGGATCTAAATTTTGAAATCGGCAACGATATTGAGCTATCGAATGAGCATACGTTGCCCTTTGGCACTTTAAAAATGGTGAAAGTTGGGCTGGGATATCACAAGTACCTGAAACGTATTCAGCGTGAGCTCTCAATACGCCGAGCAGAAACGACAAAAAGTATTGGGTCGATCTGTCATTTGGTGGTTATTCTAGCGAATCAATCGTTTGGCGTCATCCAACACCATTCCATTCAAGCAATCACGGGGGTGCGTACTTTTATCTGTCTTGAATATTTATCTAATTTGTGTCATTTCTAGTCACTGCTTGGTTTATCGCGCTTCAGTACGTCACGTGAAGCCTGCTCTGTGGCTTTACCCGAGGAAATAAAACGTTCTAGCCGCAATGAACAAGTCAAGTGGCTTTTATATGGAGACTGGAATCCGCTTATTGCGGCAGAAGCTGCTAACTCTTTTGCTCGATTACCAAGACGTGATGCCCATCGCCGACTGCTATCGAAATGGCGTGAATTTTGTCCCGTGCTATCGACTTTGACCAACAAGCTATCTCATGGTGAGCCTGAATTCGCTGCATGTTACTCCGGTCGTGTTTATCTTTTGTCGTCACAAGACGCACGGCGTGATTTTTGTGCATGCCCACTGCAGTATTTGAGTCAGGATGTACCAGTTCCATCCACAGTTCGCAACATGTGGCTCATAACGACAGAAAACGTTAAATCATCGTACACTGAGAAACTTGGGGCTGGACTTCATGCACAGACAGTGTCTCCTTTAAATTTGCTTGAGATTTCATCGGCTCCAATGGACACGCGTCTCACGTGTGGACAGATCGTTCCGTCCATTGAAGCTGCGGCGGTAGCCGCAAAAGCCGTCAAGACATTGGTAGCCGCATCTAATACATCGAACAGATGGATGCTTACGGATCTGCCATTAACTCGTGATATTGCTACTATTTTGCTTGAACATGATGTCGTGCCCGATGTGATCTTGACGTTGGACAAGGACATGGCTATAGCTCAAGAAGATGATGTAGGCAGAAACACTCAACCAAATGAAGGCTTGGTAGTGCCACGTCGTCACCAAATACAGACTGATATGGCTTCTACTGACGAAATCTTGCAAGTTTTCGACTTTAAGCCTATATCTATCACGTGCCCTCTGTTTCGTAAGCCGAGTGATACGTTAGTGGCCATTGATCGTGAGCTAAATCCACTGGCACCGCGCTTGGATAGAATTAAAGACGGCCATATGCCCGAACTTGTTGATGGGTACGATCCGGCCACGATATTTGCGTCACCATTCTCAGAAAGCGATGACGACAAGAACATTGAAAATGCGTCGGAAGTCGAAACCTTACAATTGCAGATTAAAGCTTATGCTAAAACTGTTACGCTGCAGCTTCAGGGAGAGTGTGGTCGTTTTTGTCCAGTGTCTTGGAATACACGTAATTTGTTGATACCTGGACTACCATCAACTATTTGCTGCTTTCGACAAAAATTTTACACATTTGCTGGTGACACTGAGCGCCGTGCTTTCGAGCGAAACCCATCAGCATTCATTCTCGACGAACCTTTCTCAACCTCAAAATTTATTCCTTGGGTGCTGCTGCTTGGCGTTCGAGGCACTGGTCATAATCGAATTGCTGCAGCTCTAGATCAATCACTTTCGCAACGAGGTTGCTCTAGTGTCGACTATATAAACGTGGACATGACTGCGCTCGTCGAAAGTGCCGAACGCTATCAACAACTCGAAGAGCTTAAACCTGAAGAAGCACGACAAACGCGTGAAATAAATTTTGTTCGATCGCTCAAGCTTGAGTTACAACGTCACATGCCAACTCATGACAATTTGATCGTAAATGTGACTGCCGGGTTAGGGCCGGAAGACTCACGCATCCCAAATCCGACAGTTTTAGAAGAATGTTTTAAGCATGGCCTCTTTCCAGCACTCGTCATTCCTTTGATAGTGTCCGAGGAAAGAAATGAACGAACTTTGCTTACTCAATGGGTTGCCAACTATCGTCAAGATGTTGCCTTCACGCGAAAAGATGGTATTGGAGTTAATACTAGCCAATTTTTAAACGATTCCATAAATTTGGATGACGCCAGAGAAGAAGAGAGCTCTCGTCTACACGACCGTTTCACCAATGACCAAGAAGCTTTGGATGAAGCGATTACTAAACTTCGAGCTCGAGGCATCAGAGTGTGCGATCCAGTGGACGCAACCCAGACTATGAGACAAATGGTCAAGCAAGTGAAGACGATAGTGAATGAATTTATGGCAGGTCAAGAGGCGCTATTTGAGCGTTGTCAGGTTGTTGACATGCCGATGGGAGACGAGGTACTTAAAATGTTAGCGTCGGGAGAGCTTCTTATCGGTAAGCACGACTTGGCCTGTCCAGTGACTGGTCGAACAGATCCTTCATCGCCTTTACCCAGCAAAGCAGTAGTGTACCGGGACCAACTCTATTTTCCACGATCACGTGAGGCTTATAGTGCTTTTCTCGCATGCCCAGTCAAATATGTAAGAAAAACAAGCCACTCACCAAAACATCAGTCAACTTGTTGCGTGGTCGGCACTCCCTTTTCAGACACAACGCGAGTGGCTCGAGAGCTTGCAAAAACGCTTAAAACAATTTACGTATCTCCCGAAAACGCAATCGATTGGGTCATTCAGTGTCAGTGTGGTTCCAAATTGTGGTCTCAAATACTTGAAATCAAAGAGCAGCAATGCGATCCTCTTTATAGTCCTGACATCATCCATGAAGCTATATGCACTCGTTTGCACTCCTCCGAGTGCCAGACTTGTGGTTGGGTTCTTGACGGGTATCAGCTTAATCCTCACGAGCTGCAGCGCAGTCTACCAACGTCTAGTGATATTGATGCCGTGTCGCAAAGTATCAAAGCCGATGTGCTGTTTGTCTTAGAACGCTCTTTTGCGAGTGTGTGGAACGAGTGCCACACTAAGGTGGACCAGAGCACCCTTCAGGAAGCATCTGCACAATGGTACACGTTCCGCTTGGAGCTTATCGATATCTGGACTCGTCGCTTTACTGGCTTTCATGTTCGGCAACTGGACACCACAAACAGCTCACTCTGGCATGTGGTCACACAAGCTCAAGAATTTCTCAAGAGGCAGCAACAATTGGCGTCAGAGCATGCCGCTGCGTTGGCTTGTAACCGAGCGGCTCGCTCAATTGGTGTAGTGCGGACACATCAAGAGCTACAAGCTCGTCAGCATTCTGTCTATCAAACGTTCTGTCCGGTGGAGCTACGTGTGGGGCGATATGTTAACTCGTGCCAATCCAATCGAGATCTATGTGTTGACTTTCAAAATTTCACCTATTGGCTGGGAAGCACACAAAATCTTGAGCAATTTGTTGCGTGTCCTGAGGCATATATCGGGTGCTTGTCGGATCAAAGGCTGGATGAAGGAGATACCTTACGGTCAACGCGCAAAGAAGTAGAGAAGGTGGCCCAAGCACTCGTGGCAGAAGCTCCAGTCAGCGCTTCCTTTATAAGCTTGCTCACCGTACCAGATTGGATTTTTCCAGAGTTGAAAGGTTACTGCCCAGTCACATTTAGGTCGCGCGTGGATGCTAAAGATTGGTCTGCACTTCACCACGGTAGCATCTTTTACCGCGCTTCGTACCGCTCAAAAGTCTATTTCTTTGTCTCACAAGAAGCACGCCACCAATTCTGCGTCGAGCCATCAAGATTTATATCGCAAAGCTTGCCAGTTAAATTACCGCCGCAGGTCACATTGGCTAAGAACTATCCGGGTCGACTGGAACAAGAACTAGGAGCTACTCTTAACGAAGTACTGCTAGCGTTGGGAAGTGAGCGTCCCAAATTTCCGCAAATGTCTGTACGTGCTTCGGCTTGTGTTTATCTTGCCCTTTCACTCAAGGCATTGTATCAGCAAAAACGTGACCCTAATAGTTATGCGTCACAAAATGAAGAAGAATATGAGGAGGAGTATCAGCAAAGACAAGCAAGGCGAGCTGAACAGCATCGACGCAAGGCCTTAGCAAAGCGTGACGCTTTTGTGAACGATTGTAGGCTTGGGGAGAAACTCAAGGCCGCGTCTACACCATCACATCGATCCTGTGGTTCAGGTGCGATGGGTGCACGCACCGTGCGTGCTGCGCAGGACGCACTAAATGACAACCATTTATCAGGCTCTTTTGACTGTGAAGATGTTGAGCTGCTACGTCACCGATTCGACGCTATTGTTGATGGCAGGGCTGGTGAGGAGGACAAAGCTTTGTCAGCAGACCCACATACTGTCCGAATGCACGCGAGAGAAGCATTTTTCGAGTACACAAAGGCTTCAGCTGCTGATTAGTAATACGGCATGCCAAACTCAATAAAACATATCAGAAAACCATTTTGCTTTTTTTCCATCCTGAACTTGTAGCTCCACTCAACCATGCTTCGACAGCAGAGGCGTCGACTCGATAACGTCGATTGTTAGGTGATTTTGTTTAAGTCCCCAGTCACCACCGAATGGCGGCTTCCAGCGATTAAGTAGCAATGAAAAGAGGATCACCGGCACGGACGATAATAGTTCTGACAATCCAGCGAGAGCTGGAGGAATCCATATCCCGAGAGGAGCATACAATGCCCCACAAGCAATCGGCATCATCAGCAGATTGTACATAAATCCCCACGCAAAGTTGTGCTTAATACGTCGGTTAGTTGCGTTTGAAAGCGCTCGAGCATTAAGTAAATCGCGAAGATCATCTTTGACCAAGACAACGTCTGCAGCGTCAAGCGCTACATCCGTTCCAGCACCAAGTGCAACGCCTACGTCTGCTGTTGCCAGCGCTGGAGCATCATTCACACCATCCCCTACAAACGCGACGCGCAGCCCTAAACTTTGAAGTAAGCGCACCTTGTCAACCTTTTGATGCGGTAGACACTCAGCAAGCACCGAGCTTTCGGGCACGCCTAATGTCGCCGCCACAGTCTTGGCCGTGCCGCGCTGATCACCAGTCAGAATCCATGGTTGAATTCCGTAGCGCTTCACCTGTTCGATGACACGCTTAGCTTCCGGACGCAATGTATCTCGAAGTGCGATCGCCGATACTAATTCACCGTCAACAACAACAAAGACCACAATGCTGCCTTCAGACTGGAATCGTTTGTTTGTTAAAATGAACTCGGGAGGAACATTTAAAGTGCGGGAGCCAGCATACGTCTGCTGTCTTAGCCAAACAAGAGAGCCGAGATGCACATCGACACCTCGTACTGTACAGTGAACACCACATCCCGGTATGGCCTCAAATATTTCAGCCTCGTCGACTTGTGATCCTTGAAGATGGGTTATTGCGTGTGCTAGAAGAGCTCTACCAATGGAATGTTCACTGCTCTTCTCAACAGCAGCGACAAAGCTCCAAAGCTGTGATTCGGTCATAGATGTCTGCAGTGTAAAGACACTGGAGACCTCAAGTTGCGCACTTGTGAGTGTTCCTGTCTTGTCGAACACAACGGCATTAACTTCTTCAAATGCTTCTAGGGCGCGACCTCCTTTGAAAAGAATACCTATTTGAGAACCTTTAGTTGTCGCAATCATAATTGCTGTCGGCACAGCAAGACTGATTGCACAAGGGCAACTGATGACTAGCACTGTGATCGCGAAGCGCAGTGCAAACGGAAAAGGCGCCCACCCTTGTGTTTCAACTTGACCGTACATAGCAAGCGAATACCACACTAAGAATATCAGACCCGCGAGAATAATGATGAATGTTGTAAAATAAGCAGCCACGGCATCTGCAACGCTCTGGCGCAAACCACGAGAGGCCTGTGCTTCCCCTACAAGTCGGACCATGCGTGCCAGCATAGATTCATGAATGGTATGACTCACCTGCATGATTAAAACACCATGAAAATTAATAGATCCACCAATGACGATGTCCCCAGGCTCCTTAGCTACTTTATGAGCTTCACCCGTCACCATGGACTCGTCCAAAACACAAGCGCCTTTGACAACAACGCCATCCGTTGGTATGCGTGTTCCAGGAAGGACTTTGAGCAGATCACCACGTTCCACGAGCGCCACGTCAATGTATAACTCTTTTTCGTCCCCTTCTTCGAGCAAAATGGCTGTCTTAGCTTGCATCCGCAGCAATGAATCCACACTGTTCGATGCACGAGCTTTGACTAGTGTTTCAATGAACCGACCAACGAGAATGAGAGTAACCAGGAACACAGTGACTTGAAAGAATGTATTCTTTCGTAGCGAGTCGTCTTGAGCTGAGTGCTCAGGCAACTTTGTTAGTTGATCCGCTTGAGAATCTTGTGGTTGAGATTTTGCGATCGCACCAGAAACAACAGTGAAGATGGAAAAAGCGTACGCTGTGCAAGCACTCAGCGAAATGAGGACATCCATGGTAACGCGCCCACCGTAACGCAGAGCCAAAAAGGCGCTCTCGTGAATGGGACGCGCTATGAGGAAAAGCACCGGCGTCGCGCATGCTAATTCCACCGCATCCTTTATACTCAAGCGGTTTGCAGAGCCAAAAAATCCTACATCTTCTAGATTAGTACGAGACGATGGGTAAAGGACCGGCAAAACAAACTCGATGAGTATAACTGGTAGCGACAGCAAGCTGCTCCAGAGCAAGTGCTTAGCGATGCGTTGCATTTCTTCCGCACTCGCACGAACTGATGGCGTTCTTGGAGTTGATGCTTGTACGGCAGACCCTAGCTCTTGCGACAAGTAATTACATATTCGTCGAGCACCTATGAGGTCGGGATTGTACTCGACTATTAGTGCTTTGCCGAGAGCCTTCTGGTTTTTTACGTCTTTTACTCTAACGACACCGGAGATTGCCAGTGCCAGCTTCTGAGCTTGTATCGATCTCTCGGGTTGGCCAAAATATAGCATGACACTCACCAGATCGTCACTGGACAGCACACTTGGCTCAAATCCCAAGGAAGCCACTGTGTCTTCAATAGTTTTTGCCGTGACGAGTTGCGGATCAAAACAAAACACTCCACGACTTGTAAGCAGACTCACATTGACATCCGTGACTCCTCGCTGAGTACTCATAAACTTTTCAATGCGCGTACAGCAGCCATTGCACGTCATTCCACTAATGTTCAAGCGAAGAACTTCCAGTGACTCATTTGATTTAGTCTTTGGTCCTAAATTTGTAGACTGGAACCTTTGTTTCTCGAGAGAAGCCCCACGATCACGACGAAACTCCATCAATCGCTCTAAGAAACTCGAAGATCTCTCAGGAGGTGACAGATCCTGCGCACCAATTGAGTAGCAACCTGAATTTGAGGGCTCTTGATTAGCCATAAGAGGAGATGAGCAGCAATTACCAAGAGAAGGCGTCTGAGAATTAGACATGTAGAGCTTCGACGTCTTTACCTTGTTTCGGTTTCCACAACAATCGTCAGCGTCGGCCTTAATACTCGCTGCTTTCGAGCAACATTTAGACAATGATGTCGTTTTGTTTGACTCACAAATGTTACGATCATTTGCATTAATAGCTATTCTATTGGATACGTAGCAGTAAGGGCTACTCGATGCCTGGACCACTCTCGACGCACAACATTTCTTTTGAAAGTCTATCGCTGATACATCCGGATCATTTAAAGTTGCACGCTGCTTTGACGAGCAGCAATTTAATGGCTTCGAACCAGTTTGATCACAAAAATTGTCTATATTCGTGGATATGTGGACGACCTTCACATCAGTCTTCATGATTTCAGCTCTCTTCTCGTTGCAGTTTGACTTGTTTTTGAAAGAGCAGCTTTCATCCATCTTCTCGTCATTCTTTCTTTTGCAGCAGCTGCCCATTTTCATTTTCTCTTTGTTTGCACAACTATCGATAGCGTCAGCCTGCGCATCAATCACTTCTTCGTCGTCGTCACCGCTCGATCCGGACACAGTAGTTTTCCCCTCGTCGCTATTGAAACCATCACAGCAATTTCGCGCGTACGAAGGATCCGGTAGCCCAGCATTTGCAGATCCGTATGACTTCAATGAGGCTTTTCGACGACGACCCTTGCGCTTACCCATCCTGGTAATAACGTTTGATAATTTTGTTGTTTGATGCTTCGAACAATAAGTATTCCTAACCCTGACCGGTTACGTTATTCGTATTAGAGTGCTGTGTGCCACACCATCTGATAGTGTTGGCCACGGTTGGCCCTCGAACACCTTCAGTTCTTTTCTATCCTTCACCATGGCCGTTTCCAAGACTTCTAACGTTGTACTCGCCCGTGGCATCAACGCCATCTCACGCAATAGCCTCTCAAAGAAGAATGGTCGCGGTATGATGGTTAAAAAGGGTGGCGAAAAGAAGGTTGTTGCCAAGCAGAAAGCAACGACTCGAAAGTGGTACCCTGCTGACTTCATCCCTAAGCCACTTAAGTCAGCCAAGACAAAGCGCAACAGTGTAAAGACTGCGAAGCTGCGAAAGTCTATCACACCAGGCACAATTTTAATTCTACTTACTGGTCGCTTTCGTGGCAAGCGTGTCGTCTTCCTTAAGCAATTGGCTTCAGGTCTATTGCTCGTTACTGGTAAGTTACAGCAGAAAGATCTTTCAATGTCTGGAGCCAACATTCCAGTGATGCAAACTTGACAATGCGAGAAGCATTTCGCCGTCCGTGCCTATCTATTGGTGCTGATGTGTGCCAAGTCTTATGGCTTTTCGCGACTTGCGTCTCTTTTTAATGAGGAGATTCATGTTGTGGATAGTCTGGGATCCCTGACACTTGTTAGTATCAGTGGATAGCAAAGATGAATTCATGCTAAAGATTTATATGATTATGAGACCTGAGGGATAATGGCTCCAGGGCAGTATAGCATCAACTCGTTCTAGGCGAACTGACGCTGTGTAATTGATGGATTAATTCAGGTCCGTACAAAGTCAACGGCGTACCCATTCGTCGTGTGAACCAGTCTTACGTGATTGCTACTTCGACAAAGGTAAATATCGAGGGGCTGAATCTTCCAGCCATCGATGACGCCTACTTTGCCAAGGAGAAAGCTGCCAAGAAGAACAAAGAGGATCAGTTTTTTGCACAGTCAAGCGCGGTAAGTCTTTGGCTTTTATCTATATCTACGGCCCATGTGAGCGTCCCATTTCGGTTGGTCAATTTCGAAATACCTACTACACGGTCTTTCTACAATGTGTGATTGTCATGCATTGGAGGCTGAGGGTATTGAACAAATTTGGTTCTTTATAGCATGACGGATTGAGAGGAATAATGTTTTATAAGACACCTACCACGTCCTTTGAGCGCTTGGGATCGCTTGCTTCGGCACATAAGCTCCCTATTAGACGCTGACTATGTTGCTGTTATTTTTCGTTTTAGGCTCCCGTCATCCCAGAGCAGCGCAAGCAGGACCAGAAGGCTGTGGACTCGGTTCTGCTGAAAAAGCTTGATGCTGAGCCGTTCCTTAAGGCCTACTTGAACGCTAAATTCTCGTTGACCAAGAATGACCGCGTCCACACCTTGAAGTTTTAAAATTTGCTTTAGCAAAATGTTATAGCGGCATAATGTGTAATGGCTAAAAGACTGAAAGAACATATATACTTGCTGAAGTAATTTACCAGTTGATGTATTCTTAATACCATGCGTTAGCTCACCAGAGAAGTTGATAAACATAAGGTTACAGTTACCTGCGTTATGCTTCATAGTGCAATGACTTCAGGCGCAGCGACAGTTTGGATGCTAGATATTGTTACGCCACACATAGATTAAAAAAGTTTTGTTGCCTGACTTTAGCTAATGTTAACGCTTTCTGGACTCGATATCACGATGAAAACAGCGAGCCGAGCATGTCACAAGAATTTAGATGCTTCAGAATTTGCATTCAATCTATGCGAGAAGAATGGCTTTCTAATACTATGAGCACGTTTGGTTGACTTTTTTGTAAAGCCTTTTTCTAGCTATCGTTCTCAATCATCCATCGAAGTGTGCGCGCTACCGTATCAATATCGACTCTATGCAATGCGCTGTAAGCCAAGGTAAAAACTTAGAATTCACGCTTTTGAATCATGGCAATCGTTCAGCACTGACCTGACTGGAAGTACAGCGAGATCGGTTGATTGTCGCAGCCTGTGAACATTATTTTCAGCGCCTGTTACACAGCACCACAGTGTTACTAGAGCTAACAATCGAAGAGGACACTTCCAAACTTTCCTTGCTCATCCATCTTGTTCGCAACGATAAGAGAAGGCCGCGAGGAAATTCCAGGAGCGTACAGCTCCAGCTCTCGTTGTAAGTGGTTGAAATCAACTAAAGGATCTCGTCCTTCAGAACCTGCTGTATCAAGCACATACATCAAAATCTACGATTTGTGCATCACACCCATTAGTACCCTCACAGAGCACTTGACACTAATTTATACCTTTGTTCGTTCAATATGGCGCAAAAAGTCGTGTCCTAGACCGACATTGCGGTGCGCACCATCAATCAGTCCTGGAATGTCCGCCACACTCAGCCGATATGTGTCTGGAAACTCCACAATGCCCACGTACGGATGAAGTGTGGTAAAAGGGTATGGTGCAATCGCAGGAGTAGCACGACTCAGCACACTGAGCAAGGTAGATTTGCCAGCATTAGGATATCCCACAAGTCCAACATCAGCAATGGTTTTGAGCTCCAGCTCGTAATACTGCGATGTACCAGGCGACCCTCTCGTCTTGTTTTCAGGCATTAGTTTGCGTAGTCGTCCAGATTTGGTCGTCTTGCCAGCCAAAATGCGGTTACCTAGTCCAGGTTTACCCCCTTTTGCAGCCAAAAAAGTTGTACCTGGTTTGTCCAGGTCAGCCACAACCTCCATTCTGTCCACAACCTCATACTCGCCAGTATCCATTTCACGCTCGTAACGTTCGACACGCTTAACGAGTGTGCCACATGGAACCTTAACGTAACAATACTTGCCTCTCTTTCCAGCAGAATCGTTTGCTGCAGCAAAGGGACGAATACAACAGTCAGCACTGCGCTCAATTAAATTATCAGATTTATTGCAGGACGTACGCATGCCGTTGGTGCCTGATTCACCTTTAAAATGATGAGTAGCATTTGCTAAATTCTGCACTTTATCGTTGGCTTCAATTATCACGTCACCTCCTGCACCGCCGTGTCCTCCATTAGGACGCTTACGCGTCGTTGACTCGGCAACAAAGCTCGCACAACCGTTGCCACCGTGACCACCTGTGGCCTTGATGCGAATGCGGTCGACAAAGCGGCGCTTCGAGTGCTGTGCGCGACGTATGCGTACCTTTTGCTTCACGTGCTCCTCCACATTATAGCTCACATTTTCGTTCAGTTTGTCCAGATCATTCCAGTGTAACTCTTGATCGTCCACTTCGAGCTCCACATCATCATCATCTCCGTGTTTTTGTACACTTAACGCACGCATTGATGGGAGGCTTTTAAGCGACCGCGGACGCAATGGCGCAACAGTCAATCCATTAAGCAGCTTCGATAGACAAAACATGGTTTGGCCAGTGTTTGTCGATGTAAAACATAATGGCATTTTTAAATCAAAATTTAGGAATGGCAGGGAGAAATGGCGACGACTTTAACCGTTTGTATGAGCGGCTGGTGGTGCAGCGAACAAGCATACAAAGGCAAGCCAAGCGAGCGATCCATAAGGTATCTACACGTGCACATCCCGAGGCTGAAACGCAGCACAAAGCTTCCGTAGTAGCTCATGAATTTGAAAAGATCAGACGTCAGCAGCAGCAAGAGCACGACGCAGAAGTGGCCTGTAGAATGAAAAATCTTCATCTTGCCAGAAATCTGCGTGGCGCTGCGCAAAGGATAGATTGTAGCCCCCACCACCTTGCGTTAGTTCTAATTGACGCTACTGAGAAGAGTGAACGTCTGTTTCTGAAAAGGTATCAAAAGACTAAAAGACGACGTACTAGACGACAGGAAGCACTATATTCGAAAATGGACCGACGGATACGACTAGAGAGAATCGCAGCCAGGTATATTATCATTATCGCTGCACCAGCCAACTTGGCTGACGTGATGCCGATGGGTGCTATACCCTATATGTTAGGCTATTCCTTCGGCGAAGTGATGTTTTTGAATCCCAAACAGCTACGACGATAGAGGGAAGGCATCGTGCGATCGATGAGCTGCTCTTTTTCTCTCCTCCATACTCAAGACTTTTGTCTCGAATTGGATATGCTGGAAGAGGAAACGTAGTGCCTGCTGCACCTCGGAGATTGAACAAAGTAGGACATGTTTTCATAATTTTGGTAGAGGTAACATCACTTACTTAACTGAACCAACGATAGAGTTCCGGTTCATGAGCAATCGTGTCTCAGCAGCTCCAGCGTAACCATCTTTCGAGAAAGCAAAACCATGATATCCTCTGTGCATCGTCGTCCTATGTTGTGGCTTGGGTCGACTACTCGTTGGAAGCACAGAACCATTTTTAACTGCGGGATTTTTTGCACAAGGAAGTCGAGCTGGTGTCGCCACTGACGCATCACTATTGTCATTCCATTCCAAGAGCTTGCAATCAAGCTTAAACTTCATAACCTCCTTTGCGAGTTGCCAGTACTCTGGAAAGTATGTAGACTGAATACTGTTCAGTAAATGAGTGTACAGGAGCGTAGCCACGGGAGCTAGCATGAAAATCAGCCAAAAAGCCGAGAGCCCAAAGGCTTGGTCTAGCATTAACTCCCACGTGAGATCCGAGAGAAAATAGACGTGACTACAGATCAAGGCGATAAGGAGCCAGGCCAGCAATGACCCAATGTATAGGATACAATTAAGAAAGTGGAAACTATTTTGATACATGATGAGCTTGACGTTAGCGACGGACACGACAAGAGTAAAGACCATAAACCCCTCCAGCCACATTGTTGGACTTGATCCAGCATACCCCGCGCTTTGAAAGCTGTAAATTGTGATGAATGTTATGATGAGGCTTTCTAGAATTGCACCTAAGACCCAAAGCGAGAAAGAGTGGGTGTTGATGTCTTCATCGCGAGGCCCCGTGAGATAAAGTTTGGGATAAGTGATAGCGACTTCATCACTAACATCTTGGTCCAATATTGAAGCTGCGACAATGGGAATAGCTGTAAATGCAATGTTGTACAACTGAGAGCCGCTTTCTAAAAAGAACTTTTGGCCAGAAAAGCCACACAGGAGAGTGTACCAGTACTGAGCAGCGGTAAAGAGAATATTTTTATAGAAAATGTAAAGTACCAACTGCGCCATACGCCGGTAATTCCAACGACCGTGCACGAGTAACAATCGCTGCAAATAGCGAAACTGTGCAATAGCGTAGTCGCTCGAATTCACCGCCTGCATACCTTCCTGACCTGAAATACCCACTCCAATGTGAGCTTCTTGGATCATCGAAACGTCGTTTGCCCCATCTCCAATCGCTAGGGTTCGAACACCAGGAACAAATTCTTTGATCAAAGCGACCATTTCAGCTTTTTGAGCCGGTGAAACTCTGCAAGCAATCACGGCTTTACAATACTGAGAAAATTCAGCCAAAAGTGCACGACAAGGTCCACGAAGGGCAAACATGAGTGTTTCACCATCAATAACAAGAGCCAACTCGCGCAGTTCACCTCTAGTACTTGGTGGTGAAGCAAGGTATGCCGTGACGTCAGCATTGCGAATAAATATCTCTTCCCTTAGAAGATTTTCGAGTCCTTCAGAGGTTGGAGCATTTTTTGCATTGATGATAAAAAGCTTCATTTCGTTTACAACAAGCTGACAAGCAAAACCAATGTTGATGGCAGTCTCCTCTTTATCGCCTGTGAGTACCCAGATCTTGATTCCCGCACGAGCTAAATTTCCGACTGTGTCTGGAACACCTGATTGCAGTTTATCTTCAATCGCTGTTGCTCCGAGCAGTTCAAGGTCGCACTCAATCTCATTCATGCAAGCATCAATTTCGTTCGGAAGATCTTTTTTGCGTTTGTCAATTTCATCTAAATTATTCTGGGCATCATGAAAACGTGTAGCCCATTCAGCA
Organism: Plasmopara halstedii; assembly: GCF_900000015.1. Classification (NCBI taxonomy): domain Eukaryota; phylum Oomycota; class Peronosporomycetes; order Peronosporales; family Peronosporaceae; genus Plasmopara; species Plasmopara halstedii. The sequence goes on along the minus strand of NW_020189964.1, from coordinate 1,085,974 downwards.
TAATAGGAAGGCACAACTTCTCGAACTGCGATCGTGAGCGTACGAAGTCCATCTTCCGCGTACTGATTAATGTGGCGGCGGGTTATCTCTTGTAAAAGAGATAAACTTGTGTCCGTCGCCTTATCGTTTGCAAGTAACCCATATATGATCACATCGGCACCTTTCGAGTACAAAAAAACCTTACCGTTTGGATGACGAATGATTGTGCTCATGCGCTTTCTTGTGCTATTAAATTCAAGCACGTCCAAAATTTCGTACTTCTGGTTCACTCCGCGAACGTTTACGTGAGCAATTCCAGGAGATCGATTCACAAATTCATACCCAAAGAATCCTGCACCTGCAACAAGTGCCTGCTCATCAGGAGATGAAGCCGATAGTGTAACGTGTGGCGAATTCTCGTGACGTTCCGGAATGACAGTATGACACACGGCAAGGTGTGTAAAAAAGGCATCAATGCGTCCTTGCTGAATTGATCCCGACTTCCCCTTCATATCGTCAAACAACTCTGGACCATCAAAATTTACATAAGGAACTTTCGGCCCCTTTAATTGTGTAGTTAGATTTGGGAGAGGTTTTCCGGCACGCCGGAGCGCTGCTAATCCGATTTCAGTAGTGCCGTTGCCGTACGAGACACCACCAATCGAACACTTTCGAAATTCCATCACATTGCATGTCAGAGTGCCAGTTTTATCCGAGAAAATGTAAGAGATCTGCCCAAGTTCCTCGTTAAGCGCCATTGAACGCACAAGAGTCGGCGTGTCTGTGTCAGGATGATAAATGTTGATGTCATATTGAATAAATTGCGCTTGAAGATACTTGACCATACTCATAGAGACAGCTAGCGAAATGGGAACAAACTGGTACATGAGTAGTAGATAGTAGAACAACATGATGAGCCAGTCCAACACAACTCCGTTTTCAGACGCAGTCAACGCAAGATACCACACAGACTTGTTTTTGGCCTTCCAACTCACTGCTCCTGTCGCACCAACAGCGCTGAAAATAACCAGAATGAATAGCAACACGATCGTGTACTGGTTGATGGATCGGTCCATGGAACTCATCTTAGATGGAGGGGCTGAATTACTCATCATAATCTTTGTGTCTTTACCAGTATTTAAAACAACACCATGTACCCAGTCAGTGTTGCGAATGATACACCCACGTAAGATGATACTTTCGTACGGAATCGCGGCATTATCTTTTCCAACAAGCTCAAGCACACCTTGAAAGGAATTGATTGCATTGTTCGGGTGTTCACACCGAACGACACCTTTCATTTTGGCCAAATTGTCGATTGAACCCATGTCTGTTAAAGTGCGCTCCATGGCGGATCGAACCTTCATATTCGTTTCTCCATCTAAAGACTTGGTTTCAACATAGCAAATACCGCAAGGTGGTTGATTTGGAGTTTCACTCACAGCAAGTACAAGTATATCAGCTGGTACGAGTCCACGATTCGAAATTTTGACGATATCTCCCACTACGACGTCAGCCCACGGAGATGATTTAAATTGTCTGGATTCACGATCCAGCACGAGAGTTGGACTAGCATTGGCACTATCGTCGGCCTGATGGCGTTTGTGATCTTCAAGAATCGCAAAGACACCATCAACCGCTATGATGAAGACTAGTGGGGGTAATGTCGAGGGATTACCATTTGTGTTACTTATCTCTGGGATACACTGTAAGATGCAGATAACAAGAAAATAAAGGTTGGAAAGTTTACGAAAACTTTCGAAGAGAAACTTAGGCAGAAAGCTGACAATAGTGTACTTTGACGTAACAATGAAATTACTGCAGTAACCGGCTTCGCTGTTGCGATGCGCGTCGTTTAAATGGACCAACCGAAAGTCGCCTGAAGCTCCTTGGTCCATTATGCGATCACAGATGAGAAGAAGAGTGCAAAGTTCTGATGAAGCTGGCAGCGTGTAAGAAAAAGAAAGTTCAGAGTTCAGCTGAAATTGGCGGATCAAAGGCGAAAAGTCCCAAGTGAAGTCAATCTCTGAGTATGAGCATAGTGAGAAGTGACGAAGGAGTTTCGCTTTCGTATCTGGTGTCAGGCTAATAGTGTTACGGCACATGGGTATGAAATTCTATAAATGTATCTCAAATGCCAAGTGAGAAATACTTGCATGAAGCACTAAGTAAAAGCGCTCAGATCTCTATACAAATCATCCATCCTGCAAACTTTGGTGAATTTCTATTCAAAAACTGCTGAATGCACTTCTACATTTTTCAAATTCATGTTTTATTAACTTCGACAAACATTAGCGGTCGTTTCTGTTGTGATTCTTGCTCAGAATGTTAAACTTAAGCACTTGGGGTTAGACAGGTGACGCAAATTTCAAACAAACCATCGTTTGAGTGCCACGCGATTTGATGGCGCTTTTAGGTTGTCAAAGCCGGAAACAGACGTAGTCAGAGGTGCATGTGAGGGCGATCTTTTCATTGCTTGCTATCTTGAAAAAAGCGCTCTATACCTAAAGTTGTGCAGGTTGAAGTGATAAAAATGGAAGCACTGTCGTAAAGTCGAATTACGCAACGATCAGTTTGTTAGTATCCAAAAGTGCCCTCACTATAACATTTTTAGCCGACTCGACTGAGTGACTTTCGATCAAGAAATCTGATGGCGAATTCTAACCTGAAGGGCATTTATGTGAGTATGCGGCATTTATCTAAACGTCAGCACGCACCGAATAGATGAAGGCTCCGGGCACACTTGCGCACATTCCCTTTTAAAGCATAATTTTGAATTGGATGACCATATACTGGAGTATATATCTCTGTTAGCACCAATCATGTTGGTTTTCTTGTCAGTTGAGACACAACGCTAACCTGCAGTTTACATCGTTGCGGCGTCGTAGTGAGAATTCATTTCATGTGAAATATAGAGGTATCGCCTATCTCTCCAAAACTTCGTTGGGGAGACTTTCAAAGCAATTGTATGCCGGTCTAGCGCTACATTTCTGCAAATGCAAAGTTAATCGTGCACGTGGCTACCTGAGCTTAGAAAAGAACGTAACATCTTTATAGTTATATCTTCATCTGCACATTGAATACGCCACAAGATTACAAACTTGCAACGTCAGGTATTATGTATTATCTCATGAAAAAGAAACAGGTAACACCGACACAAAACTGAAGTGGTATTGGGTGCAAAAAATGTATCCAAGTATGTTGCCCACAGAGTGAATAAAATTGCTTGTGGGTCAACGCGGCGGAGCCATGGACGCAAGTCGTTTAACTGAAGCGTAAGCAGATTATTGTAGCCAGCACGTTGTATTGGCTGGCAGGCTTGAATGCTGATTTGTAATTCCATGGCTAGGTTATCCTTCACGACCATGGTGAGACCAGAAATAGATCTCAAGATCATCTGCCAACAGCCTAGTGGCACACTTTTCATTTATTTTGCCAGAGTTGCTCCTCCTTCCTAATTCTGCCAAGTATTCACGCAAATGGCAGAATTGTGGTCATTTATTCTTCTGTCGAGCCCGAACGATTACCACCTAATGTATGATACAGGCCAATATGTACAAACAGACGTGTTCTTGCGTCCTGAAGAACAAGTCGGACAGCGAGTTAAACCCTGGATTACCCTCCGCACCCACCTTGTGCCAGTCTGGGATACATTCGCCTGGTATTTCGAGAAAATGCCGCCCAAGCTCTGTGCACACTTCGTCACAAAGAGCAAGAAGCACAAAAGCTAGACGACCACGTACACAATCAGGATCCCATCCATGCGTCGGCCTTTGAGGTCGTCGACTAGGCTGATTTTCATGATTTCAAAAACAGCACCAGTCAATAACGCCTGTTTTTTTTCACTTTTTTCAAAGGATCAAGGGCCCCCAGCTCAGTGGATGGGATATACTCAACACACTGTGGGTGCCCTAATTTGCCTTTATTTGGGCTGTGCAGGCGGGTCAATTACACATATTGTGCAGCGGAGCCGCCGTAC
>NW_020189964.1:1081809-1082006 GCF_900000015.1 Plasmopara halstedii | reverse complement strand
CATGCCATTGATGGCGTGGTCGGACAGAGTCCGAGGCATCTTGGGCACGGCCCTTCAGGTGCGCGTGGAGTGACACGGTATCGACTGGACGAAGACTGCGGGTAAGCAGTTCTTCGTCGGATGCTGCAGATAACATCGGAGCTCCAAAGGAGCAGAAAGTGAGGGTGACAGACGCGGAGAGCGTGTTCACCCTGATC
>NW_020189964.1:1081656-1081732 GCF_900000015.1 Plasmopara halstedii | reverse complement strand
CCGTGAAACGGGGGTCTCTATCAGAGACAATCGACTCTGGGAGTCCGTGTTGACGGAAGACACGATCCACGAACAA
>NW_020189964.1:1080736-1081646 GCF_900000015.1 Plasmopara halstedii | reverse complement strand
TTGATGACAATTTCTTGTCCGAGTTTCCAAACTCCTTGCTTCCTAGAGTCCGCAGCAATGCTACACACATCCCATCAACCGCATACGCGGTACGGATCAAATTTGTAACAGACGACGTTACAGTTGTAGCCTGAGCAAGCTCACAGTCTTGTTTGCGTGACCACGCATCAGCTAAAACATTCTGCTTTCCCGGCTTATACTTCACCTCGAAGTTATAATTCGCAAAGAAGGATAGCCATCTAGCCATCCTCTGCAAGAGGTGGGGCGACTGAGTCGCAGTGCGTAGTGACGAATGATCTGTATAGATCACAAAAGGCTTTGAGCCGAGCAGGTGGACCCTGAACTTGACAAGTGCATGCTTCATCGCAAGTAGCTCCTTGTCATGAACTGGGTAGTTCTTCTCTGCAGCTTTCAGCTGTCGAATTTCGAACGCGATCACCCGAGCTCGCCCCTCGGCGTCTGCTTGCAGCAGTGCACAGCCGATGGCAAAGCCAGAAGCGTCACAGACGACGCTGAAAGGACGATCGGGGTCTGGCAGCACCAGTATCGATGCATGCAGGAGGCTGTCTTTGACCCCGTAAAAAGCCTCCTGATGTTCGGTGTTCCAGCACCATTCCGCATCCATTTTAAGGAAACTGGATAATGGCCGGGCCATTTATGCTTAATTTACGCTGTACTTGTGCAAGTAGTTGGCGAGACCAAGCCACTTACGCAAGTTTTTCTGGTTCTTTGGAACCGGCCAGTCTACAATGGCCTTAACCTTAGCGGTATCCACTCGATGGCCACGTTTCCTAATGAAGCACCCTAAAAAGGGAATTTCCTCTGCGCCAAAGATACACTTGTCTGCATTGGCGTACAGCTTGTTCGTGCACATGCACTCGAGCACCGCTCTTAAATGGACGATGTGATT
>NW_020189964.1:1080509-1080684 GCF_900000015.1 Plasmopara halstedii | reverse complement strand
GTCTTTATGGAAGGCCTCCGCACTAGCGTGGCCAGAATGGAAGTCTTCCGTGTGCATCTATCTTCGTTTGAAGAGGCGGTGAATATGGCATTGAATGCCAAATTCAATTTCAAGTCTGCACGACTTGGTTAGAATGCACTCCAACAGCTCGTCGAGCGGGCCCTACCCATGGATT
>NW_020189964.1:1080143-1080499 GCF_900000015.1 Plasmopara halstedii | reverse complement strand
TGCTCTTGAACACGGAACGTGTATGCAAGCCGGGCTTGCTGGTCGTGGAGGCGACTGTTAAGAGCTTCGAGAAGCCATGGAAGATTCTCATCGATTTCGGGGCGTCAAAAATTCTGCTCGACGTTCCACGATGGAAGGAAGTCAGCTGTATGCTGAGGCGCTGAAAGCGCGTTTGGGTGACGTCCTCATTGTTAGCTTAGCGACAGGGACACGTGTCACGGTCCCGAAGATCCCTGTGGACCTCCGAGTCAAGTTTGTTGACTTTGAAAGCGTGGAACGCTGTCTAGTCTTAGACTTGGATGCAAGGTGTAATCTCATTCTAGGAATGGCATGGTAAGAACACCACGAGCCATGGG
>NW_020189964.1:1080030-1080133 GCF_900000015.1 Plasmopara halstedii | reverse complement strand
CGCCCTGTGGGGCCTGAACAACTGCGTCACAAGACAATTAAATGTTGCTGGTGCATTTGACAGCCCTTGGGGCATCATCAGCCGCTCCCAGAGCATGCCGCTT
>NW_020189964.1:1049020-1080020 GCF_900000015.1 Plasmopara halstedii | reverse complement strand
TCATCTCATTAAACACACGAATTGGTTTTCCATTCACATAAATGTGCTTCTCATCATGAGAGAGTGAGCCATCAAACTTCCCGTGAACCGTATCATACTCAAGCATATACTCCATATACGTTGTTGTGATAAATGGATCGTTAATGGCCACAATATTAATCAGTGGGTTCGTGGTAGCAGCGCGTAGTACAAGGCGACCGATGCGGCCAAACCCATTAATTGCAACATTCACGGCACCGCCAACATTAGCCGTTGGACTTTGGGCATTGATAATTTGAAGAAAATCAGGCTTGAGTGAAGCACCACCAACAAGAAAACCGTCAATATCGATCTTTTCCGCAAGTTCCGGAGCATTGTTAGCACCGACCGAGCCACCGTAAATGATACGGGTCCTTTCGGCAGCTTTAGATGATACCTTTTCCTTAAGCCACGTACGAATATTCGCATGTACCTCTTGTGCTTGTTCAGGTGAAGCCGTAAGACCCGTACCAATGGCCCAAATAGGTTCGTAAGCAATCACGACATTTGTCCAATCTTTGATCTTAGCAGCATAAGCATCGAGTTGTTTCGTGATAAAAGCTACAGTCTTGTTTGCTTCACGGTCTTCTTTACTTTCCCCAATACACGCAATAACTCCAAGCCCCTTTTCAAGAGCATAAGCAGCTTTTTCAGCCACTACTTCATTACTCTCACCCTTTTCGCGACGTTCACTATGACCAACGAGAGTATATTCAACGCCAAGATCTTTAAGCATTTCAGCTGAAGTTTCACCTGTAAATGCACCATTACCATGTTTCCAAACATCCTGTCCACTAACATGTACGTCCGGACGTAAAGAAGCTTTGACAGTCGCAGCATGTACTTGCGAAGGAGCTACAACCACTTCGACATTTGTGGGAATCTTGGCCGTGTTTAGCATCCCTACAAGTTCGTTAACTTGACTTAATGATCCATTACACTTCCAATTCCCGCCAACAAAGAATTTTCGAGAGTTTGAGCTCATATGACGCGTCTGCGTCTTAAACATTTGACGGTAGGCCATGATATTGAAAGATAAAGAAAGAGATTCAAAGGGGGAAATTCGATAATGAAGATTGATGATGTGGATACCATCAATCCTCGAGTTGTTACTTTCGGGGGACATCAAAACTTAATACAAAAACAAAATCTAAAAATGGGCTCTATTCACACAAAATTTAAACAATTTAGTAAAAGCTTCCAGATACATGACTACAGTCAATATCCACGGGAACTGTCTCGTGAAAACGACGAAAGTCAACTAAAGCACCACCAGTCTCTGGATCAATATCGACACAATTAACGTGACGATGGTTAAACAAGATATCTTCAGCTTTATATGAATGCCGCACTTGGATGGTTGTTGAAGTAACAGCATCAATACCTTCTACTAGTACCACAACTTCAAGCTACAAATCAAAATAAAACAATATGAGACTTTGACACACATGTCTAAGAATGTTGAAGTATATACTTTTATGATACCTGTGATTCGGCCCAATATTGCTGGATCTCTTCGATTGACGGAGGTTGTGTAGCAGCATGTACATCACCCGTCGCAATATTTTCACCTCCACAGCGACACGTGTTATGTGCTAAATGTGAATACAAATTATTCTGTACTGAAGCATCACGATCTCCACTTTGTGCATCAGCTTCACGACATAAAGGCTCCGGAAAGAGATACTTTCTTGCGGGATTATGATGCATACCACAAGTATTGATGCTCTTTGGTCGTAATAGTGGACTCCATGCATCCATACCGTGTACAACGACAGAAGGAAGAGCCAAGAGCATCATGCCGCCAAGATCATCATCTGGATGTTGTATACGCATAGGGTATGATTGAAAATAATAATGTTCTCCAAATTCAATGTCGTGTCGAATTGCATATAGTCGGACGTGAGCTTCTACCAATTGGTGTTTGCGCATCTCGCATACTTGAAACATAAAATACAATTTGCCGCGAATACGACGAACGCACGCGTGAGTACTCATGACAATAGTATTCGCACGAGCTTGGGCCCTTGAAAAGCGTTGAAAGATAATTCCAATCGCCAATGCATCAAGTAAAATGCCCATGAATGACTCAAGTGTAATAATAGTTTGAACCCACACACATCGACCAAAGAAAACGTCACCACCGTTTGTACCAAAACCAATAGTAAAGAGCACAGAGACGGAAAAAGAAAATCCGTCAAAGAATGTAGAAATGGCTAATCGGCATTCTTCACGAGGTGTCATGTATAGCGCTCCGAATAGTGTAATCACCACAATGTACTACAGTAAAAAACGACAAGAATTAGTTTTCAAGTTCAAAAACTATCAACTCATATAATCTTACTGCAAACATAAGTGACGCAAGAACTTTGCTAAGCCGCATATTCACGACTGTATGAAAAGGGTCTTGCATGTAAAGTTTCCAGTAATGTGGCACTTTCTGACGGCGAATACTGCGCTAGAAATTGTCAGTTGTGCGCGAGTGTTTATGACACGTATACGAAATCTTGTACGTACTTCCATTGACCTTTTGAGCGCTTAAACATTTTATCTTTGCGGTCCATAATACGACTTGTAGTAGTTGTAGGTATATTCACACGTTTCGTGGGAGTCCCTGACCTCGTTCCATGATGCGACGCTTGATCTTCGTACTCTGCATAGCTTGGTCCACGCTCTATCTTCATACTCATATCTCCTTTTGCTGATGGTACTACTGTTGAATGGACAATTTGCTGTCCTGAAATAGTAGGTGCAATGAAAAAATGGTAATTTATACCTTTCTCTTATCACGCAAACTTAAGCGTTGTATACGTGAAAAAGCCAGAGAATCCCTAAGCCCCAATTCAATTTATTTTTTGCGGAAGATAAAGGATAAATAGGATAATTAAAGCCCTAAAAGATTTTTGTCGTTTCAGAACACAAAATAATATTCCATTTTTGAATATTATTAAATCAAATATTAGGAGCTTTATCAATTTACACGATCTTTTGAATTGACAAAAGCTCATCAGAAATAATAAAAAATAGAAACATGCTAATACATTTTTGAGAATTTATCTATTATTACCGTAAGTAGCTCAGTTATACCAGTATCGATGCTGACGCAATCTTCTTCATTTCTATTTTGTTTAATAACAACGTCAATATTGACATCAAAGGCTAGTGAATCAAGTCTCATTACGAATGACTATCTCGTGTTGTATATGCGGTACCCAGATCGAATCAAATGCATTAAATATGTGTTCAACGTGTATTGCATCCGAAGTTGACGTAACTGAGGGTATCACAACGTCATGTGAATTAATTCAATGTCGTGGTTGTCTACGTTTTCAATCGCGAGGTAAAGCACAACATTACAGCAGTATCACAGGTGCATGGTTGGATTGTGATTGGGAATCAAAGGATTTAATGGCATTATGTCTTAAAAGTATACCAGGTCTTAATAAAGTCAAACTGATTGATGCAAAATTTATCTGGACCGAAGAGCATTCGAAACGTATTAAGCTTCGATTGACTATACAGCGCGAGGTTGTGAATCATGCTGTGGTTCAAAATACGTGTCTTATCACGTTTTGTATCCACAGTGTCAAGTGTCCCGATTGTATGAAGCAATATCATAACAAAACATGGAAAGCGCTTGTACAGATTCGACAAAAGACTGATCATAAACGTACATTTCTACGTCTTGAACAAGAAATTTTGAAACACCATGCTCATGAAAATGCGATAAGTATCACAACATTAAAAGAAGGCATGGACTTTTATTTTAATTCGAAATCAACAGCTGAACGCTTTCTTCATTTTTTAACGGCTCATGTTCCCATGCGTTCCAAGTCATCCAGTAAATTAATTTCCGAGAATGTGCACAATTCGACCGCAAATTTACAGCTTACATATAGTGTTGAGCTGAGTCCAATCTCGAAAGATGATTTAATAGTTTTACCGAAAAAAATTGCGCAGAGTTGTGGAAGTATAGCGGACATCACATTATGTGCTCGTACGACATCTATTATTCATTTGGTCGATCCACTATCCGGACAGCAAGCGGAACTTTCAACTGATCGGTACTGGAAGTTGCCATTCTTACCGCTCGCAACTAGTTCCGATATGGTTGAATTTATTGTCTTGGATGTTGAAATCGTGAACTCGCGCCATAATGTGAGCATGAAAGGACACAAGTCGAATATTGTCGTGGCTGATGTGGAAGTTGCTCGTAATTGTGACTTTGGTGTGAATGATACAACGTTTCACGTACGTACACATCTTGGTGGTGTGCTGGCTGCTGGAGATACAGTCAAGGGGTATGATCTTTCATCTGCTATCTTTGGGACGAATCAAACGCTTACACTTAAAGAGGAATTGCCCGATCTTGTCTTAGTTCGAAAAGTTTATCCACGAGAAAGTAAACATAAAAAGAAAGATTTCAAGCTGAAGACACTTGATGCGAATCGACAGGGAAAAGTTAGTAAAACTGAGGTCGCTCGGATGGAACGTGAAGTAAAAGCGTTTACAGAGGAATATCTCGAGGAGACGGAGCAAGAAGCAAATGCATGAAACAAGAGTAGAGACAAGAAAACTTCTGTGAAGATTAAAACGATGATTTGAGTGATACGGGGAAAGAAGTAGCAACAACACAATTCAACTTGCTGTAGGAGAGAAAGAAGGACGACATCTAACATTTTGCTCTGAATCATCTGTTTAATATTAAAAAGCCTCTTTACCATCCATACTTTGCGTATGTTTCTCTCTTTGTTTTAAGAGCTGCACCGCGTTTTTCCAGCAATTCAAAATCACGTACCTTAGCATCAAATGCTAATTGATTCAATTGATGTTTTTGTCTTTGCATTCGAGTGGGTTTAATCGATGAGACGTTTGCACCGACTTTAGCATTCCAAAAACTTGCGTTGACCTTCACCTCTTCACTTCTGGTTCCATCCATTCCATCCGGTGGTTGCCATGCATTGGGAATTGGACCTCGGACTTCTGTTATCTGGTCTGCCAAGATCTCAAAGTGACCCTGTTGTAAAGCTCTTTCAATTTCACGTTCTCGAGTTCTCTTGCGTTTTGAGCTATCTCCTGGAACATCTTCTTCTCCTTGTGCTACGCAATTGTAGTCGAGGGACGTAGCACCAGTGCTAGTATCATACTGTTGTTGTTGGAGATAACTCTGTTGCCAAGCTGCAGCATGGCTCGCATTCTCGTCTACTGACTCGTGATTTGTTTCAGCTTCTTTAGTCTTTTCTGACTTTCCTTCATCCTTCTTTTTTATCAATATAGAGTCACAAGAATTGACTGACACTTCGTGCTTAGGTGGCGGTAGAAACGATAGAATCGAGTTCTTTTCAGCGATTGGTATTCTTGGCCGTTTGTTCACTGCTTTCCTGGCATGTTTGTGCTTGGATAACAATTCATCATCATCACTATCACTATCGTCCAGTATGGCGTCATTGCTAGTTCCTCTCTCGAGCAATCGCTGGATTTCTGGTGGTAAATACAAAATCGTTTTCGGCTTTTTCTTCTTTTTCGTCTTCTTTAAGTTTGTTTTTGCCGTATCTGAAGCCGAGGACGAAAGAGCGTCCTTAGATATAATTAAAGGATTTGGATGTGAAGCAGTTGTTGAGAGTGACGTGGAAACAGACACAGTAGAGCAACTCTCGTCCTCCGAAGAGCTAGCATACTCGGGTACCAATAGTGACATTTATATTGTAATTATTATATGGAGGGACTCGCTTCTCGTGGTGAATACTGATCTACCAGTATCTACTGATATTTATAAAATAGGGTGAGAATGTGCAATGTTATTTTCGCATACGAGATTTCTTTGACATTTAAAAAAGTGATGTACGTAACAATTCTGTCAAGTTATATCAAAAGCTTCAGCAAAATCGTTCGGTTCTCGATTCACACACATCTATTTGTCAAATCGCCAGCATCGCTTGAATCTCTCACTTTTGACGATTCAATAACCTTTTGCTACGATATTCATCATCTAACTTGAATGCCAGCGTCAAAATGTATCAATCGTGGTACTTGTCAACCAAAAAAAAGTATTAACCAAATCAATGACTCAATCTTGCATTTACGAGTAGACACGACTCTGCAATGTGCTCTTCACGTCCTTGGTTTGTGCTACTCGTAATTACGTAAAACGACATCAAATGCCTATCGACGAAATCAAGTTGCTGGCTAGAAAGATCAATTGCGACTTATAGGTAAATATGCCTGCAGCAGTGAAAGATCCACAACACTATCGATGGCATGATAACTTCAGCGTGTCATTACATTTCTTCATTCAGCCTTTGCTAGCGCGCTTCTTCTTTTCTTCGTTATAAGCCACACTTATCACTCAAACAATTCTTATGCTGCAGGCAAGAATCGATCAAAAGGGCAACTTTTAATTCAATCTCAATTGTTCAGATTCATAAGCTCGCCAGCGTATACCCTGCAGAAGTACACCATCCAAACTTGTTTTCTCACGAGCTCTATTTCATTACATAGGCTCGATATGTGAACAGTAAATTAACCAAGAGTGACCTTTTCGACTTCAACACCTTGGCTTGAAAAACGCACCATCAAGTCCTATTCAAAGTTATTTTTTTCGCTGAATAAGTACACGACTACCTTTCTGTATTGTTGTGGCTTGAAGTGGAGACGTTCGAGGTGGTACGTGTAGCCTTAATTGGGGTGGTGTAGCCCTCGGCATCAACTTATCCCTGCTGTTGGTACACGATCCTTTTCTCAAGCCATTCCATCCTGTGTCATGTCCAAAAGAATGATTCAACTTTTTTGCCACTTTCTTCGATGAGTGCAAGTCTTTTGGTATTGTTTGAGTAAGGCCCACACTATGGACGCTACCAGTCTTGTCACTTCCTGGTTTAAACAAATTTTGTCGACTTCCGTGCGAACTTTTGGAGTTCGACAAAGTACTCGGCGACGTACTCGTATACGGATAAATAGCAATATCACCAGCTTCTGCAAGATGACCACCATAAGTGACTACTGCGCTTCGATCTTTTTCGTGTGAAGTGATGTATGTCAAAGGCTTAGTTCGTACTGATGATCCGAAGGTTTTAGTCTCAAGAATCGAAGGAGGTACAAATAGCTTCTTATTTCGATGTAATAGTGGACTAATATGACCCGTAGATCCACAACTTGATGTCGCAACATGAAGTGCTGTCGATGTACTGCTTGCTGTGGAATTTGTATTATATGACATGTTTATCATGCCTTGTAGAGCTGGCAAATGAAACGCATCATTTTCGAGACTTAGCGGAGTCATTGATGGCACTACCTGACCTTTGCTTCCAATCGTCAATTTTGTCTCCTCTTTCCTAGATTCAACGTACTTTTCAATAGAATTGCTCAATCCAACGTTTACTGTCTTATCCATTGAGCCAGTTGAATTAGGTGACACAAGCAGCACGGAACCAGCAACGTTTTTTCCACGTGATGGTTGACGTGCTCGCTTCTTTCTCACTGCCGCTGTGTCACTGAGATCGCGTGCAATTGCTTCTTGTAGCTCTCTCTCAAACGTTTCATGTGAACTCCCGAAAAATGGATGTTTAAGTAGCTCAACACACGTCCAGCGGTCGAGCGGTTCATCAACAATCGTTCGTCGAACAAAATCAAGTGAGACTTTGTCCATTGTTGGAAAACGTGCTTCAAGAGGTTCGAGGTCATTGGCTTGCGGAAGTTTCACACCCACGTAAAGTTCATTCTTCCGAAAGAGGTCTTGCTGTCTTGACGTAATGTGCCCAAGGCAGCGAATAATTTGGGACAATTGATCAATATCCGAGTCTCCTGGAAAAAGAGGCAATCCAGTGGCAATTTCTGCAAACATACAACCAATAGACCAAACGTCGACAGCTTTGCCATAAGAAACGTCTCCAACCAAAAGTTCCGGGGCACGATACCATCTTGTCGAAACGTATTCAGTGTACTTCGCTCCAACTGATGCTAGGGGCCGTGCGAACCCAAAGTCACAAAGTTTGAGCACTCCGTTCCGAGATACAAGCAAGTTCTCCGGTTTGATGTCACGGTGGATTATATTATGTTGATGACAGAATGTGATGGCTCGAACAAGTTGCCACATGAGCTTTTTGAGTGTAAAGGGGTCCAATCCGTCTGGATGTCGTTCAATCTCTTCAAGAATCGTCTTTTCCACGAACTCAAAGACCAGATAAAGTTTGCCTTTTAATCGAAAGAATTCAAGTAAATTCACAATATTTTCGTGTCTGAGCTGTTTAAGAATTTTAATCTCTCGAAGAGCAGTCTTCTTCACAAGCTCATCGTCGTCAGACTCCTTAAACTTTTTGATAGCGACGATTTGACCTGTGACTTTGTGCCGACATTTGAGCACCACGCCGTATGTTCTAGTGAATCGTACAGTGATACTCTGTCAGGTAATATGATCCACTGAAGCAAAATGGCCGTAAACTTACCCTTCACCGATCGTGCCAAGACTTTCATAGTTCTCCATATGGCCCAACTTATGTCGACTCGCTTTTTACAAGCAATTAAGTTTATTGTCGGATGATCTAAGAAAAAATAGAGCGTCTTAAATATTGCTCTCAACTCGTATTGATAGCCTGCTAATCCCCAAAATAACACCACGCTAGTCGAAGTCTGAGGTCTGTAATCAACTTTAGTACTTCTCTTCATCAGAGACGCGCAGTTATGGCATGGTATGGCTACATCTCGATTGTCGAAAAGTATCTTTGATCATTAAAGGTCACATTTTCGTTTCGTCTTATGATGAATCAAATGCATGAAGTACACGAAGGTTCAAGTGACAAGGAAGAGGAAAAGCATCAAGAACGAGATTTGGTTGAAGCATATGTAGCCGAACACGCGCTTGAATCAACTTTGAACGACGTCATAAACCAAATGATAATCACCCGACCAAAAGATCCAATCCTTATGCTTTCCTCGCTTCTTTACGAACGGGCAACATCCAAGCGTGGCATTACCTTCGTGCAAGTAAATGAAGTTATGGATGCTGTAGGAAAGCCTTCCATATTAGTGCGATTGCATACGGGTAAAGGAGTCTTTAAAGGATGCTGCTCAGCTGAAGCAGGAGGTATCACGGATTGTGAATATCACACTGATATTCAAGATGATAGTGACATTTCTATCAGTAAAATGCGCTATAATGGACGAGGGTATGTAAAAATTGCGGCTAGCGCGCAGAAGACACTGACAGAAAAGCTGATGGGTAAGGAGCCAACGGATCAGAATGCTCTCGATAAGATTTTACAGGATTTAGAGACGACATTGGGTCGCAACGTGTGTTTAGCGACTTCGCTAGCACTTTGTCGAGCTGGTGCAAAGTATGCTGATCTATCGCTTTGTGACTTCGTGTCCAGGCTACAAGAACTTTTGCCCGAGAATCAATGTCTTCCGATGCCGATCTTTAGTGTTGTAAACGGTGGTAGGTACGCGTCAAACCAACTGTATGCACAAGAAGTTTTGATGATGCCTACAAGTGCTGCGACGTTTTCAGGCGCATTACAGATTGCTTTCGAGTTTCACGAAGCTTTAAAAGCCCACTTTGACATTCACGGTGTTGGCTTTACTAATCACGGAGCGTTTGGTGGGTTAACGCCACAGTTTCAAAGTCTTCACGATCTTTTTGTCATGATTCATGCTGCCGTTGACGACGTTCGTATTCGTTTTAAAGACTTGAACGAACATACAATTTCGTCATTAAGCGTCTCACCTTTGCGTATAGATTTTGGTGTTGATTTCGCAGCATCCGAGTTTGCGGCGTCTGCAACAACCCAAAATCCGGCTAGCAGCGAGTCATTTACGTACAATACGGATCGGTGGGTGCCTGGAAGTAGTGGGAATTTCAAAAGTAGCGAAGAGTTGCTGGACATCATTCGCGATAACATTAAGGAATTTCAGCTAGCGATGGTCGTGGATCCGTTTGATGCTGGCGATGTCAAGAGCTTTACTACCTTGCACAGCACTTTAAATGACGCGGAACGTACTACTGTTGCCTCAGAAAATATTGGTATTGATGGAGTGGTAGACGGAGTGAACGAAGTCGCTGGTCTCGGAGGTGATGCCCGTTGTTGCCTTCAGATTGTGGGTCGAGCTGTCGTAGAACGGCACGGATTGACAGCAACAAGTGACGAGCGCGCATGTAACACGGTCCTCTTTGTGCCTCACCAGTTCCCGACAGTATCCCAACTTTTGCAAGCCATCACGACCGCCCACAATCTTGGTCTGGTCGTGATCTTAGGAGCTTCTGCTGGGCAGTTCGGAGACGCTGATGTTCTTGTGGCACTTGCCATAGGCGCTGGAATTGGTCAAGTCAAGTTTGGTGGTGTGCTTGGAGCTGAGTCTCAGGATCGATACCAAAAGCTTCTAATCGAGAGTTTAGAGCCTGAAGCACCGCCTTATGTAGGTGCTGCTGCCTACCGTCGTTGACCAAAACGATTTAATGAGATAATTCAGCGACTTCGTTGGAAGTGATCATTCTTACAGTCAACCTTTTTTTTCATCTCGAACAACTTTTCCTTAATCGTCTTCATCCTCCATTGAATCATCAAGATCAAACGAGTCTTCAGTATAATCATGCTCTACTTCATTAACGCTGTCTTGACTGGTTGTTGATGTGTTCATTGATCGTTCCTGGGTAATCATCGCATTGTCAGTTGAGAGTTGAGGACTTGCAGACTGCTCGATCTCTCGTAAGTAGAGTCCCCTAGGCGGATTTTTATTCTTCTCGATAGACTCTTCAGAATCGCCGCCATCAGAAATTCTAAAGCGATTCGGCCACTCACCAACCTCATCCTCTTCACAAGATTGAAGGCGAGTAAATGTTTCGCCAAACTCGTCAATATTGCGCGATTTGTGAAGCGATTCAAATAGCTCAATTGACTCGTGCATTTGAAGTTGATCAGAACTTAAGCTTTTTTCCTCGCTATTCTCGGTATCAGACCTGACAAGTGGCTTGGACTTTTGAAATTTGGATCCGATTGAAGCTTTGACAGCGCAGTGCGATATCACGGCGGCACTCGAATTATCTTCGCGAGAATAAATCGACAAATCTTTGGGAGCGTCAAATCCACAAATTGGAATAGGATCTTCTTCAGATTCATCAATTTCAACATTATCGTCTCGTGACTTAAGAGAAGATTTTTTTAACCCAAAATGAATATTCTCAGTACCAGGTTCAATAAATCGACTCGGCCATTGATCTCGCTGCTGAAACATAGACGCACTTTGATCTAGAAGCAGTCGCTCAATCTCATCCATTTCGTCTTCTTCAAAACTCAAACGACGGGTGTTCAATCGACTCAACGTTGCTGGAACTGACGATTGTTGAGCTTGCACACTTGCTGTCTCCTCGTCGTCTGGACTTTCCTCGTCCTCCATCCGGAGTGTCGCCGGTGCAAGGGTACACTCGACGTTGTCAAAAGCCTTGTTCAGTATCAACTCGGGATCAATTGATCTTTCGACAGCTCCAAGACATTCTTCGGACCACTCATCCTCCTCTTCTATCTGGCTTTCACTTGAATGTTTAGGTACCTCTGCTTCGTCGTCACTATCTAATACAATGTTTGTTTCAAACAAATCTTTCAGTAGATCTAACTGATCAGCATCGTCACAATGGTTGCTGTCTTTGTCGGATGGAAAAGAATCGTCATACACGAGCCAATCGCTACCAACTTTATCCTCTGCCGCATGAATTTTCACAAAAGTTGATACTGACTCTTCTAAAGCGCTTTCTTCGTCATCTCTAACTGACAGTTTTCTATCATCGGGTGAATGCTCTGAATTCGTTGGTAATTCGTTTTCAGAACTTGCTACATATTCATCAGGTGAGGAATTCCGTAATAGTCCACTTGCCAAGCGGGACGAATAAGCTTCTAATACAAACCTTTCCACACCATTCACCTCCATTACATGTTTTGTATGATTAAAACCTCTCAACGAGCCACCAGCATCAACCTGTTTTAAACCAGCACTCGCTGTCTTCGTTGCTAAATCATTCGCTAAGTTCACTTCGTCATCGTAATCGCTCGTAACAATCGCTGTTTGTTCCCACGAGTTGTCCTTTTTAAAACCGCGGTGAGAGCTATCTGGCAAGCTTTCTTGAGCCCTATCTTCAAAACTATGCTGTGATTCGATCTCGTCAGAGCTAGCAGCCGATACTTCTATCAAAGAAGTATCGTCATCTTTATTTGCCAATACAGTCGTCTTCACTGTCATCAAAGATTGACGAAATGCTGCGTCGTCTTTACGTCGAGTTACGTATGCTCTCTCCTCCCCTCCTGGTGAATGCTCGTTCTGAGTCGACTTACCATCGACCAGCACAGCACTCGAGTTGCCAACCTTGTCTTCTTCATATGAAGATTCACCGAAATCATCATCTTGATCTTCATCGCTATGTGATAGCGGCGAATTTTTTTCGGATATGTTGTTATCATCCATACCGCTGAGTTTATTGATTTGACGAGGCCCTTGGTAACTGTGTTGCACAGTATACGAACTCTGGTTTAAAAGCAGCAATTCGATCTCATCCATTTCAGCATCATCTCCGAAATCTCGATAAGGAGCATCCATGCCAAATCGATTTAAATCCGCAGAGGATATCTGTACATGTGCTTGCATTTTTATCGTCTTTTTCGCTTCTAAGATCTCGACGTCTTCCATCAGAGTGTTCGAGTTATTGACTTCTTTGTCTTCGTTTATCTCCGTAGTTTTCGATTGTTCTGCTACTCTAAGATTTTCAACAGACCACTTATCAACTGGATGTT
The DNA here is from genome assembly GCF_900000015.1 of Plasmopara halstedii. Lineage (NCBI taxonomy): Eukaryota > Oomycota > Peronosporomycetes > Peronosporales > Peronosporaceae > Plasmopara > Plasmopara halstedii. The sequence goes on along the minus strand of NW_020189964.1, from coordinate 1,067,232 downwards.
CGAGCAGTTGCTTGGGGAGTTCTGCATCAAAACTTTCAATTTTGTTGTCATCTCGGTCTAATTGCATGTATGAGTCGAATGTCAGTCGACGGGTTCGATCAGTAGCTTCTACACTACAGTCGGCATCACTGGAGTCATCATCGCTGTCTGACTCCGAAATATCATCACATTCGTGTTCACCATCAATGCTGCCAATTTCCTCTTCATGCAATCTCGTAATCACTGGCGTTGACTCGTTAAAAGCGCTGCATTCACTATCCTCGCTTTTTCGCCTATTTCGTTTTGTTGAAGGCCTTCTCACTAAATCGTCATCAAGTGCATTTGTCAAGAAATCACTTTCTGTACTAGACTCAGATTTCTGGAATGATTCTTCACTTGCTATGTTTGATGAGGGTCCTTTTTGTATATCGTATGTGTGAACGCCTTTTGCTACAGTATCGCACTCTATTTGACTTAGCTCTTCCAGTGAGTCGCATGTATCAAGTCGCTCACGTTGATAAATTTTCAGCCCTAGAGCTGAATCATATTCTACATCTTTTTCGTCAATTTGCTCATCACTCGTGACATGCGCAGCTGAGAGCTCTGAATTAGATTTCTTTACATATTTGGCCAAAGAATCTTGGTCGAAGGATATTATCGAATTTATCAGCGCAGTATTCTCGAAACGCTTCTTTGTTTTCATGTTGTCAATACCTTTATCATCCGAAAGCGTGAATGCAATTTCCCTTGTTGTCATCAAAGACTCGTATGATGCAGTGTCTTCGTTCGTAAGTGTTTTCCTTTCCACATTCAGAGATGTGTTTTCCGTCTGTACCATTGCATAAACTATATTCTCTTCTGCAGTAGCTGATGCACCACAGACCTCATTGAACTCACGAGTTCGACTTAAATTTTCAGCTAACTCGTCACCATCGTCATCACTTTGTGTTTGTGAATAATCTCCACCAGACTGATCGTCATCCTCTTCAGTATTGAGTATAATAATCTGACCAGATTGTCCACTTTGTTGCAAGCTGACTGTACTTTGACCCGAAAGCAGCCGTTCGGTGTCATCTGATTCTACCTCTTCAGACTTAAGACGACAATCGTCTTTGCCTAATCGACTCAGACTTAATGAAAAGGACGACCTATAAGCGGGTGCATTCATTGTATCTTTCTTGTCTAAGATTTTATCGCCTTTCATCCGAAGTGACATAGCTGATACATCCACGTGGTCACCTATTTGGCTTTCGTCCACTGAAATTGATTTCGCATATATCGAGCTCTTTGCTGCTCGAAGCTGCTCCTCAAACACCTCTCCTTTTGGAATTGTGATCGAGCTTAAAGCTTTTCGATGTGCATCGTCACTTTGGTCAGATTGTCTGTTTGCGTCAAATAAATTACATGGCTTGAAAGATACTTCTGCGTCGCGATTAGCATGAAAATCGTCGACAACACTGTCCAACACTGAAGGATGTATACATTCTTGTCTAATTTTCACTATGCATTGAGAATCGCTGCCATGGCTTTTATCTGTGAGGCTCGACAAAGACTCATTGGGAATTGGGCATTTGCTTTCTCGTTCGTGATTATCCTCGCTAGATAGCAATGGTACAATAAACGAAGTTGTTTGTGTTCGAACTGCTAACACCGCATTGTTCGAAACACTAGTCGGATTTTCAAATTTATTGGCTGTTTGAATGCCTGCAGCATCTAAATGCTTCACATTGTGACTTGGATCAACTTGCAAGCGCTCAGTGTTTTCGTTTCTAGTTTGATCGATGCACGCTAAATTCACCATTTTGTTATTCATGCCACATTCGGCCAAAGTACTTCGGTCAGAGTTAAGAGACGTTCCTTTCACAACATGGTCATCAGTTAACAATATGTCAGGAAAATCTATATCAAGACAATCATCACTGTCGACTACATTGAAAGCATTGCCTGCTTCGCATGGTACAGAAAAATCCAGTATGCTAGACTCAACACAGACTATTCCACTCTTTTCCAGGCCAGACATATTGGCATCCATTTTTGAGAGGGCTACACCAGCTTGGTTAGCGTATTTAATACTCTCTACTACGCCACTATGATCCTTGAGTTGGCTGCAGCTCGACAATGGTTCTGAATGTGCTTTTCTTTCCTCAACATTGTTGACTCCATCATCTGTTGTGGTTATTAAGGATTGTCTTATGCTACTTCTAAAGCTGCATTTGTCCACACTTAAAGGCGAGTGCGCAATATAGGAAGTCGAAGTTAATCGCTCAGTATCGAAGTCTGGCATGATATCAAGATTTGAGCCCAATAGCTTTGCATGCACCTTGCAGCTCTCATTTGGATGTATTGGTACGTCATACGAGTCTATGCTGACGTTTTCTTCTCTAACTTCATTTAACTTCAGGGCAGAGGACTGTTCTTCGGCTCTGATATGTACAACCGATATACCAAGTTCATCACTATCATCACTTTCATTATCCATCCGCCAATTTTCCTGTTCACTAGAACTTTCCGACATCAGCTTCCCCGCTTCATCGTCCACGATGCTACATTCAAAGTATTTATGTGTTGTGTCTTCAAGTGCAAGTCCCACAACGCCCAGCTCAGCCTGCGTTGTCTTAGTGGCGACATGCTCCTTCATCACATCAGCAATCTTTGCAACGACCAAATCTTGCTTCTCATGGCTTATTTCCTGCTCAAAATGCACAACATGTTCAGCAACCCTCTCCTCATCAGTAACACCAGTTTCAGATTCTTCATGACTTCTCATGCCATTCAGATCCTGACTTTCTAAAGTAATATGATCCTGACTCGCACCTTCTTCATGGTCCGCTACGCTTTCCTGCTCCACATCAGGCTCCATATCCTCTTTCTTTTCATCCACGTCCCGTGCCACCTCTTCGATAGCAATAGCCATTGCGAAACCGTCTTCCGCCGCTTTCTGTGAGAAAGAAGATGGAGCCGCAGCCTTATCTATGTCTTCATTGCCCGCAAACACTTCTGAGTCTGTGGGGAAAAGAGACGTCGAGTCATGCAGATCCAACACAACGTCACGTAATCGTGACTCCACTTTCCATAGCTTTTTTACGATTTCAGGAGCAATCGCAGTATATTTTTGCATCCAACGAGTATCATTTTCATCTTCTGACTTCGATTCGTGTAAGACTAGCAATGCATTCAAGAAATCAGCATTTGTCAGTACTTCCTCTTCAACCGATTGCATCTTGGCCAATTCGCGAGCATTTTGCAAGTGAGCACGAGTGAACTTATCCTCTTCGTCGTATACAGTGGCACGGAGCTCACTCCACTCGATGATCCCACAAAAAGATGTAAGCTTCTGGTAAAGAGAATGCACTTCGGCTGCCAGCGTCGCCGCTTCCTGACGAGTATACATAAACGACTTCTTCATGCTCGCAGCACTATTCTCATCCGACTGGAGTGCTGCAGTACGTCCTTCTAAATTTTCTATCTTGCTTTCGAGCTCGCTCAAGTCGTCATACTTGGCAATTTCAATCGCTTTAATTTTGGCACGAACAGCAGCAACAGCTGCTGTGAGTGTTTTAATCTCGTCACGAAGCTCTTCCATTTCGTGTTCCTTCATTTCTGTTTTTCGCTGAAGTGAGACTTCTCTATTTGCACGTTCCTTTTCTACTTCCTGTAGCTGACGCTCGAGCTGACGCTTTTCCTCACGCAAGGTCGCCATCTCGTCACTAAAGTCGTTTGATCCCTTGGCAAGAATTGCTGTCTTGTGATATTGTTCTTGGAGCTCTTGACGAAGTCGATCCACGACCGCATCGAGCATCTTTATCTGATTTTCACGCTCCTTTACCTCATTGTCCAACTTATAAGCAGTAGCACTATCGGCAGCAGCCTGCTGTACAATCTCGTCGTATTCTGTCTGAAGACATTCCAGCTCATGCGCTGTGCGGCGATGCATCGCGTACAACGCATCAAGGTGGGTTGTAATGGCCTCATCATCGCTCATCTCTGTTCCATCTGCTCCTTCAGGCTTACCGGAGGCGTTCACAGCTTGAACTAACTCTTCCAAAATACGTTTGAGACGCGACTGCAGTTGCTGCTCGTGGTGCTGCGAGGCCTTCAAAGTCATAGTCAACTCAGTCATCTGGTCAGTAAGCTTCGAGCTCGCAGCATCCAGTTCCATTATCGAATCAGCCTTCAGTGCGTTGACGTCAAACTTCAGCTTGTTGATCGTTTCTTCCAGCTCTTGTTCACGAGCACAAGATTTTTCGCGCTCCTGGGTGAGCTTTAAGGTCAAAGAGTCGACCTGGGAGACGTAACGATTGTGCATTTCCTCTTGGGCCATCGCCATCTCCACCAAACGATTGCGGTTTGTTTCATCCGATCGCTTTGCCTCACTAAGCTGTGTCTGCTTGTCTTCAAGTGTACTGGACACATCCGCAAGCTCAGCACGCAGCTTGTCAATTTCACATTGCATATGATCCTTTACTGCCTGAACTTCCTCCTCCTTTTCGGCAAATGCACTACCTACCTTCGCCTCCAACCGCGATATTTCGTTCTCCAGACGAGTTTTCGTTTCTTCAAGAGTCAGAATTTGAGCCGAGCATTCGTCAATTGTCTTACGAGCGTGCTTCATCTCAGTCGCACGGTGCGTAACCTCACGCTGATGCAGAGCCTCCTGCTCCTTCAGCTCCTTTTCTAGATCTGCGATCGTCGCTTTGGTCGCTCCAAGTTCCGTCTTGAGGCAGTCCAAGTCCGATACACGTTCCTCAAGCTTCGCCTTCATCTTAACAAGCTCAGCTGCATGCTCCAGACGAAGGTCCGTTTCAATTCTTAGAGTCACCTGCTCGTGTTCGTTACTCGCCCGCTGTAGTTGCTCCAACAAATTGTTTTTTTCGTCCTTAAGCGCACCCACTTCGTCCTCTAAAACGTCAAGGTTGCTTTTCTCAACCAGCGTGTCGCGCAATTGACGCATTGCCAATTCTTTATTCAAAATTTGCTGCTGAAGTTCACTTATCTTTTCATCGTAGTCGCTCGAGAGCTTAATAACGGTGTCCTCCAGCATCACCTTCTGGCTGTCCTTCAAACAATTCAGCTCATCCGTCAAATCATGCAACTCTTGTTTCAGTTCGTCCTTTTCCAACTGACTATCTAGAAGCAACTTTTCCAGTTTAATGCGCTCTTCTGTGCTAGCAGCGGTGGCAGCTGCTTGTTCCCTGACTTCGTTGCCATTTTGAAGAGACAAAGCTATGCGCTCCATCTCCTTCAGCTTCAACTGCGCAAGAAAAAGTTCGTGCTCTTTGGTCGCCTTGAGACGACGCAAGGACTTTGTCTCCCGCTGTGAAAGGTCTAACATCTTTGCCGAGGCCGTCTCGGCACGGTCCAATGTCTTGGTTAACAAAGCAACCTGCGTTTGTTTTGCCTGTAGTTCAGATATCAATTGACGAACACTTTTTTCCTTGTCACTCTCTAACTTTCGAATCTGCTCGCGCGCTTCCGCTACTTCTTTTTTTGACTTGAGCACCATCTCATTCTTCTCATCATTTCCCGCTTTCTCACCAGCCAACAAGCTCTCCAGCAGAGTGTTTTTTCCCTGAGCCACACCCAACAATTTGCTCTTCTCCTGCAGCTTCTGTATGAGTTCCAGACGTTCGGCTTCCTTCTGCTTCTCTGCTTGATCCAAGGTAATGCGAAGCTCCATTAGTCTCTCATGAAACTGCTTCTCTTCGTTAGCAAATCGACGTTCCACCTCGGACTTAGTCAGGGCCAGAGCCTCAAGTTCAGCGACAGAGCGCGAAAGACGCTGACGCAATTTGTTGTTTGCCTCGTCTCGGTCTTTTGAGCTGGAGCGTAAGCCTTGGCCAGCCTCACTCTTTATCTTGTCAATTGTGTCATGGACTGTGTTGATAGTGTCTTCCAGTTTTTTTTGCTTTTTAGCGATCTCTGCCAGCTGGTCGTCGTAGTCATGTGCCTTTTCCTTGTTCTTGCTCGTTATCAGCTCAAGCTTTTCTTCCATAGATGCTGACGCACTGCGCTGCTGATACTGCAGTGCTTTCTTCAGCTCGGTGCGTGTGTCAATGAGCTCGTCTCGTAACGTCGAGTTCGCGACCTTTGCGTCCTGAAGCTTCTTTTCCTGACGATCCAGTGCGCTCGAAAGCTGCGCAATTTCCTCTTTGTTTTGAATCTGGGCATTTTGAAGTGATATTAAGTCGCTCTTGCGGATTGAAGAGGTCTGGAGACGCTGTAAATCGTCCGTCAAATCACTTTTAAGTGCTGCCAGACCCTCCTGACGCTGAGAATTTGACTGCTTTTCCAAATTTTGCAGCTTTTGCTCCATCTTCTCAACCGCTCGCGTCATATTCTGTGATATTCGGTCTTCCACTTCACGAAGTTCGCGCGTGAGCTGAATACTGACTATATTTTCAACAGCCTTTATATCCACAAAACCACCCATTTGACGATGCATGAGCTGCACACGATCTGCCAGTTTGAATAACCCCTGCTCCTGTTTCTGGCGATTTGCAACTAGTGCTTCAATATTATCCTCTAGACCAGACACCTTCACAGTTGCAGATGAGAGTGCTTTAACTCGAGAGCTTAGATCCGTCAACTCCCGATCTACAGTAGCTTTATGGCCCAGAAGATCCGTACTGTGTTCTTCAAGACGATTAATTGCAGCGGCATTGGCTTGAACACTTGTTAGAATCTTTGAGTCTGAGACGGACATAGCTTGAGCTGAGGAAATGCCACCACCAGACACCAGCACAGCATCGCGAAGCTCCGCCATCTGCGAGCTCAGTGTCGATGTTCGAGTGGTTAATCCTGCAACGTCTGTACACAAATCAGCAACTTTTTTGTCAATGGAATTGGTGCGTGCCGCAATACTTGTTTCTAGGCTCTTCCTAAGCTCGTCAATCTCGTGAATTGGTCTTTCGCTCGGAATGTCAGCGTCTGGCACCCGAATTCGCGAGCCTCCATGCGTTTGCACATGGGGCGCATTGGTCGGGCCTTGTGAGCGCCGAAAACGAGAAGCTGATACGCCGCTCATGGATCGCATCTCATCTAGGTCAAAGCGTGAGCGTTGAGCGTTGAGATCATTCAGTGCAGAACCGCCACCGACAGCAGCGCGATGTTGCTGAAGCATGGCGGCCGTCAAAGCACCGCCGCCAGCAATGCCGACTTGTGGGCGAATAGTATTGCCTCCTAAATCTACGCGAGACCGACCAGGACCCGAATTACTCGACATCGAGCCCAAGTCATCATCGCCACGGATATAAGCTTTTGGACGGGCTGAAGAGAGCGATGACATAGAGCCTGTATCATCATCCCCACGTATAAACGCTTTGGGACGAGCGGATACACGTGACGACACAGATCCGCAGTCATCATCTGTGCGAATGAAAGCTTTGGGACGAGCTGAAGCTCGAGATGATGCAGATCCCGCGTCGTCGTCGTTACGGATGAAAGCCTTGGGTCGGACAGACACGCGGGATGACATGGAATCGGAAGTGTCATCCGAGCGAATAAATGCTTTAGGACGGGCTGAGTGCGAACTCATGGAACCTGTGTCGTCATCACTTCGAACGTAAGCTTTAGGACGAATAGATTCGTGCGAGCCCATGGAGCTCCTATCATCATCTCCGCGAATAAAGGCACGCGGGCGGGCAGATCCGCGCGAGGACGCAGATTCCGCATCGTTCTGGGCGCCAACATAGGCTCGTGGTCGAGCTGACGAGTAATTAGCAGTAGTCATGGATACATCAGGTGGGTGCACATTTGGTTTGTCGCCAATCTTACGCAGTAGCTTGAGATTGTTATTAGTCTTCTCGATGATCGAGGACAGGTCTGAGTCCCAGGAGGCACTCATGACAACAAATGGACTAAAGACAGAGTGACGATTAAATGTCGGATACGGCGCTTTAGAATGAAACAGCTACACGACAGGTATGTTTAATCCCGTAATCCAGAAGTAGTGACGTCGAATTGTATAAGTCAGACAGTCTGTCTAACAGACCAGTTCTTTCGCATCCGCCTCTGCCACCAATACTGAAAATATGTCAGCGGCATCATAGGTATGCTAACTGGCTAATAAAGTCATTTGGAGTCCGCAAAAGCAATAATTCATTAAGCAATGTGATCTACAGGATTTATACGACGTCGTAGCATTTCAACTATGCGACTATGTAAAGCAAAAGGTAGTTCTCGATTGACTGGGAATGAATCAAATAGGTATCAGAGTGTAGATACCAGACACAAAAATGTGGGAAATTATTTGTCAGTCACCCACTAGAACTGACTAATCAGGTTTGCTGCGTATACATCGCAGAATCATTGCGTATACATGTTAGCAACACGTTAATTGTTCGATTTGGAACATGAGCACCAAGGGGAAATGGCTCACCATTGAGCAGAAGTGTGAGCTTATTGCACAGCACCGAAGCGAGCCTTCTACAACATACACACAGCTGGCACTATGGACCAAGTCTCGCTTTGATCTGTCCGTGCCGCCTACACGCCAAACTATTCGCAATATCCTGCAGGCAGCTGCAGAAATCGAGTCAAAGCGACAAAGCGACAATGTGACTGCCAAGGGCCGTCGATTATGTGTACGCTCGAGAGAGCTTGAAAATCAACTTGGACAGTATGTTCGAGAATGTCAGACTCGCGGTGTACAGCTCACGCGACGACTCTTGCAATCGCGTGCTCGGGAAATTCGCGACACTATGCAACACCCACCCGTCCATAATTTGTCAGTTGGTTGGCTGACACGCTTTATGAAGCGACACGGCCTGCGTTTTCAAAAAGAAAGGGGAAGCTTAGCAGAGGAGACGATGAAGTCCACTAAGCATTTCGCTCAAGAGATTATATGTCCAGATACTAAAAGTATGATACAGGAGTCGACTTACGGGCTGAATACAGCGACAGATCGAGCGCATGTGGAAAGATTGCGACTCAAGGCAATTGAGAGATTACGTGAAATCGAAAAAGAGGCCAAAGGGATCCGAAAATACCTGCGCATTCTCGATGGAGGATCAAAGGCGTAGTTTTTGTGAAGGAAGCACGGGAAATATTGTAGATTTAGCTGCACCTTTGAACCGCACGCTTGTATTAAAAGAGACTCCTTTTTGTGCTACTCGTATATTTCTACGATTTTCAAGTGTTTAGTCAGTATCGTGATCTACATTGCTAAAAATGCTGCTGTTGTGGTGGTCATCATAACACAGAAATATGTCGGTTTTACTGTAGCTCCACAGGCCCACATTCGACATTAACCACGTCGACATCGTTTTTCACTGCAGCACGACAACGCTTCCTGTATGCCAATGCAAACTCTTGGTGCTTATTCAGCACGAGCGAAGACTGTGAGGTCTTACTCTCAAATGCAAACTGAATATGGAGCTGCTGCACGGACATCTCTCGCATGAAAATTAATACGCACAAGTGCCGTTCATATGACTAATGGTCTAATCAACTAAGCTTTTTCATTCTCTATACTAATCCAACAATGGTAGTAGGCAATGTACGTTATCAAAAGGTCATATTACTGTGGTTTCGTTATTCTGGTCTAATAGTACGTGTTTACTTCCAGCCAACCTGGGTAGCGAACGATTTGGCCAGTGTCTTTGCGGATGACGCTGCGCGAGGTTGAGCGTATGAGAAACTTGCGTCCCTCGTCCACCAAGAATAGAAAGATTGAGAACGGAAGAGCCGGAAACCAGTGCACTAAACGAATGCTTTCAGTACCGAGCACAGTGTGTGTGAAACCTGCATACGCAATCACGGCGCATAACATGAACTCAAACATAAGACCAAAGTTGAGCACGCTGTTCATCATTCCTTGCGATACAATCGATAGATAGCGCGTTTTACAAATCATGACGTTAGCCCATTGCATCTCCACTACAGCAACAAAAAAAGCCGTTTGCGATATGGACAAGGCACTGTACTGCATCATGCGCGACATAATGTTTACGTACGCCTTGCCGTCATCGTCACGGCGTGTAAATCCAGCATGATAGTCCAGAAGACACTGCTCCCCACTGCACGGATTCGACCCATCGACCTTTTTAATTTTGTCAAAGCTCTTACCCACCTTGTAAGATTTGTCGTCCGACAGCAAAAACTTTGTGGTTGTACGTTTGCCCGCGGCATCCACAGCGGTAACTTCCGTAGCACCAAATGCATCGCGAGCTCCAACAAGAGCTGAAACTTCACCTCCCAAAGTTGTGTTGTCGGTAATAGCCCAGACAGATAGAGGCTGAAAGGAGCTAAAAATTTCGTCTGAAATGCTTGTGACAAGACCCGGTGGGCCAGTCTGAGTTGTCTCGTAGGCAAACCATTTCATGTCGAAAAATGACGAGCGTCGCGATGCCATCGGGTAATACGGGCGGTAACCATTAAGCCATGCAGCTTCCATAGACTGAAACGAAACGACAGGTGTCGGCGTGTAACTCTCGAATGTTTTTGGGTTAGTGCGGTCAAAATCCGTCGGCTTGTTAGCTTCAGTATCAAGATTTTGCAGTGGAAACTGACACTCAATCACCTTGCCACCTCCAGTAGGATCGTAAAAAATGTGGGCATCAAAAATGTCACCCCCACTTGGTATGGTATCGTCATACTCGTCTTGGCAATCAGGAGATCCCTCAGCATTTCCAGTAGCAGCACCAAGAAAAACAAAATCATCCCCTTTCTTAAATTTGCCACCGGCAGTGCAAAATCGGCCACCTTCTGTCTGACACCATAAGACTTGCTTTCCAAAGCGGTCATAAAAGCCGAGATTAGGCAAAATCTTGGGAGCATAGCCGTAGTCATTCATAACAGCTAGAAAAGTGAACATGCCAGCACCAGCCTCAATAATACCTACCAAAGCGTAAGCAAAGAAAACCAGCTTCTTAGTCACTAAGTGATCAAACTCCGCATTTCTCGGGGCGCGCAGCATTATGTCGTTCTCAGCGCCTTCATAAGCCATAGCAATAGAAGGGATCATATCGGTACCAAGACATATTAAAAGCATTAGCACAGTCGTAAGCGGTAACGGCAAGCGAACTGTAGCATAAAGTAAAAACGGCACCAGCTCCGGAATATTAGCAGCCAGAGCGTAAGCAATCGACTTCTTCAGATTGTCAAAGATAATCCGTCCTTCTTCGACTCCACACACAATGGATGCAAAGTTGTCATCCAACAGGATCATGTCAGCAGCTTCCTTTGATACGGCAGAGCCCATTACACCCATCGCGATGCCAATGTCCGCTTTCTTTAAAGCTGGTGAGTCGTTCACACCGTCACCCGTCACTGCGACAATCTCCTTACGACGTTGGCAATTCTCTACAATAATCAACTTTTGTTGAGGAGACGTTCGTGCAAACACGATCTGTCTGTGATCCAAAATACGATCCCATTCTTCTACCGACGTATCCATACTTATTGTCCATCCGGGCACAACAATGGCCGGAGCAGTTTTTGGATCAATCCATCCATTGTCACCCTCGTTAAGCCCGCGTTCCTGATTTTCTTCTTCGATATCTTCACACGTGGGTCCCCATAGTATTCCGACTTTATGCGCAATAGCTTTGGCAGTGACCGGGTGATCACCAGTCACCATGATGACACGGATGCCTGCCGTCTTGCATTTTGCTACAGCGATCGGCACTTCAGGACGCGGGGGATCAATCAAAGCCATCAAACCTATAAAACACAACGACTCTTCGATCTTCGGATCTGGCTTTGGCGTCATTTCGTAGTCAACATCCTTCTCACCAAGCGGGAAATTTGGATTGTCGGTACTGAAATCGTAATTTGCGGGATAAATGACAGGGTCAAGGATCTTCTGAGCAAATCCAAGCACTCGCATTCCTTTCTTTGACAAATTAAGTTGAGCCGCCTCGACTTCAGCAAGGCGCTCGGGAGTCATTGGAACCTCTTCTCCTCCGATCAATACCGATCCACAACGAGCTGTAATTCGCTCGGGAGCGCCCTTCATCACCATCAAGATTGGTTTGCTATCGTCATTGTCTTGCTTGTGCAATGACAACTGATATTTGTTCTTTGAATTAAACGGAACCTCTTTGATCTTTGCATTTTCCTCACGGTATTCAATAATATCCTTTTTGTCGTGGCAAAATTTAATCATAGCAGACTCGGAAGCATCGCCTATGGTATCCCATGCGACTTTCTCCATAGTAAAACCGTTACCCATCGACACAGTCTCCTTGAACGGCTTTCGCTTACCACGTGCAGTCAGCCCATCCGAGCCAACTGCTTTTTCGTATTTAGAGTCTTCGTCAAAGACGGCGTTATTGCAAATCGTTGCGCAGCGCTGCAATGCCTGAAACGAAGGAGAATTCAAATCGTAATTTCCAACTGGAGTAATAGAGCATTCAGCGTCAAAAATTTTGTTGTCATAGACCACATGTGCAACCGTCATGACATTTTGAGTCAATGTGCCAGTCTTATCAGAGCAAATACAACTAGTGGAGCCCAAAGTCTCGACACCTTCCAAATTTTTAACAAGAACCGACTTGTGGGCCATCCTGTTTGCAGCAAGACTCAAACAAACTGTCACCGTTGCTAACAGACCTTCCGGGACATTCGCAACAATGATTCCAATCATAAAAACGACATTTGTAACGTAATCAGTTTTGAGAAAGATACCAATTATGAAGAAAATGACACCTATAACAACAGCCACAACTGCGATAATGTGAACAAAGTGGTTAATTTCGCGAGCAATGGGCGTCATGTTCTGGCCTGTAGTAGTTGCTAGCTTTGCAATACGTCCCATGACAGTCTTGTCTCCCACTCGTAACACAACACCTTTGCCAGAACCTTGAGGAATGAATGTACCAAAAAAGCACAAATTTTTCGTCTCAAGTGGGTTTTCATCCGTACAATCAGGAACTCGTTTCAACGGTTCGGGTTCACCAGTTAAACATGAATTGTCTACAGTCAGATCATCAGAGCACTCAAGAACGCGAATATCAGCAGGCACTTTGTCGCCGCCTTTCAATAAGATGATATCTCCCCGAACAAGCTGTGTTGCATCAACCTTTTGAGACTTTCCTTCTCTGACCACTGTCGTGACCGTGGGCATCATTTGTTTGAATGACTCCATTAAATTTGATGATTTGGCATTCTGAAAGTATGAAAATGTGCCAGTGATGATGACCACCAAGAATAGCACTATGCCCAGATATAGATTGTTGGGGTCACCCTGCAGACCATATATTATGATGCAGAGAGCCCCGCCAACCCACAACAAAAGACTGAACAAGCCTGTCAGTTCACGAAAGTACTTCACAATCTCCGGCGTTTGCTTTGGCGGTGTCAACCGATTGAGCCCTTCAGATTCAATACGACCCTGAACGTCATGTTGAGTCATGCCCTAAATTAAAAATCACAAGTTAGATTTGCTGTCTCTGCCCACTCGTGATAAACACAATGCCAATAAAGCACTTACGTTTATAGGGTCTGAACCCAAGTCAGCAAAAATTTCAGCTGGACTCTGCTTGTGCTCCTCCATGACAAGCTCGCGTTTGGCGTCGTCGGACTCGTCTTTTGGTTTAGCTGCTCGATTTTTTCGGCCTTGCTGTCGAAGACGCATCTCGGTTGTAACCGCAACAATGTCTGCGGAAGATAACCGAGGATGCGAGTCCCGGGTAGTTGATTCCGGCATAATTCACCCTTTACTATCAGTCACTGACGATGTCAGGCAAAATATTCTACGTCTTCGTTCAGGATTCCAAAGTGGAAATGCTGCTCTTCTGTCGCACACCTCAAGTCTCTTCATGTTAGCAAAGAGACGGTCGTTTCATTTCCTTGCACAGCGTTTCTCCGTAGCACAACCCGCTGATAACCTGTCGAACCAGAAATAGAAATATGAGACTTGGATTTCACCACAGAAAAAGGTTTTCGAATTGTCAATTAACGCAAGTCATTATCTTCAGACGACAAAAAAATCTGCTCAGTACACGCTATTCATCATTCTATGTCAATTTGCATCCATTAATAGACTCAAATGACAGCACCAACTGCTGCTATAAACTGCTCGCCAAACGCATTATCTGAAAAACGTAGGGAAGACCTGCGGGCAGCAGATCGCATCTCAACTAATTCCGACGGAGATTTTTCTAACAATGAAAGCACCTTGGCTGCGTATTCATCGGCCGTCAGCGCCAATAATCCTGTATCAGGCCTCACAATATCAGCCTTGGGACCACCAGAGTTGTTTGCAACAACAAGCATGCCTGCAGCCATCATCTCAACGATGCTTATTCCAAAGTGCTCGTTAAACATTGTGTGGATGCCAATCGAACTCTTTGCGAGGAATTGTTTCAGCACGGCAAAACTTGCATTTACCACGAAATCCACTCGGTCTGCAATTCCCAACTCTTTTGCTTGCATCTTTAGCTTCTCGACACGAGCTATATCTTCAGCATTGCGACAGCTTCCCAATAATACAAGCCGAAAGTTGCTGAATCTCGTTTTCATTTGCGTGTCGTATTTCATTAATAACTTTTGAAATAATTGTAGCTGCAAAAGGTGGTTTTTTTCTGGTCGAAATTGAGACACCGAAAGAGCGATAAGTTCCCGATTTTCCAAACTAAACTCGACATATTCTTGCATGGCTCCACAAGGAGGGTATACTATCGTCGGAGCTTTTCCCCAAAGTTGCTTTATGTGGTTGTATGTCCAAGTTGAATTTACCATCACCACATCTGTGCAATATTTGCCGACTAAGCTGTAAACTTTGGCAAAGAGACTGTAGTAGACGTACTTTGCTGAGGATCTTGACGAGCTTGATGCAATATTTGCGTCGTTGTTATAATCTGCGCCCCGCTGCTGCACTTTAGAAATCATGTCGGTCGATATCATTGGATAGTGAACATATGCAACGACAGTACAAGCATACAGAAGACTTGCCACGATGTAAGAGAACGGACAGCCAGTAGTGTCCACCCAAAGCTGCGGGTACAGTCCCTGCTTGGAACTTTGCTGTACAGCTTCCAATGCCAAACGGATATGAGCTAAGCTCTGCCACAGTAACGTGAAACTTGGATAGCGACTGGGTTCGAGAATCTCGCGACTGGGTAATGAAATGAGCTTTACGTGTCGTTCAACATTCAACAATCGAAGCTCTTGTAAATTAAAGTCATCAGCGGCCTTGGCTACTAGTTCTGCAGCCGAGAGACCATCGTCACCAGCATACAGCAGGATGCGAAGATTGATATTTAACTTTTGATATTTTCGTATAAGCGCCAATAGTGCGCAGAAGAGCACGCGCTCGCCACCGCCGCCACCGTTGGCATAAGGATGAAAGACACCGATAGTTGTGGTCCTGGGGGTTCTTTTAATCTCATCATTGCGAGAGATGATAAAGGCGCGACGATGTAGGAAAAGGGAGATAAAAACAAGAAGCAATAGGATCAGTGGCGGACACAGGAATAGCAAGAACGAAGGCGCCATCATTGTGCAAAAACGATTTTGCCTCTATCTTTCATTTTGAATACAAAGTAGTATTGACTTGTGTGTGCCACGTTTTGCGCGACATTAATGCGACCTGTACTATGTTCCCTAATCCACAGGACTTCTATCGCAATCATGGAGATAAAAGTCACGTCGCGAACATGGAGTCGCAACTCACCGCAATCTGTAACGCAATGGAGTTGGCTGCACGCAACGGCCTACTCATCGGCAATTGTAGCGTCTATGGCCTACATGCATACGCAACTCAATTTGTATTTTAAAAGCCTCGATGCTAATCATGGACACGATGACCGACTGTACAATCTCGCGATAATCGCTTCCATCAGCAGCGAACATCTTGACGGACTGCACCACCTGCTATCAGATCTAACGTTCAAGTTACGATGGCTCATGGTGATTTCATCGCTTGCTGTCTGGCTTGGAACGCTTGTGCTTTCCCGCCATTATCATTTGCTCTCGCCGCTCCGTCGAATTACTACCAGTCTTGGCGCATACATATTGTTTGACAATTTACGCGACTGGCAACTTCAACGCACTAAGACCAAAAGGACACGGCGTCATGGAATGTGTCAGTACTACTCTTGCCGATCAATGACGCAATTTGGAAGCTGTAAGGACGGCGACTTGGAAATCGATGAGAAGGATTTACTTATTGTATCTTCATTGTCTTTTGAGCCGCCTCTTTTGACCAGTACGATGAAGCCCTACTTTGCTAATGACATAAGCAGTGGTGATAAAGGCGAATATAGCAGTCGTATGACTGAAAAGAAGGTCGAAGGCAAGGAATTCTGCAGGAACAGCAACGGAGACGTAGACGGCAAAATTGTGCTTCACCCACGAGAAGGTGCTCAAGGTGGGCGACATGTGAGCAATCAGATCATTTCAAACGATCCATATGTAAGCCGGTTTCATTTTCAAATCCAGTATGATCCGATGGAAAAGGAATACTACTTACAGGATCTCGGCAGCACAACAGGAACATTTATTTTTCTTAAGCCGGATACACCTAAGCGTCTACATGTGGACGACCACATTAAGATAGGCGACACAGAATTTAAAATCTTAGCAATCGATGAAAATGTTACAACGGGAATGCCATATTTACGCATCTGCTTCACTGATGGTCCTCTGACTGGGATACGTCAGACTGTTGGGAAAACCTCTGTGACGCTGGGCCGACATTCAAGCAACGCACTTTGCATCACAGAAGACGACTCAATTTCAAGCAGACATAGCGTGATCTCATATTTTGGCAACGGATTTTATATCACCGATCTTCATAGCACTAACGGCACGGCCATACGCCTCAGCTCCTGTGGCAACAGGAGCCGGCGTCGCTACCTCATGCATGGTGACGTGTTTGGCGTGGGCTCCAATAGATTCATGGTCGAGTACTCGCTCCAACTGGAAAGCCATCAAGCTTGCTCTACAGAATAAGGAAGACCAGGGTAGCTGCTACTGCAGATGCTCAGACTCAGGTAAATACTATTTGAATTTTATTAAAATAGGGACTGGTAATAGAACCTCGGCTTTGTAATGTTTTCTTTTTTTTGTTTTCAATGAGATTATACTATTTAAACAATTCAGCCCACCTTCATAATCAATAACCTACTGAATACAGTTTCTGCAGTCTAAGTTCTCTAGTATTTTGTACACCCTCCAAACATGTTACATAATAACATCGTCTTTACAAGTACAGCTTGCCTCCTTCTCGCCTCTCACCTTCACTGAAGCTGACGCTTTCTTTACACCACTACACACAACTCATATAAGTACCACATTCAAGCCATGTCTCGCCAGCGTGTGTCCTGAGAGCATAGCTGAATAAGGGTTCTCGACCAGATCGACTGTCGTGGAAGCGGCGTTCTCTCGCGTGAATCCACGTTGTTGCTGAAAACGGCAAAGAAGGATAAACCACAAAAGCGCAATTTTTATAAGAAACGTAAAGCAATCAAGTAGCCTCAAATATATGTGAGTCAGAAATTGGTGTGTGTCTACGCATACGACCATTTTTATGCGATCTAGGTAAAATAGAAAATTTTGGTAATGGAACCAAGCTACTGCTATTTACCGTATCCGCAGTACAGAGCGGACGATATCTGCACCATACAACCAGCCTGACTTCGCCTGTCGATGAGGATCCACGTTTCGGGTGGAAGGTCAGAGGGTGGGTCCACACTCAGGACGTCATTCTTGTATTCCATAAAAAGTGAATAATAAGCTGGATCCTTCAGAATAGCAGACCCTCTGCGTGATTCCACATGCTGTCGAAAATGTTCGAGAGCCGAATCATCTGTACAATCCGCCTCATGGTCTACGTCGCCAAAATTAAACCAAAGTATGAGTTGAAATGTACACGGAAATGCAAAGTTTGTGTGCTTACGCTTAGTCGTGCTAAAATTGGCTGGGCGAGCTTCTCGTGGAAGTTCACCTTACAAATGTGATACAATTGTACTTGAGACAAAACTGTATGTTTGGACGAAATTCACACTGCACTACAGAGTAAATGTGAAATTTCATAAGTACATTTCTATGAAGGTGGTCGAACTTCAAAAAGGAGACGTCCGTGGTTGTGTGACTACATGTCAGAAAAAACGACAAATTTTAATTGAGATAAATGTGTATAGTATCAAACTAGGCAGTATTTGACCTAGCTGAATGTATAAATAACGAGGCTCATGAGACGCATAAAAACACTCGGTTCCACTCCTGGTGGAAGTATACGAACCCAATCATTGTGCGCTCGTCAACGCAGAATCTTTGAGCCAAAATTC
>NW_020189964.1:1047577-1049010 GCF_900000015.1 Plasmopara halstedii | reverse complement strand
GCATGGCATGCAGCGAAATCTCTGATACTTGAGCAGTGCTCAGTGGGTTACGTGCCACTGTACGTCCTGCCCGCGAGCTATGCTCGGGCTCCTGTTTGAACACCTTCGGTGTTTGACAACTCAGATATTACGATCTCCATCACGTTGACTGTCCCGGTCCAGTGCCCGCGCCAACAGCGTTTTTGCCTTCTAGCAGAGGTCATTTCATGATTCACCAAAGCTTCACCAGGATACGTGCGCGCAATGCCTAAGGTCTTCGACCTCCAATCGATCCATGGCTCATGCCGTTCCAACCATGCCATACCGAGGATGAGGTCATACGTTTCATCCAAGTCTAAGAAAAGTAGCGTTCCACGCTATCAAAGTCAAGAAACTTGAAACCGAGGTCCACAGGTACTAATGTACCGGTGACACATAGCCCCGTCGCTAAGCGAATAGTGACGATGCCACTCAACCGCGATTCAGCGCTTCAGCATACAGCTGACTTCCTTCTATCATGGAGCGTAAAGCATCATTGCCCGACGCCCACACCCCGGAGTCGGCCATTAGCCTCCATGGTTTCTCAAAGCCTTACACAAACACTTTCACGACCAACAATCACGGCTTGAATACACGTTCCGTGTTCAAGAGCTCGGAGCTTTTTTGGGGCTGGCCCCTGCTAACCTGAGGCTCAACAAGACTCAGTTCTTCCCCGGTAGGGCACCTCGCGCCAACTGGGTGTTGTTGTTTCTTTGCGACGAAATAGAAGACTGGTGAGAAGCGGGATGTCGGCTTGATGTGCCTAGCGCAGGAAACGACCAGTTCGAAGGCGACGGGTGTTCCCACAGACAAAATACTGTCCGGTGTTCGAACGCTTCTTGGAAGCTTGGAGCTCTGTTTCTTGTTTCTCTGTACTTCTGGGACCCATCGGCTCTGACCCGCTCGACTAGCTACTAAAGTGTGCATTCCAACCAAGTCATAACGACTCAGAGTCAAATTCGGCATTCAATGCCACATTCACTTCTTCTTCAACGGAAGACGGATACACACGAAAGGCTTACACTCTGGGCGGAGGCCTTACCGCCTCAAAGAGAGGATCGGCTGCCATACCGGCAATGAGAGTACGCAACTCTTGGACAAAGTCAACCAATTCCTCCTTGCCCTGTTGGATGGTAAGGAAACGCGATCGCTTGCGATATGCCTGGTTAGGCGGCGCTAACACTCGTAAGAAAAGAAGTTTCAGCTTCGTCTAGGAGATCAACACCGCTTCAACCGAAGTGACGAACATCAGTGCCCATGCTCGCACTCGACCACCAAGCTTTGAGATGGCTAGCGTCTCGCTCGGTCTGGAGCATGGCGGATGCGATGGCCATCTCGACATCTCTCACCCAGAGCAAGAGATTTTCTCCATCCTTTCCTTCAAAAGCCTTAAAGCTCACCATGAGCGGCTTAGG
>NW_020189964.1:1047485-1047567 GCF_900000015.1 Plasmopara halstedii | reverse complement strand
TCATAGTTTAAGAAGAGGACGAATGACTGAAAAATGTGGTAGAGGATGAAAGAAATGATGCCACGTTTCTGGAGACTTGTAC
>NW_020189964.1:1047367-1047475 GCF_900000015.1 Plasmopara halstedii | reverse complement strand
ACCGCTGCGTTCTGGAAGACGCTGTTCCCTTTGATAGGAACGAGGCTGCTCATGTCAATCGCAGACCATCCGCAGACGGACGGTCAGACTGAGCGAGTCAACCAGGTC
>NW_020189964.1:1046731-1047357 GCF_900000015.1 Plasmopara halstedii | reverse complement strand
GGATGCGAAAGATCCTTCAGGATCGACGATCCACTTTGTGCGTTCAAGACCCTCTTCGAATCCTCCAGGACACCTCATTCCAGAAGTGACGACCTTAGAGTCTCCTGGTTGGTCATTAAATGACCACCACGGCTGGATCGCCAGCCTTCAAGGCACCACCAAAGTTTTCGAAAAATATCTCGTCCAGCTCACGAAAAGTATCCACCGCGGAAATAGCCTCAAAGGGTGACGCCGCCGTCTTCCTCTCCCGTCAACCGTTGACAAGGTTATATAGCTGTGCACCATAGTCTACGGTAGACAAACCCTGAGTCAGGGTCGGCGCCCTGCGTCTTGCAGATAATTTACGGCATCGTCGTCTCCTCTCTGTAGAGGCTTTACGTCTCACAAGACCAGTGGGAACACGTAATCGGCGTTATCCGGTGTACCCATGCCTTGCTCCATCGGAGCCTAAAGTTAATAGCAACATTAGAAGAAGAGCTGCTATTTCCACAGTCTTCGTCCAGTGAATAACGTGTCACCCCACGCGCATCACAAGGGCCTCGCCCTTGATGCCTCGGCCCTTGGCCGTCCATGCCACTCTCAGCATGCAGCGACTGCTCCAATACTTGAGTAGCGCTCAGTGGGTA
>NW_020189964.1:1040278-1040364 GCF_900000015.1 Plasmopara halstedii | reverse complement strand
GGTGCCACTCCACGCGCATCTTTAGAGCCTTGCTCACGATGTCTCGGTCGTCGTCCGAGCCACTTGGGCACGCAGCGGCTGCTTCA
>NW_020189964.1:1040122-1040268 GCF_900000015.1 Plasmopara halstedii | reverse complement strand
TTAGACTTGGATGCAAGGTATGACCTCATCCTAGGAATGGCATGGTTGAAACACCATGGTCCATCGATTGATTGGAGGTCAAGGACCTTGGGCGCTACGCGCACGTCTCCTGGTGGAGCTTTGGAGAGGCATGAACCCACCTCTAC
>NW_020189964.1:1039906-1040112 GCF_900000015.1 Plasmopara halstedii | reverse complement strand
AAGATGGCGACGTCCGCCTCGAGGCTATGCCTGCAGTAGATGCTTTTCTTGAGCTGGAGAAGATGTCCCTTGAAGAGTCCTGCAGTTCCTTGAGGGTAGGCGATTTGGCCGAAGTGGTCATTGTACGACCGGAAGAGGAGATAAACTTATCATCGCTTTTAGAGAAAGCTGTCTTGAAGGACACTAAGAGAGTGCTGAACGCACGA
>NW_020189964.1:1039586-1039896 GCF_900000015.1 Plasmopara halstedii | reverse complement strand
GAGCGTGGCTCGCGGGCTGATCGTGGAGTGGCACGTAACCCACTGAGCGCTGCTCAAGCTTTGAAGCAGTCGCTGCATGTCATGCGTGACATGGTCGTGGCCAGGCCCCCGTGATGCACGTGAAGGGGTACGTAAACCACTGAGCACCGCTCTCGTTGCGAAGCAGTCGCTGCATATCATTGATGGCGTGTTCGGACAAAGTCCGAGGCATCTTGGGCACGGCCCTTCAGATGCGCGTGGAGTGGCAAGGTATCCACTGGACGAAGACTGCGGGGTCAGCGTCGGATGTTGTAGATAACATCGGAGCTCC
>NW_020189964.1:1039500-1039576 GCF_900000015.1 Plasmopara halstedii | reverse complement strand
TTGGCGCCAATTTTGAATAGCTTTGCTAGCAGCTTTCCAGATAGCTTTAGCTTAGCTTTGCTTAGCTTGAGATTTA
>NW_020189964.1:1038999-1039490 GCF_900000015.1 Plasmopara halstedii | reverse complement strand
CTAGCTTAAATAGCTTTAATGCTATTTATAGATTTATAAAACTACAGGGGTCGAATATGAATTTCTGTTTTTTTTATTCAGCCACCCTTAAAAGTATTTGCGACATGGTTGACTTGCTACAAAATGAATCCCGCCCCGCCTACGAAGATGTGTCATCTGACCAGGAAGTTATGTTGAGAGACTGAGTGAAGGTGAACAGCCTGTGGCACTGGTACCCAACACCCAAACCGCTGCACGGAAGCGAATCCGGTGCACTCTGGCTCAAGCGAACGTTCAGGCTGTCGATACTCTAACGGCTATGACGAACAACAACCCTTCGTGCCGCCGGCTTGTGGAGACCCTATATCCTGAGATCGTGAGCAGCGAATCCGCGCAAGCTTCTGGTCTACCGGAAGTGGGTCTGGCGGACGCTGCTGTGCGTCAAAATGTGAACCCGGAGGAAAGCCCAGCCCCTGCTGTGGATGCTTCTTTCAGCACCGCGGCAAACGTCA
>NW_020189964.1:1036366-1036903 GCF_900000015.1 Plasmopara halstedii | reverse complement strand
TCGCTGGATACTTCACTGGATACTTGGATAGTCCATGAAACCGCAACTTGCGCCATTCACCTGTCCACACCGGTAATATCGATTTATACCGGTTGCTTTCTCTGCGCCACTACTCTTTATGACGAGGCGCTTCTTCGACAACACTCCCACTCGACTCGGCAGTACTTAGTAGATTGATTCCCAGCATCTTACGAAGAAAGTCAAACTGAGTCGCAGTGATCTGCTTGGTCATCATGTCGGCCTTCATGTCTTTAATAGAGCAGTACTGCAATATCACTTGACCTTCTCACGTACAAAGTGGTAACGTATGTCGATGTGTTGGTTCGTTTACGAAACTCGGGATTCTTGGCCAGTGCAATTGAGCCTTGGTTGTCTTCAAGATTCTTGACCGGATCTTCGTCTCTCATCTCGCCAAGCTCGCACAGGAACGTCTTGAGCCAAATCGCTTCTTGTGTTGCCTCTGTTAGCGCCATGTACTCCGCTTCTGTTGATGACAGCGCTACCGTGCGTTGTTTCTTGCTCTTCCAGCTTATGCAC
>NW_020189964.1:1034380-1035445 GCF_900000015.1 Plasmopara halstedii | reverse complement strand
GCTCCGCTGAGCGTCATGCTGAAGTAGCATATCGCTGTGCAGACGCTCTTGATGATTTAGACCGCGTCGTGCGCCGGCTGTCTCGCTTTGAGGACTACCGCGCTCTGTCGGGGCGACTTCTAGCCGTGGAGCAGGTGAATGCGTCGCTGCAGGCAACAGTGGGGCGCTTGCCACCGAACCAATTGCTGGTTCAGTTTCTGGGTGGGCGAGGGCCCGTGGGATCCGCGCCGGATCCCGATTCGGCTTGAGCAAGCCCACGTATAACACCGGGTGGGTGCGCATCTGTTTTGGAAGGTTCAGCGCATACGCTAGGCCCCGCTTGACCACAACCTTAAACGGTCCGATGAAACGTAGACGAAGCTTCGTCCTGAAGATTGCAGAGGTTGCATGTGTAGGCAGGTTTTTGAAATTAATAAAATTAGGTCTCCGACCTTACAGCTTTTAACTTTGCCTCTTCCTTTTCATCTGCATACTCTTTCTGCAGGTCTTGGCTTTCCGCCATCGCATCGCGAAGGGTCGTAGGACCCTAAGTCTGGTAGACAAGATGTCATCGACTTCTTTGTGGATAGTGACGGGGCTGACAATAGCTAGCCGTTCGGCTATTCCCCCCCACCAAGCCCTGAGCCATGAGATGGCGGCGTCAGCGGAACACGAGGGTGAACCAGACCGTTCACGTAGAACGGCGTGTAGCCGGTAGACGAATGCACTGCATTGTTCAGCGCAAACTCTAAGAGTGGCAACATGGCGCTCCAGCGCCTCGGCGTCTCAGCGCAGACGCTGCGAAGAATGTCTTCGATGACGCAATTCAGCCTTTCGGATTGACCATCGGTATGCGGATGATCCGCTGTCGACATATCCAACTTGGTGCCTAGCACCTTGAAAATAATCGACCAAATTCTTCCTGTGAAACGGGGGTCTTTATCAGAGACAATCGACTCTGGGAGCCCGTGCTGTCGGAAACACGATCCACGAACAGCGTTGCTGTATCGACCCCGTCGATGGTGTCTGGCACCGCTGCCAAATGAGTCATCTTGCTCAACCGGTCAGCGAATACCACGTCAGCCT
>NW_020189964.1:1033862-1034370 GCF_900000015.1 Plasmopara halstedii | reverse complement strand
AGGAAAGTAGAAGGGCCATGAGCTGAGCTCAAGTAGTGGCCCTGAGCTCTTGCGGTCGCAGACACAGAGCTCACGGGAGCGTAGGGGTTGACCCATACGTCGCAGGGCAACAATCCGAAGGAAGTCAATGGCGTGCCTTGAGTTTGGCAAACTCAAGTCGGAGGTGTCGCTCCACACGCACGTCCACTTCCTTGTGGCTCGACTGTAACTTATACAGTGGGAAAAGTTTCTGGTGCCGTTGCACCCACCGCGCAAAGAGCGCTTCGTCATCTGTAGCGCTTTCGTCAGAGACGAGCTCTATGAGTATTGTCCGCATCGCGGGTACATGAGAGCCACCTCGTTGATCATGCCGAAGAGTGCGATAAGCTTCCAAAGGAAATTCTTGTGGGACCAAGAAACGAGCTCGAAGAGCTTTCCGTTCGGCACGCTCATTTTTCTTTACGGCCGGGGGACTGAGGATGTGGAGGCGTAACGATCGAGTTACCATGTCATTCGCTTCCACAGCGAA
>NW_020189964.1:1033680-1033852 GCF_900000015.1 Plasmopara halstedii | reverse complement strand
GCCCCGCTGCACTTGGTAGCACTTGTAGTCAATCTACACCTGAGTCGTTTCGACTGATTCTCTGTGATGATGGATGAATGTTCCTTTTTGCCCCAGGGCATGCAGGACGGGCTTAATAAGCTGATATCTTGCTCCTTGCTTGGCCCTGAGGGCGTGCAACAAAGGCGTTTTT
>NW_020189964.1:1032859-1033670 GCF_900000015.1 Plasmopara halstedii | reverse complement strand
AAAGACCTTGGGCGCTACGCGCACGTCTCCTGGTGGAGCTTTGGCGAGTCATGAACTCACATCTGCTATGACACAAAAGCGCTATTGGCGAGAGCACTGGACCAAGACGGTCAACGTACTAGACATTGAATTCTCCGAGTTGGTAGACACCAGCGGTGTATCGGACAGGAGTCTCGAGTGTGGCTCGCGGGCTGATCGTGGCGTGGCACGTAAACCACTGATCGCTGCTCGAGTATCAAAGCAGTCGCTGCATGTCATGCGTGATATGGTCGGCCAATGGCCGAGGGCATCGAGGGCGAAGCTCTCGTGATGCGCGTGGAGTGGCACGAAAGCCACTGAGCACTGCTCTTGTTGCGAAGCAGTCGCTGCATGCCACTGATGGCGTGGAATCCGAGGCATCTTGGAAGCGGCTTGTTACATGCGCGTGGAGTGGCACGTTATCCACCGGACGAAGACTGCATGGTTAGCAGCTCTTCCTCGGATGTTGTCGATAACATCGGAGCTCCAAAGGAGCGGACAGTGAGGGTGACTCTGGACGACGCGGAATGCGTGTTCACCCGGTCTCACCGAGACATAGAACCTTTGCACAGGGGCGACGGTGACGTGTATGCTGGCTGCAAGGATGCCGGGCGTCGACCCTGATCCAGGGTGTGTCTACCGTAGACGATGGCGCACAGTTGTACACCCTCGTCAACGGTATGACGGTGAGGAAGATGGCGACGTCCATCTTGAGGCTATGGCTGCAGTAGATGCTTCTCTTGAGCTGGACGAGATGTCCCTTGAAGAGTTCGGCAGTGCCTTGAAGACTAAT
>NW_020189964.1:1023561-1032849 GCF_900000015.1 Plasmopara halstedii | reverse complement strand
GTGTGTGTCACACGAGATGGGCATGGTGTGACTGCACCCAAACAAGAATACGGTACGTTGCTGGGTAGCCAGTAGCCATGCATGTATTTAGATTTTACTCTATATATCTAGGAAAATCTATACATTTATTAAGGCGGCTTTGCCGCAGACAAAATAAATAAAGTCAGTTTTGGATTTAAACGGAAGAGTTCATTAGCCTTTGGTTAAGGCAATAATTACTCTTGGAGTTATCCGCTAGACTCGTACTTGCTCTAAGTATAGAACGAAAGGTCGGTGACCTGACTTACGCTTCCGCAAAGCGCAAAGCTACGGCAGCCCCGCTGCACATAGTGGTTAACTTGTGCAGATGTAAAGCAGAGTGCCATTAGCGAATCTTTAAGATGCTTCTATAGATGGTGGACCGTTTTGCCTTGTTGTGGTTAAATCCACGTGAATTGCAAGCTAAACGAGAGCTATTAAATAATTATTTGCCGATGTTCAAATCGGCAATTAATTATTGGCATGGCATTGGTATTTCGTCGCTCTACTTTACGAAAGATTATCAAAAGTCTGAAATACACTGAGATTATACTAAATATAATCTCAAACATCTAATATCAAATTTAAACTTGTCACAATATCGTATTATCATGACTCGCCCGATGTTCGCTATGCTGTGCGCTAATAATGTAAACCGCAGCACGGAGGCACATGATCATCTACAAGCTGCAGGATTGCGCGTGTGTTCATTCGGTGCTGGCAATCGCGTTCGTTTTCCGGGACCGTCGCGCGACGATCCGCGCATCTACGAGTTTTTTACGCCTTATGAGACGATGTACCGCGAGCTCAAAGCCGAGAACCCCGATTTGTCAGTGAATGCCCAATTAAATTGTTATATGAAGACATGAATTGAATAACATAACTATATAATAATTAGATTCAATCGCAATGGCGTGCTATCCATGTTAGAGCGAGATATGCTCACGAAAAAGTGTCCACAGCGCTGGCAGGACCTTAGCGTCAAAGAGCTTCAGGAACTTGACGTGGTGCTATGTTTTGATGACCGGATTTTTGAGATTGTACTTGAAGATCTACAGCTACGCGGGGTGGCCCAGCCAAACTTTCGAATGCGGGACTGGTCTGGAAGAGACTTTTCCTTGGCATGGAGGCCGCTGCATCTGCTGTGTCTCGATACAAAGGACACGCCGGAACACGCCAAAGTTGGTGGCTCGTTAGCACTAGAATTGTGCCAGGCGGTATGTATTAAAAGCCTTCATTCGATTCGAAGTATCTTAAACGTGCTCGTGTTTTGATTAAAGATCGACAAACTCGATAGTCTGGACGACGGTATCATGAATGTTATACTGGACTTCGAAAATCGAAAAAATGTGCACTTACTGTACTCGCTTATCCACGTTTGAAAGATGTGGGAATATCGCTACTTCCACTTGCTGATAATCGATTGACTCGCCTTTGCCTGTTGACTCCACCGTCCAAAATCAAAGCGCGGATGTGCAAGTACGCGAGGCTTTTCTTCAGTGTACTGACTATCTTGATAGCTTCGACGGTATTCGTCCATAATATTTTCATCTTCATTGTGAAGGTTGCGGTTAGAGAGGTACAACGGCATAGAATTCTGTTGTCGACTCCGACATAAAGACTCTTCGTTTCGTTGGTTGCGTTGTGAATCGCTCTCTCGTAAAATGTGCTGACTAATTCTCGCTCTTTTCCCGTTATGCGCATCTTGCATACTTCCGTTGCAAACGATTGAGTCCCTGGATCTTACAACGTCACTGTGTTCATATTCTCCAGAAGAAAATTCGCTGACAAAGTCAACTGTACCTGATGACTTGGACAGATTGATTGATTTTGCAGTACTGAGCTCAGGCAACGTGAGGTAATCGAGCACAAGCTTTTCCTGCAGTGCGTATTCTTCCGATGGGTTTTCCGAGAAAGAGGAATGCATGACAGATTCCACACCCCCTTCAAGCAACTCAGAGGAATTATCCGTGGATTTGCTCACTTCCATTACGAATACCGCCACAACTGCATCCATAACACGAACTTCCGAGTGACACATGAGTCTTGCGTGAGCTTGCGCCAATCGCGTAAGGCTTTCCAAAAGTCGAATAGTCGTGCGTGCGGCACTTCGACTGTCCGATGCGCGCTGCTTCTGGTAATAACGTTGTAGAATAGTCATCGCTCCACGACTCAATTCAGGCTTGTACTTGTCCTTGACATAGCAGACGTATGCCTGAAGCTTTGAAACGCTCCAAAGCGCACATTCGTCTGTCAACATTATCACCTCCTGCGCATCGGTTTTATTTAAAGAATCTTTGCTTTCATCATGTTCAGCCTCTTGTTTCATACTCGTTGTTGTTCCAACCGCCTGTTTGATAATAAAAGATGATACGACGTGATCCCAGCGCGTATTTCTTCGGTCTAGCAGCACAAGGACGAGATCAAATCGACTAAGCAGCGGACTGGCAATGCTCGTGTTCACCGAAATATCCATAGTAGGGTCGAACCGTCCTTTTGGATTCGTCACTGCAAAGATTGTGGTCCGTGCATTAAGCTTACACACAAGTCCAGCCTTGGCTACGCTAAGTGTCTGTTGTTCCATCGCTTCGTGAATGGATGTTCGATCATTACTGCGAATACTACTGAATTCATCAATGCAACACACACCACGATCTGCCAGAACTAGTGCACCTGCCTCTAGCATCCACTCTCCACCATCTTTGACGGCTGTGCAGGTCAAACCAGCACTTGTAGTGCCAATTCCGGTTGTGAGCACGGATCGCGGACTCAGCTCAGCAGTAAATCGAAGAAACTGTGACTTTCCCGTGCCTGGATCACCAATCAATAGCAGATGTGGCTCTCCTCGAGTCTTCATGCCACTATTATCCACCGATGAGATGCCACCAATAACTGTAAGGGCTACAGCCAACTTCACGATAAACAATCCATAGACCTTTGGACAAATACTGGCAACAATCTCATTGCGTCCCCGTATAGCGTCGTGCTTGTGTTTACTCCAGAATTGCGTGAACTCGGCTCGCAGTTCTTCTGTGACCAAAACTTGCGGTGCTGTTGCATTTTTAATGCGAATGCTATTCGCTTTAATTGTCGTCTCAAGGTCGCAACGGATACCTTTCACACATGGTTTCCACATCCGCATGAGAATTCCCACTACGATGACATGATCACCAGCTTTTACTGAATCAACCAAATCATCTTCTAAAACTACTAAAATCGAGCGAGGAATAGACCCAACGCCCAATTTTGACGCCTGTTCCTGAATTTTGATAACCTGGTGATCCGACACGACAGTATTCTCTGCGCTTTTTATTGGCATGAATTGAACTGATTTGCACGGCTTTTTGCCACCACTACTTGGGTCTCCTGTATTATCCGATGGACAGACTTTCTGTAGTGTTACCACCATTAAAATATATTTTCAGCATTCTCTGTTAATAAACATACCGGGATCTCCAATATATTGCCTTGCTCCGGGTCAGATCTCACCAAGAATCTATACCCACACCTCGCACTGCAGCACTGATACTCTCTTTCCGTTTCTTGCATTTTAATCTATACAATCAAAATAAGCCTTGCTTTCTCTCAGTGACATAATATACTGAACGCACCATTCCTGTACGCACAACAGTGCCTGCAATCTGAATCAATTGCTTTACATCGTTGGACCGGATCGTGCTGATTGTAGTTTTGCGCAACGGTGGTACTGGTGGCAAATTTTCGACACGCACTTTAAGTTTCCGTCGTGCTTTAAGCGGAATAGACGGTAGTCCACCTCCTGCAAGGGGCTCACCAGCGTTGCGACTTACTTCCTGTGCCAATGCATTATTAAACAGTGGTAAAATCTGTTCCGGGTGGCGGAACAGTAACATTCCAAGCTGTGCATCAAAATCGAGCAGTCGCTGTGCACATACGTGCTGGCTGTAAGCGAATGCCTCAGCGGCTTCATTGGGAGAAAAAGTAGAAGACGATACATTGTTCAGACGTCGATGTAGCTGCTGAATGCTTATATTATAGTCACGACGTAGAAAGCGGGCGAACGCTGCTTCGTACTGTGGTGCCAAATGCTCGAACTGGGCACCAGTTCCGTCTTCGTTTGACATTCGAAAAAGTATTTGTTTTAGCAGCGCACCACCTTTTTGTACTAATTTTCTAAAAGGATGGAATATAGGATAATAAAATGTAGGGAAGGCATAATCTATGTCGTTCAACAAGGACTAAGCTCCTGATCACAATATATCAATCCAACGTCGCCCTCATACAATAAAGTGACGGACCGTGTGTTTTTTAGCTTATATCTTCTTCGAATTCGAAAATGACCAAAGCTATCGACTCCGGATCCTTGCTCGCTGGCTCCTGTAAGTTTATTAAATTGAGCTGCGTTATCCACCGCAGTGCGATGTATCTCACGGATAGTTTATCATCGGTTAGGTAAACTGCAGCAGGGCTGCTGTAGCTCTATCGCTTAGATCAAGCTAAGCTAATGTCGGTGATCTTCGCTCTGTACTAAGAACCAGTACGAGTGTAGCGGATACGAATCCGCTTACTCCAAAAGTAACCACAACCTTAACCAAAGGCAAATAAACTCTTCCATTCAGCTGTATATTTTATTCTGCGGCAAACCGCCTATATCTCAATCTATAGGTTCCCCTAAATTGTAAAATTTAACCAGAATGAATAACCACTGGCAGTTCAACCACGTACTGACTTCATGTTAAGGTGTAGTCACACCATTGTATGGTCACACCATCTTGTGTGACCCAATCCTTCATATCAGGGTACGTGTAACCTAGTTGCATGAACAGCACGACAGCACCTAACCAATTAAGCTGTTCTGCAGCATGTTCCTTATAGCAGCCGGTGCGTCGGCCAAAGTGGTGCTGAATTTGGCTTACGATAAGAATTTACAATTTTGTCACTTGCCGTCAGCCTTAGTAACACAGAAAGTTGGCGCTGGGCAGTCGAAACCCAGACCAAAGTCGCTTCGCGCTTCGTATAAGTGTTTCGACAGCTCAATAATCCTATGACACGACTCATTCACGTAGCACGCATTGAAATATTTCAAGGCCCGGTTCAATTTCATGACGTGCTTACCTATTCGGGTAAGTGCGCGGATGGGACTCTTGTGGTCAAGTCGTGGTACCTTCTCTAGAAAGATTGAACAGTATTCGACGGATGCTGTAGAATAGCTGCTCTACTTCTCGCCGACAGCGCTTTGTGAAGACGAATCTATCTATGACGAGTGATGAGCTCAGATTCCTTGTCAGTATTATGTGTGTCACGTAGAACGGTTATATCTAAAATTCATCTGGTCAACTACCAGATGAATTTTAGATATAACCGTTCTACATCAATGAAAGCTTTATCTCAGGTGCTGAGTGTAGACTTAAAGCCCCTTGACCGACCTGGATATCTGCAGCCGGAAGTGAATAAGCTATTCGCCACGAACTTCAAAAATACCACAGCTTCGTACGTAGATGATTCTCGTGGTAGTGCTAGTTAAATAGTGCCGCCATCCGTTACAATAATAGACCACCCATGTAAAAATTTGGAGCGGGTGGTTTTGCATGTGAATTATGGTCTCCTCTCAAACGACAGTGGCTGAGACGATTGCAACACGCAGTCTCGCTATTTGTATACAACAGCTATAGCACGCCAAGTTTCATTTTGCAGCTCTTATTAACCTTGCCGCCAGAAATACACTCCGGCGATCACGAAATACAGTTGCCTACTCTGGACTAAGCAAATGCTCGTTGATATTTCGCAATAAGCGATTGCTGTTGCCCGTTTCATCTTGATGCTGGGGTCAATGCCACTCGAATCTTCCAAGCTTTTCTCAAGAGATTCAGCAATGTCGTTGCTCAAAATATATTACGACACAGTGTCCTGCAATGAAGGAATCGAGGTTTTATGCCCGCGTCAAACTCTTTTGCTTTTTAGCAAATGTGGCTTCATGATGCACCTAAGTTCTGCTAGAAAAAAGCGCATGGCGCCCAATCTTTGCGACCTCCTCTCAGTCTATGACTCAGGACATGTATATGATCAATTCGAACACAGGCTCGAGATAAAGTATGTTAAAAGTCCAAACGTATTATCAGCACTTTTTTGTTTCCAATCGCAAAAAATGGATACCGAATTTGTATTTGATATCGTTCATAAATATTTTTTTCTATTGTATACGTAAAACACGATCTCAAATTTTAAAAAACTTTTTATAGATTCAAGAAAGTAGGAGACGCTGATGTTGACCGTCAACAATCCTAAGCTGCTAGGTTAACCTTCTTATAGAAATGACGCTCGTTTAAGAGTGGGATATCATTGCGCTTGACCTTCGCGACGAATGATAGCATCCAATTTGTGTACCAGTAGGCTGCCATGCGCTTCCTGAGAAATCAATTCTCGCCGTAAGGGAAACGTCGAGCGATGCTCGGCCCTTCATACAAATTAGCCGATATAGATGGGCAAACAATGCACAGGTGCTTAAGACATCACAGATTTGTAATCTAAAAAACGACTGTGTTGCCTAGCAGCTGAGAGATCACTCTCATACCCGCGGCGTGGATGATGTCCATTGCATCTGGCACGCTGTCGCCTTTTGTTCTTCGCTAGACCCTCGCTCCACGAATATTATGCTCTGTATCTAATGTAAAGCTCAGTGCATTCTTGAAAGGGTTCGGGTGGGTGCCTAAGGAATGTGTGCGTAGTCGTTGCGACACCCGCGACATCTCTTACTTCAACGCATTCCATATTGATCGTCAAGATGCAGCATATGAATGCCATTTTTGCGCACATCCTTCTAGTTCCACGACGCTTTGTTGTTTCAATTATATCATGGCCATCTCAACTTCTCTCGACCAAATAAAGAAATTTCAGACTTTGGCATGATAGGTCTGGACGACTATCATATGCAACTTAAAGATTGGATCTTTGCGTATTATCCCATCGTATAGCTCAAAATTTCCAGAGGTATTCCACTCACGCAAACCTATAGATGGATGCTTTTGGGTGAGCAAATACCACTTTCAGCATTGGGGTCAACAATCGTCTTTTTCTCTTGAATGGGGGAAGAATATGAGCTGGCTACGTGTGTAGTGTTGTTCCGGGGATAAATATTTGTACAACTTGTGTTCCATCCTCCAAAAGACGATCTAATATCAGTGCTACTAAGTGCAACAAAGTCAATGCCTACTTTGTACAGTGAATGCTGTAACTTAAATCGCTTGCCTGAATCAATGCACGAGAGGTTCGTATGCTCCACTCAGCAAATAGAGTTGACGGCTGCTAGCGAGCCTAGTTACTACATTTGTCCTCGTCTTTCAGGACTAAATCATACATTTATATCTTGGTCAAATTACGACTGAATATATAAAATATAGATTTGAGCCAGAAAGAAAACAAGACCACCGCATGACGTGACGCTAACCGCCAACGTGTTCTGTGGATCTATCCTTTGCAAAGCCTCATTTCCCTTATAAGCAGCATTTTGCTCGTCTTTACAAAGACGTATAGCTTATACTATAAATTGTTTTAATCAGATTTTTCATTAATACAACATTCCGTTTGTAACGGGGTTACAATACTCTGGTCACAGGTGTGTGTGCCACACCAGATAGGCATGGTTTGACCACACCCAAACAAGATTACGATACAGGGCTGGATAGCCAGTAGTTATACATGTATTTAGAATATACATATTTAGGGAAATCTATTCATTTAAAGTTAGGCGGCTTTGCCGCAGATTAAAATAAATATAGTCAGTTTTTAAATTTAAACGGAGGAGCTCATTAGCCTTGGGTTGAGGTTGTTATTACTCTCGGAGTAAGCGAATTGCGATCCGCTAAACTCGTACTTGTTCTAAGTGTAGAATGAAAGGTCGGTGACCTAACTTACGCTTCCTTTAAGCGCAAAGCTACGGCAGTTCCACTGCACTTGGTAACACTTGTATCAAATCTACATTTGAGTTGTTACGACTGATCCTCTGTGAGGATAACACAATTTTCCTCTTTGCCCCAGGGCATGCAGGGCAAGCTTAGAAAGCTGATGTCCTTGCTTGGCCCTGAGGGCCTGCGACACCTTGCTGCGCAAGGCCCTGAGACAATCGGTGCGCGTCTAGAGGTGTTTTCAAAGAAAGAAAGCACGCAGCTACAGCGCCTGCAGCAGAAGATGTCTGCATTATATGCGGCTATGACGCCGCCGTCGTTGACAAAAGACTTCCCCCGATTTAAGCTGCTCATGGTGAGCGTCAAGGTCTTCGAGGGGGATAATGGAGAAAATTTCCTGTTATGGGTGAGAGAGGTCGAGATGGCCATCGCCTCCGCCATGCTCCAGACCAAGTAGTAGCGCGTGGTGCTAGCCATATCAAAGCTCGGTGGTCGAGCGTGAGAATGGGCACTGACGTGCGGCACCTCGGTCGAAGCTGCGTTTCCTCCCTCGGCGAGGCTGAAATTACAGCTCTCACGAGTGTTATCACCGCCCGACAGGGCGACAAGAAATTGATGGACTATGTCCAAGAGATGCGTACTCTCACTGCTGGGTTGGCACCAGATCCCCTTCCTGAGGCGGTCACAGTGACCGTCTTTATGGAGGGCCTCCGCACTGGCACTTCACGCTGGCACGACTTGGTTGGAATGCACACTTTAACAACTCGTCGAGCGGGACTGTGACCATGGATATCAGCTATATTGAGGACGAGAGAGCAGAGCTCCGAGCTGCCGATCAGCACACAAACACGCAACGGTGTTTTGTCTGTGGAGACACCCGTCACCTTCGGAACGGTTGCCCCCGGCTCAAGGCGCGCCAAGGTTCTTCAATCCATCGCCCCGATTCCTTCCAGTCTGGTTCGTCGCGGGGAAACGACACCATCCAGTAGGCGCGGCGCGACCTACTGGGAAGGAACTGAGTTCTGTTGAGCCTCAGGAAGGTATAGGTCGGCAGGGTCCAGCTTCGAAAAGCTCTGTGCTCTTAAACACGGAACGTATATGCCAGCCGGGCTTGCTGGTCGTGGAAACGACCATTAAGGCTTCGAGAAGCCATAGATGCCCCTAACCGATTCCGAGGCGTTAGGCAACTATGCTTGACGCTCCACGACGGAAGGAAGTCAGCTGTATGCTGAGGCGCTGAAAGCGCGGTTGGATGACACCGTCACTGTTCGCCTAGCGATGGGAGACACGTGTCACGGCCCCGAAGGTCCCTGTAGACCTCGGAGTCAAGTTCGTTGACTTTGATATCGTGGAACGCTGACTAGGCTTGGATGCAAGGTATGACCTCATT
>NW_020189964.1:1022833-1023551 GCF_900000015.1 Plasmopara halstedii | reverse complement strand
ACGACACCCGTGTTGCCCGCCGAATCTTTCGGCAGGCCAAACACAAAGTCCAAACTCAGGGACTGCCAGCACCCAGAAGGTACCGGTAAGCTGGCCAGCGGCACAGCCGCATCTGAAGAGATGTTTCACCCGTTGACCGTGCTCACATAGGTTCTCGTCCATTTGTACAGCTTGGGCCGCCAATAGTGGTGACTCACAGAATTGTACGTTTTTTCACGACCGAGATGACCAGTGACGTGAGCCCTCTAAAAGATGCGATACTTCAAATCCTCATCAACAGGAACCAAAATTCGTGATGTATCCCTTGAATCGGTGCTATAATATAGCAAGCCGTTATTCAACGAATATCGGTGCATTTGTGCACGCATTCTTGGTGAAAAATTTGTCCGAGTCTCAAAACTCCTTGCTCCCCAGAGCCCGTAGCAGCGCTACACACATCCCATCACCCGCATCCGCGGTGCGGATCAAATCCGTCAGAGACGACGTTACAGTTGTAACATGAGCAAGCTCATAGTCTGTTCTGCGTGACAACGCATCGGCCAAAGCATTCTGCTATCCCGGCTTATACTGCACCGCGAAGTTATATTCCGCAAAAGAAGGATAGACATCTAGCCATCCTCTGCGAGAGGTGGGGCGACTGAGTCGCGGTTCGTAGTGACGCATGATTTGTACAGATCACAAACGACTTGGAGCCGAGCAGGTAGACCCTGGACTTGTT
>NW_020189964.1:1020518-1022823 GCF_900000015.1 Plasmopara halstedii | reverse complement strand
ATGACACCGAAGTCTCCAAGTCTCGCTTGTTCCGACAGCGCTCGCGGGCAGAGCCCAGTTTCATCTCCCACACACAATGCCAAGTCAGACCGTGTCTCCGCGGCATTGAAGGATAAAAATTCAAGTCTTGATGAGCCCGAGCGTCGCGCTCCGCGCACACTAACGGTGACGAGTGCCCTCGTTGGGGTTATGGAGGTGCCGACTACGAGTCTGACACTCCTTTTCCAGGATGCAATGACGAGCCGCACCAGCGGCGTGAGACGAGCCCTGCTCGTGCCTTGCAAACCCAATGTTTGTTTCCTGACTTCTCGTCACCTAAGTAACGTGATGTATCACCAATAACCTCAATGAGGCACAAAAGCGGCAGCTGGAAGCTGCCCGCAAGGCGGCTTTTATGTGCTCCCATCCACGGTCGGTCCTCCTGTGGAATATGGCTTCCGCCCGGCGGATCCCGCTGTGCAAGCGAAGGACGTGGTAAATCGATCGTTACGCCTCCACATCATCGAACCCCGGCCATTACGGAAGATGAGCTTGTCGAGCGAAAAGCTCTTCGAGCTCGTTTATGGGTTACACAAGAATTTCCGCTGGAAGCTTATTGCTCTCGTCTGCATGGTCAACGTGGTAGCTCTCGTGTACCCGCAATGCAGACGACACCTGTAGTGCTCGCCCCTGGCAAAAGCGCTACAGATGACGAAGCGCGCTTTGAGTGATGGGTGCAACGGCACCGCAAACTTTTCTTACTGTATGCCTTACAGCTGAGCCACAAGGAAGTGAATGTGCGTGTGGAGCACTCAAGGCACGCTGTCGACTTCCTTCAGATTGTCGCCCTGCGACGTATGGGTCAACTCCTTACGCGCCCGCAAGCTCAGTGTCTGCCATCACAAGAGCTCAGGGTCACTACTTGAGCTCAGCTCATGGCCCTTCTACTTCCCTGGCTATTGCCGGGAAGCGCGGGACGTCCTGAAGCGTCCACGGCGTCTGGGCAATCTTGCCGAAGTGTCGCCTCAAAATCATACGAGTTTTCGGAATCGGGATATCCCCGCCACTCCACCAGATATTGGGTCAGACCCTGGTGACGACGTCGTCGTACTAGACGTTCCACGTTATATTGGAAGTCACCGTCCTCATCGAGAAGAGTCGGTGGCGGGGGTGACGACCAGGTTGACCGCCGTCCGGTGACTCGCGACGCTCTTCGAGCCCTTCAGAATGAGATCCTTCATGATCGGAGCTCCGCTGATTGCCATGCTAAAGTAGCATATCGCGGTGCGGACCCTCTTTATGATTGTGAGCGCGGCGTGCGCTGGCTGCCTCGCCTTGAGAACTACCGCGCTCTGTCGGAGCGACCTCTAGCCGTGGAGCAGGCGAATGCGTCGCTGCAGACAACGGTGGATCGCATGGCTGCAGTGGAGATGAAGGTTGTTGCACTCCGTGCTCAAAACCAGTTGCTGGTCAGTTTCTAGGTGGTCGAGGGCCCGTGGGGTCCGCTCTGGCGCCAACGCTTCCGCGTTCACATGCGCCGGATCTTGATACGGCTTGAGCAAACCCACGTAAGACACCGGATAGGAGCGCATCTGTTTGTGAAGATTTAGCGTATACGCTAGGCCCCGCTTGGCCACAATCTTAACCGGCCCAGTAAACCGTCCATGAATCTTCGTCCGGAAGATAGCAGAGACTGCATGTGTAGGCAGGTTCTTAGAGCTTAATAAAATCGAGTCTTCGACCTTAAAGCCTCTTCCTTTTTCACCTGTATATTCTTGCTGCAGGTATTGGCTTTCAGCCATCTCATCGCGAACGTGTCGTAGGACACTCAGTCTGGTAGACAAGAAGTCATGACTTCTTTGCGGATGGTGAGGGGGCTGACATCAGCTAGCCGTTCGGCTATTCCTCCCCAACCAAGCCCTGAGCTACGGGATGGCGGCATCAGCGGGACGCGAGGGTGAACTAGCCCGTTCACGTAGAGCGGCGTGTAGCTGGTAGAGGAATACACTTCATTGTTCAGCGCAAACGCTACAAGTGGCAACATGGCGCTCCAGCGCCTCGGCGTCTCAGCACAGACGCTGCGAAGAGCGTCTTCGATGAAGCGATTTACCGTTCGGTTTGGCCATCGGATTGCGGATGATCCGCTGTCGACCTATCCAACTTGGTGCCAAGCACCTTGAAGAAAGTCGACCAAAATTCCCGTGAAACAGGGGTCGCTATCAAAGAAAATTGACTATGGGAGTCCGTGTTGTCGGAAAACAAGATCCACGAACAGCGTTGCTGTATCGACCCCGTCGATCGTGTCTGGCACCGCCTCAAATGAGTC
>NW_020189964.1:1019786-1020508 GCF_900000015.1 Plasmopara halstedii | reverse complement strand
CTCAATTTGTGTTGTTATCGAAGTGGTCAAGCAAAGAGTGAGTTATACTAACAACCTTATGAGTAATCACTGTAAATTTTTCGTTACTTCGTCCCAACGTTTACATTTTTCGCGTACTGTAATATTTGGCTAGTCACTGCACCGTCTCGTATGAAATATAAAAAGGAGATTGCGTGGAAAGGGAAGGGAAGACAAGTCCTGGTGAACCGCAAACATCAACTCACAATGATTAGTAGCAGTTAACTTAACCACGCTGGGATTTGAGCGCACGCTCAATCTATTAGCGTCCGCCTACCGCGCGACTGAGCCAATCTGCGGCCTAGCTCAACGCTGCAGATACAGAAGTATTCATATAAAAAATACTGAGCATACACTCAAAAGTTGTGGCAAATCACACTTCAGCACCAGCCTCACGCATGGAGTGTGCATTCAACCAATCCGTGTCGATTAAAAGTTGAATTCGGTATCTAATGCCATGTTCACTGCTTCATTGAAAGAAGACGTGTGCACACGGAGACTTCCATTCTAAGGTATGTGGAACACTCTAACTCAGCATTTGCGCGAACTTAAAATAAGTACACACTTAAAATATGCAGACAAATGCAGTCATAACCATGTAGGTCAAACACGCTCTAACATTCCTTAGTTGGAATTGAACTCACAAGTTGCATTTTGGCACCACGATGCTAAACCACTTGAGCCAGTTACCATAACTCATAGCT
>NW_020189964.1:1019658-1019776 GCF_900000015.1 Plasmopara halstedii | reverse complement strand
TATAGTAAGATTGCAATAGGGACGATGCCACCTGTCGCTTAGTACATGATTTGAGAAGAGCGACTGTAAGATCAATTAAACTGCATTCAAATTCGAGTGATAAGCTCTGCAATGCTTT
>NW_020189964.1:1019330-1019648 GCF_900000015.1 Plasmopara halstedii | reverse complement strand
AGAGCCCGTAGCAGCGCTACACACATCCCATCACCCGCATACGCGGTGTGGATCAAATACGTCACAGACGACGTTACGGTTGTAACATAAACAAGCTCATAGTCTGGTCTGCGTGACAACGCATCAGCCAATGCATTCTGCTTTTCCGGCTTATACTTCACCTCTAAGTTAAATCTCGCAAAGAAGGAGAGTCATCTAGCCATAATCTGCGAGAGGTGGGGCGACTGAGTCGCAGTGCATAGTGACGCATGATCTGTATAGATCTCAAACGGCTTGGAGCCGAGCAGATGGACCCTGAACTTGGCAACTGCATACTTT
>NW_020189964.1:1018517-1019320 GCF_900000015.1 Plasmopara halstedii | reverse complement strand
TTGCGGACCCCATGTCCGTTTCCTGACTTCTCGTCACCTGAGAGACGTGGTGTAATCACCAATGACCTCGAAAGGGCACAGAGGCGGCAGCTGGAAGCTGCCCGTAAGGCGGCTCTGATGCGCGCCCATCCAAGGTCGGTCATTGACCCTCGTGTGGAATACGGCTTCCGCCCGGCGGATCCCGCTGTGGAAGTGAAGAACGCGGTAACTCGATCATTACGCATCCATATAATCGGGTCCCCGGTCAGAACGGATGATAAGCTTGCCCAACGGAATGCTCTTCGAACTCGTTTCTTGGTTC
Source organism: Plasmopara halstedii (assembly GCF_900000015.1). Lineage (NCBI taxonomy): Eukaryota > Oomycota > Peronosporomycetes > Peronosporales > Peronosporaceae > Plasmopara > Plasmopara halstedii. The sequence continues at coordinate 1,019,019 of NW_020189964.1, read as the reverse complement.
CACAATAATTTCCGTCGGAAGCTTATCGCACTCGTCTGAGTGCTCAATGGGGTGACTCTCGTGAACCCGCAATGCGGACAATACCTGTAGTGCCCGCCCCTGGCGAAAGCACTACAGATGACGAAGCGCTCTTTGAGCGATGGGTGCAACGGCAACGCAAACTTCCCTCACTGTATAACTCTCAGTTGAGCCACAAGGAAGTGGAAGGGCGTGTGAAGCGACACATCCGATTTGAGTTTGCCAAACTCAAGGCACGCCGTCGACTTCCCTCGATTTGTCGCCCTGTGACGTATGGGCAACCTCTAGCGCTCCCACGAGTTCTGTGTCTGCGACCGCAAGAGCTCAGGGCCACTGCTTGAGCTCAGCATGGCCCTTCTACTTCCCTGGCTATTGCCGGGAAGCGCGGGGGTGCCTGATGACGCGGGACGTCCTGATCTTTCCGATCAAAAGCGTCTACGGCGACTGGGCAATCTTGCCGAAATGACGCCTCAAACCCCCACGA
>NW_020189964.1:1018228-1018507 GCF_900000015.1 Plasmopara halstedii | reverse complement strand
CCTCTTTTCGCGCAAAGCACGACGCAGGGATGGTGCGTGAGAGCAAGTCTCCCCATTCAACACTCACGTTTTGTGTTCAGAAGCCGAACGGCAAGTGGCGTATTGTTCATTCTAACAATAAGCTCAACGCTGCCACCATTCCGGCACAGACGCCGATTCCTAAAAAGGATGGTTTATAGAACAACATGGTGGGATGTACGGAGTAAGGTGCACTCGACTTGGTCGATGGGTATTACCAATTGCTCATGAGAGCGAGTAATAATCCGCTGACAGCACTGG
>NW_020189964.1:984910-1018218 GCF_900000015.1 Plasmopara halstedii | reverse complement strand
AGTGATCGATTTCTTGAGGCTACCAATAAATAAAAGACCGATCACTATTCGTAAAAATGCGTTACTAGTATGGTGCTTAAATGTAATTTAGGTACTTTGAGATTTCAAGAGGGACCGTTACATTTTATGTTACTCATTTTTTGTCATTGACACATTTTCATACCGTCATTAAATTGGATACCTCTTCAACCTCGATGGCTCGGAGCGACAATGATATTGGCGCAGCACCGATATTGACGCTAATCTGCACCACTGAGAGCGTCAAAGTTTTGGTGACACTACTGAGTTGTCTTGTGTATGGCAAGCGTGATCAACGCGTGCGCTGCGATGTGGATAAACGCGGTTTGCTGTTCACTGCACATTCTAAAGGCAAATCCCTGCAGATCAAGACGTCTATTGGACGAGAACTCTTCGAGACGTACAAGTTCGGCGCCGCTGATTCTGCAATAGAGGATCAGGACGAGGAAGAAGAAGATGATGATAATGTGCAGCTGAGTTTTGCACTTAACGTAAATCTTCTTATCGAATGTCTGTCAATATTTGGACCCTCAGCTCTCGCTACCACGTCACTACGGATGACTTACGAGCCAGAGGTCAGAAATAGGTAGAGTATGATTGAATCAAAAGTGTATTAATTTGTATAAGATTGTTTTGTAGAGTGCAAGCTTGCTGCTTGTGGTTGAGGATAGCGGCGTCATGTGCGAGTGCTCAGTGCAGGTGTTGGAGCACGAAGATGGTGACATAGGTCAGCTGGAGTTTGAAAGCGCTTTTGAGCAATCAATGGTTGTAGCACGCTGTATCATACAGTCAGAGCCTTTGCGAGATGCTTTTGCTGAGCTCTACGATTTACCCAGTGCTGCGAGTGTCACAATTGCCATGGCAGATGAGGACAGCAGAAATCTAAACGATAGGTCGGAAGCCCAGTGCTTAAGCTTGAGCGCCACATCAGAGACAGGATCATGTGAGATCGGCTTTTCGCCAACTTCATCGGCAATTATTGAGTTTTCATGTGCACCATCAAGTGAAGAGAAATATGGTGGGAGTTGTGCGGCTACATTTCATGTTGCAGTATTACAACAGGCATTTAAGGCTCTTGCTTTTTCGAATGAAACTTTCCTCCGAATGAATGGTATCGGTTTCCTGTCAATACAGCACATGATTGAATGCGGTACAGGTGACAAAGCATTCGTTGACGCGTTGATCAGCCCTGAGGATACTTCCATTTCGTAGAAGCCCATTCATTCATTCAATACACAATAGAGAGCGATATTAAACTACTCAGTGCCGTTACCATCCTACATGCTCGGCAAAACAATCTGGCTGATCGCTGAAAAAATTGCAGCTGCCAGCGTGCTAGGACCATTGGGAAATTCTGTAACGCAAAAAGCTATCGCAAGATCCAGTGACGCGCCATTAGCATTAGTGTTATGGATGCACCAGATTTCAATGATAGCGTCAGTGGACAAATTTACGCTGCCCATTGCAAGTTGCGCTGTACGATCAATTGGGTCTAATTTGCAAGATAGACAGTCTTGCATACGGAGTAGAGAATAATGAGGAAGGAGGCAAGCATGAAGCGTAGTACGAACGCGACAATCAGTTTTCAGTGATAAAGGAGCTACCAGTTCACACGACGACACCAGCCTGCATCTGCTGCAAGTAATGGCACGAAAAAAGTCGCAACTTGTAGTTCATTATCATTTGTCGACAAAATCAGGCTAGCTTACACCATTTTCTTGATATAAATGAAGCTGACGTCGGCGCCATGTTTCCGTGGCATCAGTTTTGTTGTTGCCAACCGACACAGCCCCGCCAAACAAAATCTCGCGCTTTTGAGGCATAGCTCTCTGTTATTGTACTCGCTCTATTGAATCACATCTTGTTACATATTTGTTTCTACTGGTTACTTCGAGGACTTAACTTTTGTTCAATCGCACAATTACGTGAGTCATCGAAGCCAATTTTTCTGAAACGCTAAGCGTTCATGATCGAAGTCAGCCTTTCTATTCGAAATAGAGTATATGATGCATCTTTAAGAGATCAGTCGTCTTCGCATGAGCGCGATCGCAAAGTGAAGCGAAGCAAGATCGGCCTCATAATGAGCGTGAACAAAAAAGTAAATTACAGACATGAAGTCGAACCGATACCTGGAAAAATATAGAATAGATGTGAGATACCAGGCATCCTTCCGATTAGTAATCCTTTGCTCACTATATGCTTGTGAGAATGTTTTTACGGAGTCACGGCAAGGTCATTCCAGTATAGTGGCTGTCTCGACCCCAACGAGTCTGACGTACTGCATCCTATGATGGATTCCTATTCTAGTAACTACTTCAGAGCAATCTATGGTCAACGATCGAATTTTTGAATTGCATTTCCCTACCAAATGTCCGAACCACGTAAAATACTATAAATGGTATGATCTACACAATTGTAATGGTTAATTGACATTTCGTCTATCGATTGTGCACTGCATTGTCAATCGACTACGTTATCTTTGCGCTACAAAACTGCACACCATTAATCTCTCATCAGCGCAAATAGCCATAAATCGCAATGGTAATCGCCCCAACGAAAAATTTGCGAGCACTAAAATGGCACGAGCTGCATTTAAGATACTTCGTTGACACGCGGTGAGAAGAAGAACAGCTCCTGACATTCAGCACGAGCTTTATGGGATGCTTAGACAGACAGTCTATCGTCAGCTAGGCTGTGCAAGAAGTTTTCCGATTTCGCGAAATACGTGTCTACATCGCGATCTACACTTTAAAATTCCAGCGAATATTTGGGACGACTTCAAACACGCCAAATATTACTGTCTTACGAACAACAAGCAGAAAGCATTGCAGGAATTTGTGCGACATTACTCAACGATTGCTGCGTATTTAAAATAGCAAGGAGCATACCTCGATGAGGTGAAGATGTTCAGGCTTTACGGAAGGCATTGCAACACTGCAACATGGCAATGGTGTGTTGCCTTAAGAAATTTCGTTTATGTTACACATACGGCTGTTTGAAATATCCGGAAAGATAAAGAGCACAATCAAATCAAGATAGAAAAGATGTCATTTGCCCAAATAAATGGGCATACAGTTTAGAAAAGGTCAAACTCTGATGTAGAATGTACTGAGATGAACATTTTTGCACCTTGAAACTATGATATCGCTTTTCAGAAGGCACTGTGATCAATCCACGTCGCACCAAAAGATCAAACGAACAGAAGATGACAGCGCCTATCAAGAAGTACCGCTTTACCCGTGACGACTTCAAACCACTCGTTACGAAGCCGCTGCACTTTCACATGGTGTTTGATATCACGGAAGTCAAAGTCAAGGTGACGCTCCAGACGACGATGAAGCACGACGGAGCGCAGCCGCTTAACCAGCTCAAACTTAACTCGAAAGATCTAGAAATCATATCGTTGGAGCAATTTGACAGATTCACACCGCTTAATGGAGAAAAGAACTTTGAAAGCCACGTACAAAGCTTTGCTGAGCCTCGCAGTCTGCAGTACGAGGTAGATCAGGATGATCATTTTTTGATTGTCAAGTTCTCCAGACCTGTGCAACCCGGAGAGGAATTCGTGCTCCGTAGCGTGTCGGTGGCCACTCCAACTGAGAGTATCTTGGAAGGCTTGTATTTTGATTACACACCCGAAGGCGCCCCTAAGACCATCATTACTCAGTGCCAGCAGCATGGCTTTCAGCGCATTGTACCGTGCATCGACACAATGGACGCCAAAGCATATTACACCACCATTATTGTCGCAAGCACTCGCTATACTAACATCATTACCAACGGAGATCTAGCCCCTGGGTATCACACAGACGATGGTGTACCTATTTTTCACCCAGCATCGGAAGTACTGGGCGTAAACGATTCTTCTCGCCACGTGCTCAAATATTACAATCATAAGGTGAACATGGCCCCATATCTTTTCTTTCTTGGTGTGGGTACCTACGAGACCTTTCGTCGTACACTTGAATTTCCTGATGGCGACACGACGTTGCTAGAAATCCTAGCGTTTCCTGGCTACTTTGAACCTGCTGATGCCAAAGCTGCTGTCAAAATGTTGCACGACTCCATCCTGTGGGTGATGGTTAGTTTGGGACCTGAGGCTTGTGAGCATCACGAGGAGCGCAAGCATATTTACGAACTTTTGCAGGAGCGCGAGGATATCAAGGCTAAAGAAGGCCCGCTTTGCCTTGGGCCAAATGAGAAATATGTAAAAACTCCGTTAAGTGCTTCGGATAGCGCACGCTTAGACGCTATTCGCTCCAAGCTGAGAGAGCTTCTAAAAGTGTGGAAAAAGACAGGTTATAAGTATACAGGTGCCGTGTACCGCGAGATTGCGATGGAAAACTCGTACTATGGTGGCATGGAAAATGTCGGCAATACCACAATCGTGAGCTCGTGTTTGTGTCCTAGCTGCCGCATGGATGATAAGTCGTACGAGTACATGGAGCATGTAAAGGTGCATGAATATTACCACAATATAAATGGAAGCCAGGTCACTGGTCAGTCTCCATTCGAGATTTGGCTGAACGAGGCTGTCACAGTGCACATGGAACGCAAGCGTGCCGCAGCGATTTTTGGCGAGGACTACAGTCGTTTGAGTGAAGTGCTGTACATGTTTACCCCGGCAATTGGGCCACTCGCACAGGACAAGTCAGCAACATCTCTTTCGGTGGAGCCTCAAGGCTTTAATCAGACGCAAGAGCTTGTTTCGGCTGTGACATACTCGAAGGCTCCCGAATTTGTTCGAATGGTAGAATTGCTTTTAGGAGAAGATACATTTCACAAGGCCCTCGATATGTATCATACAAAATATGCTTTCGGAAATGCTACTAGTATGGATTGGATCAAGTGCATGGAAGAATGTTCTGGTCAAAATCTGCAAATATTGGCGAAGACGTGGCTGAAACGCCCTGGTCACCCAGAAGTAACGTACTCGACGAATTACAACGCTTATTCTAAAGAGTATGTCGTAGAAATGACCCAGACAGGTTTTGAAGACATGCCTTCCGAAAACAACGGCCCGTGGGAGATTCCAATAGATTGGTCCCTTGTTAAAAATGGTTTGCCACTGAAAAGTGGTGTTTTTCTGTTGAAGACTAAGGACGCGAAGCTTACTGTTTCGGAAGTGCAGGAAGAACCCGATTTCTTGTCTTTTGCTCGCGGATGGTCGTTTTTTGGCAAGTCAAAGCAGAAAAACCCATCTGTTGATCGTCTTACAAAGCAGGCATTGTCTGACCCGGATACTGTTAATAAGTATCAGGCTTATCGTAGTGTTGCAGATATCGAGAAGGCAAGGGTGATTGAATGTTTGCTCAAGGGAAACAAGGAGGTTGAAATTTCATCTGAGTTCGTGGATTTGCATGGATCGATCCTTTTCTCAGAGGAATTCACACCATCTGCGCGTGCCCTGACGCTAGTGGAGCCTAAGACAATTCCTAGCAGGGACGACCTAAGTCATCACTATGCCGCAATCAAGGAGGCCACCACGGCTTTGCAGCAGGCAGTGTGGGCTAAGTACTCGACAAAAATCGAAGATGCGTATAACAAACTGTGCGAGATGGCTCACCCTGGACCGCACGTTGAGCAGTTTCAGGAACGTGCTCTTAAGCGTCATCTGCTACTGCTGATTGTGTCGGGTGGAAAAACCCCTGTACTTAACACAATCCCGAAGGTTACGCCAACAGTGGAGCCTTACAAGCTGGCGCTAGACTTGTTAAGACATTCCCCTTTCGTGACCGACCAAGCTACTGGATTTCGTCTTGTGCTTGAGGATGAAAGTTTTGTGGACCGCTCGAAGGTGCAACAAGAAATCTTTGACGTGTGGTCAAAGACGCCTGATATGCTGACAAAGTACATTGGAATTGTGAGCAGCTTGGATTCAAAAGATGTTGGAAAGCAGATTCTTAATCTATTAGCGAACCCTAGCTTCAATCCGAGTCAGTCGAGCCACGGGCGAACTCTATCGCGTTGTCTCTCCCAGATTCGTGAGTTTTCAATCGCCACTGATGAAGGGCTTGACGTGATGGTTCAGGTCTTTGTAAAGATCGGCAAGGTCAATCAAATGTCTGCGTATCCGTTGCTTCAGTGTTTTGACCATCTGGACCGCTTTGATGGTGCTACGAAGGCAAACTTGTTTGCGACACTGCAGCGCATGCAGGACTCAATCGACAAAAAGAAAGAGGAGTCGCTTTACAACCAGCTAAGCATCATTTTGGAGAAGAAACCTTGAGCAGTGACACAATAGATGCTGAAATTATGACATGCAATGTTATAGCAGATCGGAACTGCAGATCTCTTCACCACTGATTTATAATTCTTAATTTTGGAGAGGTTTGGGCTAGGTTCTTATTTCTATCAGCGTTGTTAGCCTTCCTGTTTGCACTTCCCTACCTGATGCATCTTGTACAGGATGGAGTGTGTTCTTTCGGCACATTTCGAATGTGCTGTAATTCCTTTTAATCACTGCGATGATCAAGGAGGGTGATAGAGAAACAAAAGAAAATGAGGATACTGTTTTATGTGCACTTTGTGAGCGCAGCATGTACTGCAGAAGTGGTGTCATTAAGGTCAAATCATGTGAGCATATGCGGGCAACTTCAGCCGTACTCCCTGTCAAGCATCGATTTAAATTTTGCTGTTACCGTAACGCCACCAATTTTCCACATCTTTTAAGCATGTACCCAATTAAATTTTTATCAACTATTCCCCTCAGGCTTGTAAGAATATCACTGTTGAGTGCGAAGTATTAGTATAACCAGCAATAAACGAATTTTGAAGAGACCAAAACAATCGGCGTTCGTCAGTATTTGTCCACAGATGAAGCTTCCCGCATCTCAGCAATTACATCCAACGTTGTAACTGAAACGCTTAAGGCCGTATTTGAGACAAAAACCGAACAGAGTCTCACAGCGTGAAACAAACTCGACAACAACTTGAAGAGGTGAAAGGTATCGCTTGCAAACTTGCTAATAACAGAAGTAGCGTAGGACGCCCTGATGATGAAAATCGTGCCCGATGGTCCTTCAATCAGGCATGACATGAACGTAAGTAAATAGTAGATCGGAGTTTATTTTGGAAAGAGGTACGAATGGTTCATTTGGTAAACCGTAGCTTTCGATTGCTGACTCCTGCTTTTGCGTTGTAGTTTTGAGATCCAGTGGCTAAAGGGCAACATTCAGATTGGAAAATCACGGAGGAACGAACTGCGAACTTCGTTTGAGTATAAAGCTTTCTGGGCGATGAACATTGATACTTCGCCAGCTTCAGCATAATTGCAGTCTTGATGTTACAGCTCTGAGTTCATTGAGCAACATGATGCTTAATCTTACTCGGTCTTTTATTGTTTACAAATACCGAGAGAGCGTAACTTCGTAACCTGCTAACAGAATGGCGCTTGATTCTTGCAAAAGATCGTATATCGGACTTCGGTCAACATTCGTGGACGCACTCACACGCTGAGAATATGCATCAAGACATTTAGCCATTTCATTCCAAGCCTGCTTTTCAGCTTGCAAGCTCAGACGGGGATTTTTCAAACAGGGGAATCCCAGCGGAAGTTCTTTCCATGATGGCAACGAATTTGATACAATGTTACTTGAAGATGGTGGGGTGGTAGGCGGCGACAAAACCTGACTATTAGCTCCACGGATTTCTAGCCACTCAATATACTTAGAAGCCGACCAGTTTTTCATTTGATGCGGTAGTTGGAGTTCAGGTGGGGCACGAGAAGTAAGATGGTGCCAAACATTACTCGGGCGGATCTTGTCGATTGTAGAGTCCCGAAGAATCTCGCTATTATCAAGGATGATCATGTGGCGAAAAGCTTGTAGCTCCTCATATGATTTCCCAATATTTTTAAGCGGCGTCACCTTCTCTAGTCTTAGCTCTAACTGTGTCATGTCATCAGCAAGACGCTGCTTTCCGTTCATAGAAAGCGGTCGAAGCAAAGATGCGTGCCGTACAAATACCGAGATAATTCGCTCTACAAAATCTGCCAGACATGTCGTGACAAAATTTGCAGTAGGGAGCCGGCGTAGGTGTTCCTCGTGAACAACAGCAAATGCATTGCAAAATTCATTCATATATTTGGATCCATTTGTGCTTTGCGCTGAGCGATGTCCAGTACTGCGTGATGCGCCCACTGATGTGACCTCTTTTGTAGCAGCACTTTGATTGCCGAAGGACTCATCGTGCATTTTTGCGAGAATACTCTCCAGTATTACAGCGAGTGCTTGAAGGTAGGAGCCTAGCAAGGCATACTTAAGGTCATTAATCATATCACGACTCGGCAATAAATTTGCCGTGCACAAGGCTTTTGCTTTCTTTAATGTAACCACACTTGTTGTGACGAAATCAGCGGCAGAAAGTGCGTGTCCTGCTGCATCTGCTTGACTACCATTAAGTGATGCAGCCGTCTCCATTCGATGTTCGACCTCCTCAAGGGTCTCGTCCAATAAGCTCAGCACATGTATAAGCGCAACGTTATGAGCCTGAGCTGGCGTTCGGCCAAATGACGGCGTCGTCGTTGAAACCGACTTGCCCTGATGCATTATCTTTTCCACATTTGAGCAAAAGAGTTTCACAGCTTTTCGCAATTGTTGAAGTGTACCATTCAGCAGCACGGAATCCTGCCCGGCATGCTCTAACTCCGAAATGATTGATCGCGACAGGGTTTGAATGTCACTACGACCCGGTGGTGATGCGTGGAAGTTAGAGCTTTGAGGAAACATGAGCGTAATTGGGTTCGACATGCGGCGGTACGCACGATCAATATAGGCATCATACAGTGGTGTCATGGAGTTAAGTAGCTGCGATCGCTCGGCCAAGGATCCTGCAATCGGCACCAGCTCTCGCCTTACCAGACTCTTTCCCACGTCAATGTCAGCTTCATTGTCTGTAGTTGGATCGGCAAATAAATCCAAACCTGGAGTCTGCTTTGTCGATGCAAAAAGCTCATTTAAGAGTCGTATGGCTTGCTCACGCATACGAGGGTACTCCGAAACCAGTAAAGATTTAACTGCCGCACTGTAAGAGAGAGTTGATGCGAACAGCTCTTGAACGATTGCACAGGTGACCTCCCAAAATGTAGCGAAAAGAGACGGCTCATCTGGCTCAAGAACCAAATCAAGATACTTCTTACCAGAAGCTGGGTCCGACATCTGAATGAGTACGCGTTGCAAGTTCCAAACTTGTAATGCATAGGTTCGAATGACATCAAAAACATCCTGAACAGCTTTCCATACGTTCGATTTCTGTACTAGGCTTTTTACAGGCTCATTACTTGTGTCCATGCCACTCGAGCTACTATCTGCAGATTGCACTAGCTTATCCTCTGAGATAGCTGCAGTGCACTCCCGCTCTAATTCCTGGATAACATCATTTACTGAGGCTTGAGCTATCGTGGGCAGGTCGCCCAGGTAAAAGACGATCTGAAGTGCGTCACCTATGTCCACTTGGCTTAAGCTATGGATTCCTGCACGCAACGAAGTACGCACCTCGCGTTGCAGATTTATTGTGAGCTGGCGTACAGCCGGGAGTTTTGCTCGCACAACACTTAACATCTCAAAATTCTGGTCTTTGACCAACTGTTCTATTTCTCTAATTGCGAGCGCCACTGACGCCATCTCGTTCTGTCTCGCATCTCCTGCTAGAACTTTCTCCTCGACACTTTTTGTCGATGTCGCATCAGCTTCATTTAGCTCAGACTTCAAGACACGATCAGAAAGATGCTGAAAGCGCAGCACACGCTGCACAATGTCTCCACACTGCTCTACATTACGGTAGCGCTGGATGGTATCCCGCAAATTTTCATGCTGCTCACGCACCTGGGCCTGTAACGAGTGTACCGAATACTTGTATTGGCTCACTGCCTTTCGTACCAGTTCGAATTGATCTTGCAGCTCGTCTACAGAGCTCACTTGCTCGAGCAGCGTGGCATGATGCTCGCCAATATGTTCCGAGATGACACGATCGATGGATTGCACAGCGCTTTCTAGACGTTGTACAAACTTCTCCGATTCGCTAGGCTCGTCTATTTCATCAGCCGATGCCACTAAGCTAGTATTCGAGCTAGCAGAGAGACGTGATGCACCAATGATGTCCGGCGAGGTCGAATCTTGCGCCACAACGGCACTGGCGATAGCGCTTACATTGCAATCAGAGCTTAAAAATACGCTTAACTGTGCTATCGTGACGGTAAATGATGTAGATTACTATCAGTTGATGATTCGAGAGGTAATGAATATCGCCTACCATCGCTCTGAAGTTCGCGGACGACTGCGTCCATTCCTATTAGATACTAGCGTATGAAAATGAAATATCACTCTGAGCAGATAAAGCACATCAAAAAAATATTCTTACTGTTTACGATGTCGCGATTTTAAATTTCCGCAAAATTCGCATAAAAACATCAACATTCTTAATTCCGCATTCCCGGACTGAACTTATAGCTAGATTTCAATGCTGATGAAGGACGCGGGTGCAGGCACCAAGTGCTACGTACCCGACGACACATACGTATGGCTTCCTGCGCAGATATTGCGCGAGGAAAAGAGCTCGAACCCTAAAAAACCCGAAAAAACTATTGTACTGCGCGTATTCCCTCCACCTGGTAATCCCGAAGCTGTCGTAGATGAGGAGCGAGTGCTGGACTTCAACGACTATAAGGTCAAGGCCATGATGAGAAGCTTACAGCTTGAGTCTTTGCCCTATCAAAATGAGAATTTGGGCCTCACGGGAATAGAGGATATGACCGCACTTAATTATCTACATGAGGCTGCCATACTATACAACGTCAAAAAGCGCTTCTTGCAAAAGTTGCCGTATACATACACTGGCGAAATTTGTATCGCCGTGAATCCTTATCAGTGGCTACCAGAGCTTTACACAGAGCAAACACAGGCTCTATACCTCACTAGACCTCGGGACGAATTACCGCCTCATGTGTACGCAACATCCGTAGCGTCGTACAATGATATGAAGCGAAATGGGATGAACCAGTCAATTTTAGTAAGTGGAGAGTCGGGAGCTGGTAAGACGGAAACCACTAAGATTCTGATGAATCATTTAGCTTCAATCGCTGGAGGCTTGAATGACTATACAATTAAGAAGATTATAGAGGTGAATCCACTCCTCGAGTCGTTTGGCAACGCCAAAACTGGGAGAAATGATAATAGCTCTCGATTCGGCAAATTTACTCAGTTGCAATTTGACAATACTGGTATTTTGGTGGGAGCTCGATGTAGAACTTACTTGCTGGAGAAGACTCGTGTTATATCTCACATAGAGACCGAGCGCAATTATCACATCTTCTACCAGTTGTTAGCTGCGAGTGAAAGCAAAGAAAAGTGGCACTTGGATGATGCCAACGAGTGCTACGCGTACACGGGTGCAAATAAGACTCTCCAGATCGAGGGTGTGTCGGACGACAAACATTTTGAGCGCACCAGAACGGCTCTGGGGCTTATTGGAGTCACGGAGGAGCAGCAAGGAGTCCTTTTTGAGGTGCTCGCAGGCATATTGCATCTTGGACAATTGACAATACAGTCTAAAAATAGTAATGAAGAGTCCGAGATTAGACCTGGCGACAAAGCTGCGAAATACGCGACTGAACTTCTTGGCATTTCGGCAGCAGACTTGGAAAAGGCTTTGTGCTCGCGTCAAATTGCAGTCGCTGGAGATGAAGTGACTACCTTTTTGAAGAAAGATCAAGCAGAGGAGTGTATTGGTGCTTTATCTAAGGCCATTTACTCCAAAGTTTTTGATTGGCTAGTCAACATTATCAACACATCTCTCGAGAATGATCAGAAAATGCATCATCACGTGGGAATTCTTGATATCTTCGGCTTTGAGCATTTTAAACTCAATTCTTTCGAGCAATTTTGTATAAATTACGCTAATGAAAAAATTCAGCAGAAGTTTACTCAAGATGTCTTTAAAACAGTGCAAAGTGAGTACGAAGCTGAAGGCATTTTGTGGAGTCACATTGACTTCGCAGATAATCAAGATGTAATCTCTATGATTGAAGACAAGCTTGGAATCATTTCGTTATTAAACGACGAGGTGATGCGTCCGATGGGCAATGATGAAGCTTTGGTTTCTAAGCTTTCAACAATTCACAAAGACGACCAAGATGTCATAGAATTTCCGCGCACATCACGCACACAATTCACGATCAAGCACTATGCAGGAGCAGTTACGTACGAATCATTGGGCTTTCTAGAAAAGCACAAGGACGCTCTCCTTCCTAATTTATCCGAGCTAATGCGAAGTTCGTCTAAACAGTTTTTGAAGGACATGTTCGTCGACAAAACCATCAAGCCAGTCGTTTCACGAAGGAGAAATCACACTAATTCGCGAGGTAGTCGAACTACGCGTGGTGTTTTGACAGTGACGAATGTTGGCACTCAATTTAAAGACAATCTCAACGAGCTCATGACTAGCATCCACCAAACCAAAGTACATTATATCCGATGTATCAAGCCCAACCAAAATAAAAGCCCAACTGAATTGGGTCAAGTAATGGTGGTGTCACAACTTCGTTGTGCTGGTGTAATCGAGGCAATTCGCATTTCTCGTGTAGCATATCCAAACCGCCTGCTGCTAGAGGAAATCGTCGACAAGTTTTGGGTGTTTGATGTGGGGCATCGCAATACAAATATCTCGGTAAAGACTCGCTGCGAAGCTCTGATGGCAAAAATGAATTTTTCTTCTCCCGAGCAGTATCAAATTGGTTTTACACGCATTTACTTTCGCTATGGAATCCTCGAAAAAATGGAGGAAAAGAAGGCTGAGCGGTTGGATGTTCAAGCCCGCAACTTGCAACACTATATGCGGGGGTTTAGCTGCAGACTTCGCTACCTTCGCCAGTTGCGAGCAATTGTAAAGCTGCAGGTAATCTTATTTGCTTTTTTCTGTATCATCAAAACTAAGCACACTGACGTCCAACATGGTTGATCTGTTAATCTGTAGTCTGTTGCTCGATGTGTTATCATGATGCATCATTTTCAGTCGCTTAAAGCCGCAATAATCACACTTCAGGCTCATTGGCGTGGAAGAAAGGGTCGCTGTGTTTGGCTGGAAGCCAGAAAAAACAAAAGTGCGATTATTGTCCAAAAATATGCTCGTTGCTTCATTGAACGGTACGTCCGCTGCTTCTTACTGCACTTGCGTCGCTCATTTGTCTTTGAATGTGTCAAATGACAGCAAACAATTTAAAGATAAACGGAAGGGGGCTGTAAAAATTCAAGCATACCTGCGTATGAAATTCGAGCGACCAAAGTATATCAAAGCTCTGCAGGAGAAGAAACAACAGGCTGATATGAAATACCAATTAAACAAGCTGCAGCAGCGCCTTCATGATGAACAACGTCGAAATGAAGAAGCCAAGAAGGAGATGCTGGTTGCGACCTCTGCTGACAACAGTGAAGGAAGAGGATCGCAATCACCCGGCCAATCGGCTGCTCACGTCTGGATGGCTGATGCTGACGGGATTATTAGCCAGCTCAACGAGGAAGCAAATCGTCTGCGCAAGGAGAATGAAGAACAGAGAGCTTTGACGGCACATCTTAAAAGTGAGGTCGAGAAGCTTAAGTTTGATCAGACTGTGTTGACAGCGAATTTTCAAGTCAAAATTAGCGGTTTCCAAGACACGGTAGGGTTACTGCAATCAAAAGTACAAGCTTGTGACGTTTGCTAACTGTCTCTGATGTTGAATGCGATTAGATCCGCGAGAAGGAGAAAAAACTTGAAACTGTAGAACGCGAGTGCGTCAAGCTTCGTGAGCTTGTGGGCTCTGACTCAGAGGTCTCAAGTCAGAGATTTATCCGCAAAGACCAACGCTCAGCATTTCGAAAATTGGGTTCTAAGAAAGACATTGACGATGGATCTGACAGCGGAGAGGCAGGTCGGGCTTCTACGGCCATGCAAGCAGCACTTGCCCAGAAATCAGCCGAGACGGCGCAGTTTCTCCGGCAATCTGCGCGACGTATGTCTAGTGCAAAGTTGTGGCATACCAGTAGTAGTGGGGATAGTGAAGGAGAAGGGCATTTATCTGGCAGTGAAACGGGCGACTTTCACAATCGCCCATCGCTTCTTCAAGAGGTGAGTGCGGTTGGAGTCGGTGCTATGGAGGTTTTTAAAAGCAGACTCACAGCCGCAAAAGTAAAGTATTATGGAGAAGATGGCACATTGGCTGCATCGCGTCAAACGACTGATCCCAGGAAGACTTTTACTCCAAGAAAGTCGATTAGCTTAGAATCAATGCCGCTTGCTGCAGGATGGGAGATGCGCGTATCGCGCTCGAAGGGCAAAGCGTACTACTGTAATCCGACTTTGCGGATTACACAATGGGATCGTCCATTAGCCGTACTACAAAATGAGCCCGTCCGGCGCGACTCATCAGGTAGCGCTTGATGAATTTTGCTTCAAGTTTTGTTCTCGCCATTATAACATAATCTGTAATGCAGACTTGCCAACAATACCAGATCATACTTGAGAAGCTACAAGTGCAGCCAAATTTGCATACGTGGAGAAGAGCAGTTCCGAATACCTGGGTCAGCAAGCTCATCATATATACGAGATTGTCCTACGCAAGCTGCTCTTTATCACATGCTTTGGCATACATTCGTGTCAATTTGGATATTACAGACTTCAGCAAAGTGAAGCCATCCGTCGTGTTGCTGCGTTCATATTTTGTACTAACCAGAATTGTACATACAAATATAGCAGAAAAAGTCAGAAAGTATCTAATGATACTTTTTATGGACATTACATACTAAATTCGTAAACAATTTGCTCAGCATCTCATTACATTCTTCTATGCGAATAGGGCATTTGCCTATCAAAACATTGCAACCGATCATGTGGTGCAGTGGTATGCTGTTCACTTCAGAACCGGGATGTCCAGGGCTCAATCTCCGGGCTTAATGAATAAAACCCTACAGCACGTGCTTGACATGGCTTACACGGCTCCTATAAAGGGGTGTCGCTCCTAATCATATCAATCAAAACATTGCGCAAAAGTGAACGCCCTACGAGTACACAGTGTGACAGGAACAAGTTTTATTTCTTTGCACCTACCAGGTGCTGTGATACATTTTTAAGTTCCGCCTCCTCGCCGGGCGCGCACTCCATGCTAATTCCCATCAGCAGAGTACTCCGTCGCAAAACTCATACGTCGGGCAAGTTGTTACCAATAAGCACGCCACCATCAGGTAATTTTAGCAATTGTCTCCGGTAATTAATAATTGGTCTAAGATTATCGTAAGCGTCTGCAGGTGTCTAGACCGGGCTCAGCCTAACTGGCATACCGTCACCTATTTAGTGTCATATCAAAGTCGCCATGAGGCTATGTATTTCTTTCGCACTAAAGTACGTCATGTAAATGTGTTTGATCAAAAAGTCGCACATCGCATAACTTATTGGCATATGTATATGCGGGTCTTTCGCTCGAGGCAAAAAACATTGAGCATTAAACGTCGCTCCGAGAGCACTTTTGACCCCTAAAAACATACTACTTCTCACTAGTATCGCTTTTAGATAGACTAGCAGCGGTTCTGTTAACCCGTATATTCCATGACCTCTGAACCTCTGTTTCTAGCACTTTCAACATTTTCGAAGGAAGAACCGCGAAGGAGGCACATCATAGCATCAGAAACACTGCATGTCTTTGTTAACAGCTTAAATTGGTGAGATGCGAAAATTATTTCGACTTATGCCGCGACCCAAATTTCAATTATTCTAAAATTAGTGCCTCAACCTTGTGTACATGAAACCGAAATTGTCAAAGCGGTCAGCAAAAGTACAGGAGCGCACGAATGACTCATTTTTCCACAAGATCGAAGCGTTTGTTGTATCATAATTCGCAGAACATGATGCAATTGATAGATTTTCAGTTGGTGGCACTGTTGATAATCAGTTTTTGCAGCCTCCAAAAGCTTCGATTGAACATTGCTCCAACATTGCTCTATTTCACATGCTCGTCAACCGAAGGGTGTACTTTTTATTAGTTCTGATTCCGCTTCAATTGCTCAAGTGAAACACATCAACTTAATGCCTGGAACTATGAATTACCGTCGTCGTAACCGTTGTCATGGCATCGTTAGTAAATAAATGAACGTAAAATTGCAGATTGCTCAAGTTAAGGAAGTTTAATCTATTGGTGACTTAGATTTGAGATTTTATGCTTTATCCGGCGCTTTTTTTACAAGCCAACTCACTAGACATAGCTTTGATTGTCAAAAAAGATATTTTATTGCTCGCTTAATATTATCTGTGCATGTCCAGCGCTATCATCACACCTGTTGACGAAGACTAATATTCTTTTATTCGTTCATGATAATTCTTTACTGCTGCAAAGGGCTATCTGACTTCGAACTGAATGAAAAATTGGATGGATGCTGAGAAATCGTCGCTGTAGACAGAGTTGTGGGCTTTGGATTGAATGTTGGGACTAAGCTCATTTCACTTTTACCACCTATATCGCTCATCTGCAAGAAGTGCTACCAGGTTATGTGCGAGCGGCATGTATGGTACGATCAGCGATATCCTATGCCTATTTTTTGTGGAAGCTCTTCATCCGGGTGACTCTCGCCCGGAAGGGATTGCTCGAATTCTTGAGACAAAGGCCGAACATGAAGTGGCACGGGCATCAGCGAAGTGTAAGACCGCCGATCCCAAGGCTTTGGCCATCATCGCAAGGATCTCCAGAGGTGATATTAATGCAACACTACTTTCCTGCGCGAAAACAACAAGTTTCCGGTTTTGCCAACTAACACCAAGGTAGCTCAACAGTTGCTGCATAATTGGCCACCTTAGATCTTCTCCGTCGGAATCAGATTTCAGGCATATCCAGCGCACCAGTCCATGATACGAAACGGCTCGAGTCGTGGTTCATTCTGCGCGAATTCATTATAAAACAAGAATTCCCAGTTTTGGAAGAAATTGCATGAATTTGTGGTGGCACAAATGGATCAATAGCTCAAGCTCGATGACTTGTAGTCTCGGCTCGAGGCTGTTGGGGACATTGCAAAGAAAGACGAACGTCTAGTTGTCTTGTTGGATAGCATTTCCGTTCAAGTATTGGCTGACAACGAGCGCTAGACGTAAACTCGTTTTTTTATTGCTCTACATTGCAAGACAATCCAGTTATCTTTGGTGATTCGTCAGTCGACATCTAGTTTTTTCGTGGCCGAGTACGTTTGCTGCACTATAAGCGATATGGCTGCGAGATCTCAAGGAATAATGCCGTATGACCGTGGTCCATGTCGACAATACGGAAGACATTGCGATAGCCAATGACCAGATACTAGTCTCAAGCGAAGTACATAAATCTACGCTAACAATTCGTTCTTAACGCATTTACGATGGTCACGTACGTACTAACTTCCGATTACCTCGCTGACTTCATTTTGCCATCTATTTATGATAACTCAGAGATGGCGATTTAAATTTAAAAGTGTGTGTAACACTGGCGCAAGCGCCAGGCGCACATGTCGCAGCTCATCATCTGTTATCATGCCTCGTCTCTTGTATCAGGGTTTATCTGACTAGTCACTGCAAACAAGGTCTAGTAGATTTTAGAATATTCAAACAAATTGAATACTGCGAATTAGTCGCTGGGGACAGAGTTGTGGGCTTTAAACGGCATGTTGAGATTGAATCCATTTTCATTGCTGATCTATATTGCTTATCTACAAGAAGTGCTATCACTTAAATGGCTACTATCTATGATTTGAAAACAAATGGTTTAAACTAACAAAAGACCAGTGTCATGTCGTAATGTTTCAAATCTCAATTCACAACATCTGCATTAGTGCAAGTTCGTCAGTTTGGAATTTATTAAAAGAAAATGGGTGCCGAGCACGTCCCATGGCTTCCCGCTCTCATGTGCTTCCTGCAATATTCCATATTAATCACGTTTGGCCATTTGCGCGATATCGCGGCCCGCATCTCCGGAATCTCGCGTTATCATTCCGATAAAACACGCTCTGGATTGGCTAAGTTGCTTATTGCTTGGGAAAGTTTTTACACTCGCCGTCTATACCATCGCGTTCAGGACGTTTTTAATCGTCCAGTTGCTAGTGCACCAGGCGCTCACATCGACCTTATCAAGCGCGAATCAATCGATGAGAACAAGACATTTGTGCACTTGAACGAGCCACCACAACATTGCTTGAATTTTGGTTCCTACAACTATCTCGGCTTTGCCGATGATTGGATGCATACGTGCAGTCGCGAGGTATTTGCTGCAATTGATCAGTTTGCATTAGCCTCGACTGTACCTCCAATGGAGTTTGGCACTACATCGGTGCATATTGCACTGGAAAAGGCCGTAGCTAAATTTATTGGTAAAGAGGCTGCAATTGTGTACAATATGGGCTACGCCACCAATGCAACGAGTATTCCAGCACTTATGGGCAAAGGAACACTCATTTTAAGTGATGCATTGAATCACACTTCAATAGTGAATGGAGCTCGTGCATCAGGTGCGACTGTAGGTGTCTTTCGACACAATGATCCGAAACACCTGGAAAAGGTCTTGCGTCTTAAGATTGCAGAAGGTCAACCTCGTACGCACCGCGCATGGAAGAAAGTCATGGTCATGGTTGAAGGAATTTACTCAATGGAAGGCGAGATTGTACGCCTTCGCGAGATAGTTGACGTGTCGAAGAAATATAAAGCCTATATTTATGTGGACGAAGCCCACAGTATTGGTGCTTTGGGTCGAAATGGCCGTGGTATTTGCGAATATGCCGGTGTGGATCCAAGTGAAGTGGATATATTAATGGGTACGTTTACAAAGAGCTTTGGTGGTATGGGTGGATACATCGCTGCATCGAAGGAGATAATTTACTTCATTCGTAGCTCAAGCGCCGGGGCAGTCTATGCGACGAGTTTGTCACCTATCATCGCACAGCAGATACTGACAGCCTTGAATATTATTGCGGGTTTCGATGGCACGGATACAGGACGTAAGAAGTTGGACTCACTTCGTGAAAACAGCAACTACTTTCGACAAAAGTTGATCAACATGGGTGTCATAGCACTTGGTGACTTTGACTCACCTGTAATTCCGGTGATGCTTTACCACATGTCGAAAGTTGGAGAGTACTCTCGTGAATGCTTGAAACGCAATTTGGCGGTTGTGACGGTGGGTTTTCCGGCCACGCCGCTGCTTCTTTCTCGTGTACGTTTCTGTGTCTCTGCTGCTCACACAAAGCAGGATATGGACGAAGCGCTCAAGATTATTGCAGAAGTGAGTGAGATTTGCCACGTTCGCTATCGCAATTACACTTGTGGGTGAAAGCTTATTGAAAATGATCAATGGTGCATGCTGTAGTATAGTTGACAATGAGTAAAATACATCGCTAGAAAAATCGGTGACAAACACTTGACCTCTTTAATTTCACGCATCGGCTACTTCAATTGTTGGGTCTGTCGTGTCTACTTACTTCACAACCTTCTAAAACTAATCGCATGTCTGCTCCTCCACTTTGGTAGGTTCAATCTTGACAGGATTGGCATTCTCGAATTTAACGTCTGGTCCTTGATGAGGAGGAGACTTTGTGAGCCATTCGCCTTGGGAATCTCCAAGAAGTTCGATGACTGCAGATGAAAGGTCCATAGGCTGACGATTTGGACCGGCTGTCAAGGCAAAATCGCGGAGCAGCACGGATAACTCTTTCTCATCTTTTAGCAGTGCGGCTAATTGGGGCACCGGTAGTTTCTGAAGGAGCAATGGGAAAGATGCTGGTTGAATTAGTACTGAACACTTCACAAAGCCTTTCCATAAAGCATCCTCCATTTCCCACACTCTTCTGTCTATAAGAATACTGAGAAGAGATGCCATATCGCTCTGTAGAGTTGGGTACGCTGTGACGCTGAGAATGAGGGTGCGAAGAGAAAGTCGAGAGATATTCTCCTCTTGAATCAAAACTCGACATACGTGAAGAAGTACGTCTGATGGGAATGCATGGCGATGTTCCACGCAGAAGTTGATAGCGTTAATTACTTTTTTCTGCATACTTGGTTCTGTCTTAAGATCCACATGATGCAGCGCCACTAACAAATCAATTGGAGCTACTGCTTGTGGAGGCATTGCTTCTAATAATCGCGTAATAGCGACTGACAGCCGAGCTTGCGGTAACGATAGTATTTGAGGCAATAATGGGAACAAAATCTCACCACGGATACTAGGTAGAACTGGAATGAGTACTGAGACGGAATCAGGGATGTGTTCATGATTGTGGTACAACTCCAATATTTGTTGATTAAGTACGTCAACTGCCAACGAACTTGAATCATTGGGACGTCCGCGTAGCGACAGAATTTGAATTATGTGGCAAACCAAACCAAGAGCATTGGCCTCGAATCCGTGAAGTTGAGCAACAACATTCACACTTCCACGTTGCTTCAAATGTTTAATAAGCTTTTCAATAGCACGAAAAATCACTTGGCGTACAGCTTCAGATGCGTACGCATACGCTGCAACGACATAGGATAGCAACGATGGTTTTTTCGCACATAAAGCGAGGTAAAGTTCCAATCGCCGCAATATTTCCGCTTCGCTATCCAAGACCCTCGACAAATTCATTTCAGCCAAGATTGTATCTGCGTACGCTTGTAGCTCATCATAATTGTCCTTCTCAACAAGCGTAATTCGTTGCACTTGCTCCTGTAACCACTTTTGTTTGGGATTCACTGGATCAGCACACTTAAGCTTACTGCAGTGTTCACCTTCGTTCGAAGCCCCGGCAGATTCAAGCATTGCCTTATCCTCCACTTTCATATTGATATCGTTAGACTTTTCCGCTTCCCGTAACGAGTTAACAAACTTGATAGCATATTCTTCAATAATAGTTTTAAAAGCGCTGACGCCGTACAGCTGATTAGCGACACATCGAATTGTAGAATTGCGATAGTGTTCGTCTGTATGGCAAGTAAAACGCAATAAAAGTAACAGACACGGTGTCTGACATGCCTTTCGTTCCTTGCATAAGTCACGAAACAAAGTGATACCAAGAACGATTCCAGATTTCTCACTAAATAGCGACGTCACAAGGCGAAGAATGTCTACCGGAATCCAGGGCAATTGCGCCATTAGACTACTAAACAGCTTTTTGTCAGCGGAGGAAGACATGTTCACCTTCTTCAGCAAAGCGCCAAAGAAATAGCTCACAGACGACCGATAAATTTGACAGTCAATGTGGCTAGGTACTCTAAATGTACTCTCGGTTGTTGTTTCGTTTAGATAGGTCATAGTACGAATGTACTCCTGACAAAACAAATTTATTGCCAGCGTTGATCGCACAGCATAATCACCTAGCACAAAGTCTAGAATCTTTTGAAAGACAAATGGCAATTTCGGCTGAGCACTCAAAGCATCTGACATCGTTTGTTGGTCGGTATTCGTGCCAAGATCCCAAAATCTTGACGCAAGGCGACATACGACGCCTTCACGCAGTGCTTCGTCTCCCCGAATTTTTACTCCATACTCGTTTTCTAAGATTCGGACAAACGCATCCGTAGCCATTTCCTGTTGCCACGCTTTAGTCTCGACCTTCAAATGCACTTGAACTACATTATCTTTTGAAACCGACACAAGCGGCTCAGCGATCGTAGCAGCGTGTTTCGAAATCCAGTCACTCACTTCTTCAATAGCGGTGTCGTCAAAAATTGGTACAAGTGCTGGTTGTTCCTTGTGCTGCGTCTGCAATCTCGGATCACGTCGAACTCGCGGATCTCGCATCCGCTTCATACTTTTCTCAATGGCGAGAGCTGAGGAAGGAGTGGCAAGTTTTGACAAAAGTGTAGACATTCGCGCTTTTAAAGCACTGGGTACAAGCTCCAACTGCACATTTGGCGGTGCAGGGGACGGCATCGCAGACGAAAAGCTTTCCAGTACTAAATTAGCCACTTCGACAGCGTGCATGTTGACAATAGCATCGTGCGTCACCTTTTCTTTAGATGTCGAAACTGTTGCGGACGTCGATAAATCCACACGTCTGCGCTTAGCAAGGGCATTGGCACTCTCTACACGTTCCGTAATCGACTGCGCTGCAGTGCGCTTACCGATCCTGGCCCTACGCAATGAAGCCTCTGTAGGTGCGTTAGTATATCGTCTCCGCTGCTCTTTATTTTTGCTAATTGCAGCAAAGGCACGCTGAGACGCTCCAACAGCAATCAAAATGTCCGTCACATCATCTGCAAACGGCTGCGCAGCTGGATGGCTCAACAACTTCACTAAATTAGCGATCAAAGTTTTTTGTATTGTGGCATCTTCCGCTCCTGGCGTTGCCACTGTATTTGAAAGAGATATAAGCTTTGGCAATATGTGTTGTATATACTGCGGTCGCACGGCCGCTATTAACGACAGCGAATTGACTGCTACACTGAGTTCACGTCTCATCAATGTGGGCTTAGCGTCTGATACAGTGCCGACGATTTCACACAGCCTTTGCAATAAAAACACTCCGAATTCCTCCAGCTGTGTCTTGATTAAAATCGTCTGCTTTTCATAAGTTAATTGATCCAAGCTGCAAGCATTGGGCTGTACATTGGATCGCATGGGATCTCGGTATGTCGATGCATCCTGTGCCGTGCTTAGAAGCATAACGCTACTTTCTATCATCTTCCAAGCCTTCAACCAGACCAAAGAGCTTCGACTACTGTTTTCTTTTTCTGGCAAAACAGCCACGACGTCAGCCGCTGCTTCAATGCAACGCATCGTGGCGTCCCAACAGCTCTTTGACTCTGTATCCAAGCTATTTTCGCTACTCTCCGCTCGAAGTACGATCTGGTAGCTTGAGTGAAGATTGCAAAGCGCTAGGTGCAGTGCCAACACTACATTTTTCTCGCTCGAGTAACTAAGCAGCAACACAGTGTGGCACACCTCATAGAGTCCAGTCAGAAGTGCAGACGCTGCATTCACCGCCTCGCTTGACATCATGTTGGGTGTAGTAACAGCTGCTGACACTTCTTGTGCCATGAGCTGCATAATTGCTGCCACTAGTGTCGCGTTCTGCAGCTGTGCGAGTTGACCGAGCAATGGTCGTATGCTGCGCAGTATACGACGCTCTTGTCCCGACGGGTCACGATGTGTAACAATCTCCTGCACATGGCGAAATAGATCCATTTGCTCTGCATTGCTGTGTGCACCTTGTACCTTTTCTAACAGCGTTGTCACCTCTTGCTGCGCGCCATCCATGATCCACTGCGTTTCCCCGCGACTACTTTATCCGAGTTTGGCTCCCACCCCGATAAAAAGTGATCGCTCTGTTTTACTAGTGCCCTGTCCAGCCACAAGGTGCATATAATAGCGATTTTTGCCACAATATACTGAAAGTTTAGACAGTTTTTATAGGACAAACCAGCGGGTTGGATTTTCAACTCTTTGATGAAAATGGCGAGCGCAGCGCTGGGAAATCAGCCGTTGGTGATCGACAATGGTAGTGGACTTATGAAGGCAGGCTTTGCAGGAGGAGAGACACCACAAGTGGTGTTTCCATCTTTTGTTGGAACCACTAAACACACGCGTATGATGCCTGGTGGTGCGTATGAGGGCGGCGATGTGTTCGTAGGCAACCGGGTGCAACAGCACCGTGGATTGTTTAAGATTCAATACGCAATGGAACATGGTGTCATCACGGACTGGAATAGCATGCATCGCATTTGGCAGCACGTCTATTCCAAGGATATGCTGAATGTACAAAGCGAAGATCATCCAGTGCTGCTTACCGAGGCGCCTTTGAATCCTGTGGCCAACCGCCAGCGTGCCGGCGAAGTATTTTTCGAGACATTTAATGTACCATCTCTCTTTGTCTCTCCACAGGCTGTACTGAGTCTTTACGCGTCGGGTCGTACCACGGGTGTTGTATTAGACGTAGGGGATGGCGTAACCCATGTGGTTCCTGTTTACGAGGGCTTTACGCTACCTCACGCAATCACAAGAATGGACATCGCTGGTCGGGACGTTACTCGTCACTTGCAGCTGCTACTGCGTCGGGCAGGTTATAACTTTCAGACGTCAGCTGAGAGGGAGGTAGTGCGGGAGATTAAAGAGAAACTGTGCTATGTAGCTTTTAACCCTACCAAAGAAGAGCAACTTGAAGCAGAAAAATTGGCGCTTGCAGTCAAGGATATGCTAAGTGCCAAATCCGAGCCATCTACGACATCAGGAGATAGTACATCGGCGTATTTCTTACCAGACGGCACGCTGCTCAATGTTAGTTTCTTCCTTTTTGGTGGTGAGTCGATATGAGAGCCTATTCGAACTTGTGTGCTATTTTGCTGTCTGTAGATTGGTCCTGAGCGTTTCCGTGCACCGGAAGTGCTATTTCGACCAGAAATTATCGGATCGGAAGCACGAGGTGTGCACGAGTGCCTTGTACAAGCCATTATGAAGTCGGATTTGGATTTAAGAACGACACTTTTCTCGCAAATTATTCTCTCAGGAGGCTCGACACTTTTTCCAGGCTTTGGTGATCGATTGCTCGCAGAAGTACGCAAGAAAGCGCCGAAAGATATCAAAATTCGGATTTCAGCGCCGCCCACACGAATCCACTCTACATGGATCGGTGGCTCTATTTTGGCTTCACTAGCAACATTTAAGAACATGTGGATTACCAAGACTGAGTACGAAGAATACGGTGCTTCCATCCTGCATCGCAAGACTCTGTAATCAGAAGAGCACCATTGAAATTACAGAGAAGCTAACGATCGACGATAAAGGAGGGATTTCATAATACAATTTGAGTCTTGTAGATGGGTCAATTTCATTTTGTCAAAACTATTGCGGTTTCTTAACATTCACGCTCACCACGACTCGCTATTATTTTTGATGACTTACACTAGTAGCTTACAAGGCGCTGACCATCAAGCCTCTTCGCGCCGCATGTCGCTTCTCCTCCTCTTGTTTTTGTTTTAAGACAATGACAGCGACACCCCAAAAAATGACACCCCAAACAAGCCAAAGGACGGCAAAGAGCAGCACATTTCGAAGACCAACATGGTCTTCTGCACAAGCTGGATTAAGCCCTGCCTCACCATCAATCTCAACGGTGCCACAATCAGGCGCCCATGCATCCTTGATCGCACCCAGAATGATCGGAGATGGCACGTCTCCTAAAGCATGGATTACTAGTGTATTTGCTGCAACCGCCATTGATCGACGCGACTCTGGAAAGAGTTCAAGTATGGCAATCGTCTCGGGAACGGTGAGAGCACACATGCAGAACAAACAGAGGGTAAGAAAGATTAAGCATATCACTTTAAGGCTGGTAAATGCCACCATCACAAGCCCAAACGCGACCGCGGCCACCATGAAATAAAACAGTGCTTTAACCGAGATCACGCAGCGACGTCCGATTTCATCAGGTTTCTTTTTTGCCAAGTAGTCGACTAGAATGCCACCCAGTGGCGTACCGATAGTACCAGTGATAGCCACAAGACCACCAAAGATAAGTGACACGGTTGTCTCATCCTCAAAAAGTCGTAATCCGATGAAAATCGCTGGACTAAAGGTACTCATAGCCGCTAGAGAGAATGTATAGGCTGCATGTCCAAGAATAATTAGCATGAATGGCCAGCACGTAAAGATGGCCCACCATTCTTCGAGAAAAGATGGCTTTTCCAAGGGTTGACTGCGGTCTTGATCTTCCCAAAACACTGTTGTTCGTGCCTTCTCCTCGTCGTCAGGAGTGTTTGGCACTATCGCCACCGAGCTTTGCTTGTGCTCGATTTCATCTCGCTCCACAATATGGGCCGGAATCTGATTGAGCTCATCTGGCACAATGGTAAGACAGCAGACGATAAATCCAATCATGATAATGCCTTCCACAAAATAGGCCCCTGCCCAGCCGCAACCCGAGCTGGCGAAAATAGATCCATAGATGTATCCAACAGCGGTACCTACAGTAATGGAAGCCAGGTAAATGCCAAGATACAGCGAGCGCTTTGCCGGTGGTGCGTGTCGATTAATAAAGGGTGTCGCTGTACACTGGAATGAAGCTTCGCCGACTCCACTAACAAGGCGCCCAATGATTAGTACGTAATAGCTCTGAGAGGCCTGAGCCACGCCACAGATGGCCACGGCCACCACCCAAACAGTCATACCCAATGCAATGATGCGAAAAGGTCGATGCGTTAGTGCAAAGTAGCCAAATACGATGGAAAAGATCGAATAGCTGGCGATAAATGCAGAAGTTAGTAGGCCAAAGTACACGGACTGGCGCAAAACGCTCACATCTAAGGTGTTCGTAATAAAATGATTAAACTTTTCCGGGGCTCCCGGAATGATGCCGCGATCAATGTAATTAAGCAAATTGATACAGCATAGTAGCACAATAGCGCCTTGCTTCCCAACCTGGTACATAATGCACGTTCTGGGCTTGTGCTCAATACTTAATAACGGTCGTGACAAAAGCCACGCGGTCTCAGGAACGTCGTCTTCCAAGTGTGCGGTTAAGAAAGAGTTGGTGGTATAGAGACCGTACGTCGAGACTTGAAAAGTGGGCATGTCTTCGCCCCCGATCAGTTCCACGGCTGTAAAATTTTCTCTGATACATTCGGAGCCAAAAACCGTACTTTGGGAGAGAATCTTACTTAAAGGATATCCGCAAAGCAGTCCCATAGAAAGGCTTTTGGACATTTCATATAAATTAAAGCTCATTGCACTAGAGTTTAAGTAAAACTCAAGTGCTGAACAAGAGCCGTATGGTCGACTTGCGAGACTCATGGTTGATGGTGTATACTAACTCATGCATTTAAGAGAAGGTATAGAAAATTCAGCTGGTGATAGCCAATCTAGTCATTTAAATAACTGGACGAAGGTTTTTGGTTATTCAATTCGTTTGAAAAATATCATGTCGTATTTTACTTGAATACAATTTATCGGGAGATTTCAGCTTTGTAAGACGAGACCGATTGGTGGAAGAAAAGGGAAGTAATTTAGATCATTTTAAATATATTTGCAGGTATGAATTTGAGCAAGAAACCTCCGGAACCGCCGTCAAACAAGCACGTTAGAATCAAATTGGCAAACTTGTAAAATTACGAAGCTTTATATGGCGCGACGACTCGGACAAATTAATTGAAGTTACAGCAAGTAGCTTTCTGGGTAGGTGAACGGCCGTTTACAGTATTGAAGACTTGCACTATAGAAATAATCCGGTATAAGTACGGTCTTCGTATCGAAGACTTGTTTGAGTCTTCGATCTTTTATGCAGTATAAGATCTTGAACGCTGTCAATAGCTATATTTCAGACTCAGTGCTACTTATTTGTTAAATTATTTTAAATTCTTACTATTCAACCTTCAAATCTTAAACCATTGTTCAGTATTGTCTAAGTACAACCTCTACGTTGCTGTGCAATCGTAAGTATGTACGTATTGTATAAATTTGTGCAATCGTGCTAATTTTACTAAACTGTTCTGCATTATATATGTAGAAGTTACAAAGTATACAGGTTCGTGGTACATGCGGGTTAAAAGCTTCGAGTCAATATATTGTTATTACGGGTGTAGAGATAAGGTCATATTTAGTAAATACCTCGACCAAGATACAAACCACTTGAGCCAGGTGTACGTAATTTTTTTTCTTAACTCTTGTAATAGCACAGCAACCTAGGGTACTATAAAATTTGGAGGCTCTCAGTGCAACCCACAGGGGTAGCATACGAACCCAGCATCAGTGGGTTTGTTGTCGTGAACTTTTTGATTAAAAGCTTGATTGGTGCGAGGTGAACGGCGACGCTGTTGCACTTGTAGTCAACTACACTGCCGAGTCGTGAAAGTACTACATCGCCAGTGAGGATGAAACACAAAATATTCAATCGCCTACCACAGACACGCATGCAAGACATTGGTGGCTTATGGTCAGCAACTGACAATCGCTTTCCTGGAGCCCTTTGCCAGCTATATGAAATCGCCAAAGAACACCTTTAGAAGCGCCTCAACCAGGCGTCGGAAGTACCGACAATGGCCCCCACAACCAGACCTCAAGTATTGACCGTCTAGCCTTTTGAGGGGAATCTGCGACGCTTATCATTCTATATGAAAAATAGGTAGATTAATCACGTTCTCGACTATGCTCTAGACAAGGAAGTAAGGACTTTCAGAATGGAAGCCGGGAGCGATAATGATGTTTATTATTTACTCGGGGGTGGTATTTCTGACAAGTGAAGATTTGAAGCGACAAGCTTGCATCGCCTGATTCGACGTATCTGGCAAGCTACGAGTTCTTGTCCATCAGTCAAGGAAAATGAAAAGTGAACAGCTCATATCTCTAATGTCGTCAGATCCTTCGTGATGTGCGATTGTAGTGGCCATTTTCTTAGAGGTCACTGAACCTGCCCATATGGCACGGAGACCTTCCGCAGCCGTATCCGACTTCATGTAGGAAAGCAGTGTCTTATTGAATGCAGAGTCCAACTTCGGGGCTGTGAGGCTTAGATGGGATACCGGGATTAGAAGTTTCATGAGCGCGCCCGAGTCCTCAGCACTGATGAGGAATTAGTCCCATGCAGCGCTGCAGACATATCATATGTGAATATATAAGAGGCCTACCGTCTTCGCTCGTATTGAGGGCCTAGGATGGATAGGCTCAATTGAAATAATATGAAAACGACAGGTACGAGGCAAGGAAACACTTAGTCCGGTTTCATTGTTCCTTTGGAGGTCGTAGACCACAAGATACAACCCTAAAATTAGATAATCAGCATGAGTTAGGTGGGGCTCGGAGTACAGGTATGGTGGCTATTTTAATCAATGCCTTGGTTCGTGAAGCCATTCAATGCCTGATAGCTACAGGAGTACCTGTGTAAGACACGCAGCTGGTGAAAATACTTTGCAACGCGAAGAATTTAAATATGGATACAGTATCCGCAAGTGAAAGTTTTTGAAATTGTCTTGACCCTTCAGGTACAATTTAAGGTATTTGACATCTAAAAGGGTTATCTTAACCTGTTGGACTCGATCGCATCACAAAAATGGCGTAGACAAACGCATTGAACCATGGATTGACTAAAAGTCGGAAATGAAGTGAGTCATGTAATTCAATCCACTAAACTTTGGACCCCCTACCAAGAAGCAGAAGCGCTTTTGGCGCGGTCGCAAAGTAACGATAGCTCTTGTGCAGGGCATGGGGTCATCCACACTGACTAGCAGACGATGTGCTCAGCGTCTGGAGAATACACCTGGAAGCAAATGCCATTGTGAGTCACGCTCACTGGGTGAATCTCAGGAAAGCGGTCATATATAGCCTCCTGGGTCTGTCCTTTTCAAGACGGGAAAAGATGTACTCCCAAATGGTACATCGTGTGGTGCAGTGAACCACAGCCGCGAATTCGTGTCTCCTGTGCCATGAGCTGAAGCGTAAGTACTTGTTTCCATAGCGGTTGCATGCAAAAAAATCAAAACTATGAGCTTCCGAATCGGTCGTTTGGTATCGATGAAAACGTCAATTCCATCGCCCAGCATAAAAGAGATCGTTATCGAGGACTCGCTTGGCACTAATTGCGAGGTATGGGATAGGTATTTCTGATGATTCTGCTGACTATTCTAATTTTTTATACGCGTGTTGCTCCTGGAACGAAAATTGCGCCATGACATTGATGTGATGCCTCATAAAACATTGACTCATAAGAAATACAGTGACGTCGTTGATGGTTTTTTGCCCAAGGCACATAGCGGTTTCAAGTCAGAAAGTTTATCTGCTCGTTTAAAGTCGACTTTTCTTGCCAGAAATATTAACGGCAAGTAGTGAATTGTATGTGCTTTTGGTCAGCTAGTGGCAGTCATAGTTATAATGCAAGCGCCAATTTATCGGAATGATATGCTGAAGAACAGCATGGTCGGTCGCACTGAGTTGAGAGCTCTTGACCATATCGCTTGTTTTTAAGAGACAATTATTTCTCTCACTGCAGTAATCACTCCGATTGAGATGCTTTTGGAGTGACTGATCCTGTAATTGGGCTGTATAAAGCACCAGCGACCCTCAATTGTCTGGTGGTTTATCATTTCAGATCATTTTGCGCTTATCAACAAATCTACTTGGAAGGTGTAGTTGTGTAACTTACGGGAATAATATTATCTACTTACAGATGATGCTTAAGAGCATTTGCTTTAATAAGATGTTTCTCTATATGAACAAGACTACGTTTAAGGTATAGAAATGTTTTCATTGGAAAGCCCGACCATTTCGTAACGGAAGAAAGCGACCAGAGTAAAATGGCTTGTGCTTTTGTCACAAAGGGATTTTAACTTAACCTGACCAACTACTCGCTCGAGAATAAAGCAATCAATAATGACATGACACGGCTCACTTTCGATATGTCAAATAGGACTGGTGCAGCAAAAGGTTCGATCGCTAGGGCCGAAAAAAAATAATGCGTGATCGTTTTTGACTCTTCCAAATTTGGCTCGGCAGTTGGATATTTGTAGCAAGGTGCTACTTGCAAAAAAGTAACTTTCTGCGAATTGAAAGGGGCGCCTGCTTGGATCTAGACCGTTTGTGATGAATCAAAATAACTTGTCGCTGCACACAGCGGCGTTGTCTCTATCTATCTTGCAATGAATGGCAATATGATCATTCTTTCAATCAGGTATATCTTATAGCATATGCCGGGTCAGCAGAAGGTGAAGACGAATGCGATTTCGCGTCGCCACAACCATATTCGTTGCTTGTCAAGATGGAGGTAATCAATGAGGCGGTACGTACAGCGTACGAGTTAGAAACGACATTAGCTGTGAAAAAGCTATCATACCGTATTTCTTGTGGCGCTAACTGCACCGCCATTTAGTATATGTATTACAGCACTGGTTATTTCTATACATAACGTATGGTCTGCTTTTTTCAGCACGTAAAAATGAGTAAGAACATATGTGCGTACGTGAGGAACAAGTCGACGGCTTAAAGCGTTGCCACATGTTTTGGAGCTGCAGATAGATCTGTTAGTTCCATCAGAGTGTTGCCAGTCCATGAGTATGAGATTATTGCTGATTCTTCGGAAGCCGTGCCGGTCATTATTGTCGTTGTGGGCCGCTTAAGGAAGATGACTTATCTTGCTACTGTCCGCAACACCGTAATCAAAAAGGATACGGCCTAGCTTCTTCTTGACGAAGCCTTCCGGCAACATGGTTTGCCGGTATTCAATATTATTTATCCAGTTCAGCGCTTTTCCGCAGTGTTTTGTGATTTTTTAAGTTTATAGGTATCAGATAGATCATGTTCACCGCCAATTATTCACAGAGAGATGGCAAGATGGAGCGTTTAGATATGGCAGTGTAACTCTTATAAACACATCGCGAGACAACAGTGGTATTTCGATCAACATGTGAGTAATCGAAAACGTTCTTTATGTCAATATAATTCTAATTTCAACATTTTTACATGATTTTGTTTGCCCCTTGGGTATTTTGAAATCGCTACGAAGTATCATATACTCATTGAGGTAGCTGGCGTAATCATTTGGCTCGCTAATGCGAAAGCAAGTCTTGGTCTCAATAAAATTGAGCGTCATGAATTTAATCGGTGACGCTATATCTGATGGCGAAGATGTGTAAAAACAACACGTCGAGGACAGGTGCAGGTGAAGCTCACTTGAATATCTAGAGAGAAGGGCATTGTTCAACGTTGTCAACCTTACTAAACATGCAGCGTCTGCGATAAAAAGGTATAATTTGCTGCCACGACATCGAGCCGTTCACGGTCGTACCTTTAGCATCTCGAGGATAATAGAAGCATGACTTGTGTCCTACGTGGGTAGTCCGAGGTCATGTCGTGATGCTGCAGTGACGAGGCAGTTACATGCAATATGCTCTGTTGCAGACTGCTCCGAATCTCTATCATCCTTTTTGTGTAGACCTTTCTTAGCTTGAGATCAGCAACAGGCTTTGAATCGCTGTGGGCTCATAGAGCGAACCCGTGACTCGGCGAGTGTATCGAAATAATGTTCCTTAAAAATATTTTGGTCGTTCGGCAAGACTCCCGAAAGATTTGACAGCCATCATAGCCGAAAGAGCCCACGAGAGCTTGCCGGAAGAAAGCCTTCCTTTATTGTCAATGTTCGATGAGCAAAGGCTGGTCCACTCTTACGTGAAGCGGCTATTTCGGCGCGTCTGCGAATGATGTATGCAGTATTTGGTGAATCGGAAGAAGAAATTACTGTAACGGTACTATTTAGTAAATTAGTAGCAGGATCTGCGACGTCAGTGCAGCATATATCTTGGTGCATTCTCGGCTGCTGTCTCTCCTGGAAAAGATGTAGATGCGCCAGTCGAAGTACAACTCCCATCTGCAAGTGAGAGCCGCCCTACTTGCAAGTTTGATACTTTGTCAAAAGCTGGAACAGCTATCTCACGGAAATTAGCTTGGCTGCTAGCAGCAATATATTGAGGAACTGAACTTCCACTTGATTATTGCGCGATGCTTTTACTTTGCAAAGCCAAGTATCACTACACACGCTAGTCAGACGTCTGTTTTACTGGTGCCTGCAGTTGGTGATACATATTGTTTTTCCTCCCATATCCTGCAAATATGACCCGGTACCCTTAGGCAATTCTTGCTAGTGCTCCGCACCTTAGGTCTTAGTCTTAGTGGTTGATGAATTTTATACGCGCTGCTGAATTGATCGCCTGTTGGTGTCAAATAACGCTGACGATGCGACCTTCTTGTTGTCGCTTTGTTCTTGGTGAAAGCTGAAGGCCCACGCGCACAGGTTTAGAATGGCTTTTTCCCAGCACGTCGAGCAGATACGAATGATTGGAGACCATAGAAATGACGCGATTAATCGGCACGATTCAGTGTGGTAATTGCACTTGCGAACGAGTAAACTGGGATGTTTTAATTATATATGTGTCCAGCTCATTAATGACAATCTCGACATCGTCGCGAGCTTTGAGACAGAATGTCACAACTCGGCATAACGAGGGAGTCAGTCCCGAAACCATGGCTTGTGCAATGTGAAGGCGAATCGAATTTTGCGTTACACACTTGGCTAGCTACTGTATGACCTGAGGTGACGTCAGATCTGGACTCGGCGTGTTGCGTGGTTGTTCCGACTGGATAATATCTCTGGCTTCTCTCCGAGTATATTAGACTCTAGGGTGTCGACCTTTAGGATCGCGGCCATTTTAAAAGTCTGCGCGTTATGTGATGCAAAACCCCGGCGGAAAGCTATCATAGTGACGGAAGGAAACAAGGTACGCACTGAATGAATGTAAACGTACATCTTTCGCTTCCGTGTAGCTGCAAGAACAATATTGTACAATTATACGAAATACGCATCCTTCTT
>NW_020189964.1:981882-984900 GCF_900000015.1 Plasmopara halstedii | reverse complement strand
TAGCGCGAAGCTTGGTAAGTCCAATCTGGCAAGGAATCCAATGAACTAAGAATATTTCACGCCTTGTGCGCACGAGCGCTCGCTCACTAAACGACCCGAGCCAAATTGGCTCAGAGATCGTGATAAGCTTGTAGCCGTCACCGGAGGTGGACAAACTCGAAAAAGTAGGGCTGGGCGAAATCTCCCATGATCTGCCAAAACTAACCTAAATTATTTAAAATGGGTGATGTTAGCTTGTCAAATTTAAAGTGTAGCCGGATGAACTTTCGCCGAAAGTGGGTGTGCCAAGTGAAAAACACATTGTGACAGTAAGGCTCAAGGGCCGCCAAACGCTCAGAGCGGCGCAAAATTGAATAGTCGGGACTTGTAGTCAAAAGTGCGTTCAGAATGTCGAGATCTACCCTCCAAGGTGATGTAGCCTGATCAAATAGTCGAATGACTGGATCTGCCCAAGAAGTGATGTTATGTGTTAATCTGCCTGCCAGTGTCACTTAGCATATGCAGTTGGAGACTAGACATCATGCTTAGAATGGGGGCCAAATCCAATCCCCCTAGCCTAAGGGAAGGAACCGCCAGTCGCGAAGATGCGCGTTTAATGTCTTAAAATCGACACATAAAGAGCAAATTAAGCCGTAAAAGCTGGTCTTGAAATCCTGTTGCCGGGATATGGCAGATGTTCGCGGTATACCATAGGAAAGGTAAAATAACTTGCCGAAGAATGGCTACTTGCCCGCGTGAAGTTCTCGCGCGATGAAGCCAAATTAAGCACCGGATTTCCATCACTGTCAGAAGGTGCTATAGGCGGTCAGCGTCGGTGAGGCTTGGACCATAGAAAATTCTAAGTAGCTTAGCGCGGTCAGTATTTCGAGCCACGATAACCCCCATGTTATTAAGGCTTTGACGTAAAAGTTCTGTTTAGCTGATCCAAGGCTTCTAAGGAAAATCCACTGTTTTGTTTTTGTTGAGGTGCATACCGGAGGCCTTCAAAAATCTTCTCCGAGTTGCAGGAAGACTATAGTATGGCTTAAATCACGGAGAAGCCCAGTATAGTCGCCAGCAAAACTGATCACCGCGTGAGTTGTTAAGCCGGTACGAAGTCCAAAATCATAAAGATGGACCCGTATTTAGTTGAGCAATGGCTAATAAATAGTACAAAAAGTGCCAGCGAGAGAGGATCACCTTGGCGAATCCCGGCTCTCAGCTCAAATGGGTCGATTGGTCGCCCGTTGAACATTAAGGATACTAGTGTGCCGGGAAGGAGGACTCGAATCCAGCGTCTCAATATGTCACCCAATTCAAGTGCATCGAAAGCATGTCAAGTGCATCCCAGACGACACTATCAAAGGCTTTCGCAAAGTCAAGTAAAACCGCGCCAGCTGGGAAATCACCTTTTGCGAACAAAGGGGACAGTGCTTGAAAGCGCAGATGGGCGTGGCGGATATCGCGGCCCAGGACGAATCTATATTGATCTGAGTGAAACAAACTACCGAATATAGAGCCAAGTCTGTGGACTAAAATATTTGGTCCCAACTTGGCATCCACATTGAGCAGTGAAATTGGACGATAGTTACTGCAATTTTTCTAGCGCCCTTTTTGTAGAACAGCGAGACTTGGGACCGCCGTTGAAATTTTGGTCACTTTTAAATTGAGCTTCATAGACCACCTCAAATATTCGATTTCAGAGAGGTAAGTCTGCCTTGTAATACTCTGTGAGTAAGCCATCTGGCCCCGGAGTCTTTCATATAGCAGTGTAAGTTAATGCCCGGTAGAACTTGAGCGCCGTCGAAGTAAGTCTGGCCCTTTGGCTCGAGATGTGCCGTAGTGTCCTAAAGAATTCTGGCAAGATTGGTATTGACCCATTTGGGTCGCCCATGACCAAACTATTTTGAAGGCGAGCAGTATATTCCTGATCAAAAGGACGAAATTTTGGCACAAGTTGACTCCAAGTCTTCGGCGAATCGGTGTCTTGTGGAGTATTTGGGCGGCCGAAAGAAAATTTAAAGCAGCGCTCGGTGTTTACTAAGTTGATGGTAGACTTGTGCTTCGAAGCGTAGTAGTTTTGCTCGGTCAGTCTTTCTTTAAGTTGGGCTGTAGCAGTGGCAAGTTGCGTTGGGTTAGCAGCAGACGGATTTTGGATTTGGAAGTGCTGGAGCTCATTCACCTTAAGATGAAGATACCGCTCATTTTCTTTGAAAACAATTCCCAGAAAAATATGGAGTCCCTCCGCTTGTGTTCGTCCAATAGGCATAGGATTCACAATTGGGGCCCCAAAATGAGTCCGATAGTTCACACAAGGACTGCTGCAAATACTCTTGGGCTTCAGACAGCTGGATAACCATGACGATCATTTCCAGGGAGCCTGATTTGGTGACCTAAACCCGAAGCATCCGAGCCTGAAAGAAATTCCGCCATGGTCACCTGTGTCCGACAAGCCGCGACAGTCGTGGCGAATGTCTTGGAAGACGGACTGAGAAAGTCTGGAGCTTACTAAGACGTAGTCAATGCGAGAACTGCTGATAGGTATTGTAAACTCTTGAAGGTTCGGGTGTTGAAATCGCCAAGCACCAACCAAGTAAAACGCAATCATCCACTCAAGGAATTTGTTTCGACCTTGAAGTCGTGTGTCGAGCTTGATCAAGCTGCTACAGTCGTCCAAAACGATGTGCTGGTAATCGTTCTCAAAATGGCGGGGTAAAATTGTAAGGAAGTCGGACCTTTTACTTGGTTGGGTCGGAGCGTTGGCAACGTGAGTAAAAGTGACAATTGCATCGAGAGTGCCTTGAATAAGGAGATACCGAGATAGGTGATCGAAAGAGCTCGCAAACCGTCATGTCATAAAGATATCGAATTGGGCAAGATGGCGTTAATAGTAGACCGACACCAGCCTGCCCTGTATCTGTGGCCACGTTACCTTGTGACCAAAAGTTGGGGTTTAGCCACGAAGCCGAACTCCAATGGTGTTTACGCCTTTCCAGACTTTTGATACTCGTAACTTTACCTCTTGATATTCCAATAAGT
>NW_020189964.1:981749-981872 GCF_900000015.1 Plasmopara halstedii | reverse complement strand
GATATCATGTCACATACGTTAGTCATGCATCCAGACGTGCTACTGCGCTCCTGATCGAAGCAGACGCATCCGCTTGACGCGAAAGCAATACTTAACGTGATCAAACGTTCGTCATGTTGTTAA
>NW_020189964.1:980962-981080 GCF_900000015.1 Plasmopara halstedii | reverse complement strand
TGCTACAGCGTTTTTGAATGAGCCAGACGCATTCGTGTGACGCGGCAGCAACGCTTAATGCACTCAAACGTTCGTCACGTTGTCATCAGCTGAGATATCATGTCACATACGTTTGTTG
>NW_020189964.1:980553-980952 GCF_900000015.1 Plasmopara halstedii | reverse complement strand
AGTTGTTCAGGCCCCACAGGGCGTATGCACATACATACTTTGACGACATTTTCGTTCATAGTCGTGCGGAGCACGGGAAGACGGATGAGGATAACCACACCGTCCATTTAAGAGCTGTGCTCGAGTGCATGCGCACGAACAGATTGTACGCCAATGCAGACAAGTGCATCTTTGACGCAGAAGAGTTTCCATTTTCAGGGTGCTTCATTGGAGAGCGAGGCCTTTGAGCGGATCCCGCTAAGGTCAAGACCATTGTCGACTGGCCGATTTCAAAGAACCAGAAGGATTTGCGTAAATGGCTTGGTCTCGCCAACTACTTGCACAAGTATAGCGTAAATTACGCAGAAATGGCCCGGCTATTATCCAACCTCCTTAGAAAGGATGCGGAATGGTGTTGGT
>NW_020189964.1:979100-980270 GCF_900000015.1 Plasmopara halstedii | reverse complement strand
GATCATGCGTCACTACGCACTGCGACTCTGTCGCCCCACCTCTCGCAGAGGATGGCTATATGGCTATCCTTCTTTGCGGTATATAACTTTGAGGTGAAGTAGAAGCCGGGAAAGCAAAATGCTTTGGCTGATGCGTTGTCACGCAGACCAAACTATGAGCTTGCTCATGTTACAACTGTAACGTCGTATGTGACGGATTTGATCTGCACCGGGTATGCGTGTGATGCGATGTGTGTAGCGCTGCTACGGGCTCTCGGGAGCGAGGGATTTGGAGACTCGGACAAAAAACTGTCACCAAGACTGCGTGCACGATTGCACCGATATTCGTTGAATTACGGCTTGCTATATTATAGTACCGATTCAAGGGATACATCACAAATTGTGGTCCTCATGGTGGGGATTTGAAACACCGCATCCTCTATGAGGCTCACAACACGCCACTCAGTGGTCATCTCGGTCGTGAGAAAACATGCAACTCTGTAAGTCACCACTAATGGTGGCCCAAGCTGTACAAATGGACGAGCACCCATGTGCGCACGTGTGAGACGTGTCAGCGGGTAAAACCCGCTTTAAATGCGACTGCGCCGCTGGCCAGCTTACAGGTATCCACTGGGTGCTAGCAGTCCAAGAGTTTGGACTTTGTGTTTGGAAAGATTCGGCAGGCAACGCCGGTGTCGTGGTATTCGTCGACCGATTGAGCTAGATGGCTCATTTGGCGGTGGTGCCAGACACCATCGACGATGTCGGTACAGCAACGCTGTTCGTGGATCGAGTTTTCCATCAACACGGACTCCCAGAGTCGATTGTCATTGATACAGACCCTCGTTTCACAGGAAATTTTTGGTCGACTATCTTTAATGTGCTAGGCACCAAGTTGAATATGTCGACAGCGGATCATCTGCAGACCGATGGTCAAACCGAGAGGGTGGATCGCGTCATCGAAGACATTTTTCACAGCGTCTGCGCTGAGACTTTGAGGCGCCGGAGCGCCATGTTGCCACTCGTAGAGTTTGCACTGAGTAATGTTATGCGTTCGTATACCGGCAACACGCCGTTCTACGTGATCGGGCTGATTCACCCTCGCGGTCCGCTGACGCCGCCATCCCATGGCAGCTTGATAAGGAAGGATCAGCCGAACGGCTAGCCGAAGTCAGCCCCCTCACCATTCGA
>NW_020189964.1:978424-979090 GCF_900000015.1 Plasmopara halstedii | reverse complement strand
GGGCTGTCAAATGCACCAGCAACATTCAATCGTCTTGTGACGCAGTTGTTCAGGCCTCACAGGGCATATGCACAGGCATACTTTGACAAAAAATTTTGTTCATGCGGAGCACGGGAGGACGGATGAGGAGAGCCACATCGTCTATCTTAGAGCGATGCTTGAGTGCATGCGCACTAACAAACGGTACGCCAATGCAGACAAGTGCATCTTTGGCGCAGGGAAGATTTCCTTTTTAGGGTGTTTCATTGTGAAGCGTGGCCTTCGAGCGGATCCCGCTAAGGTCAAGGCCATTGTAGATTGGCCGATATAAAAAAAACAGAAGAACTTGCGTAAGTGGCTTGGCCTTGCCAGCAACTTACACAAGTACAGCGTAAATTACGCAGAAATGGCGCGGCCAACATCCAATCTCCTTAAAAAGGATGCAGAATGGTGTTGGAATACCGAACATCAGGAGGCTTTCAACAGGGTCAAATACAGTCTCTTGCATGCATCAATACTGGCACTGCCAGATCCCGATTGTCCTTTCAGCGTCGTCTGTGACGCTTCGGACTTTGCCGTCGACTGTGCACTGCTGCAAGCAGACGCCGAGGGGCGAGATCTGTTGATCGCATTTGAATTTTGACAGCTCAAAGCTCCGGGGAAGAACTACCCAGTTCATGACAAGGG
>NW_020189964.1:977297-977647 GCF_900000015.1 Plasmopara halstedii | reverse complement strand
TCATCCGCAGACCGATGGTCAAACCGAAAGGGTGAATCGCGTCATCGAAGACGTTTTTTGCAGCGTCTGCGCGAGCGCCATGTTGCCACTCGTAAAGTTTGCACTAAACAACGCAGTGCATTTGTCTACCGGCTACACGCCGTTACGTGAACGGACTGGATCACCCTCGCGTCCCGTTGACGCCGCCATCCCATGGCTCACGGCTTGGGGGAGGAGGGATAGCCGAACGGCTAGCTGAGATCAGCCCCCTCACCATCCGCAAAGACTTCGATGACTTCTTCTTTACCAGACTGAGTGTCTTACGACACGTTAGCGATGCGATGGCTGAAATCCACGACCTGCAAAAAATC
>NW_020189964.1:962731-977287 GCF_900000015.1 Plasmopara halstedii | reverse complement strand
AGTCGATGACTTCTTGTCTACCAGACTGAGTGTCCTACGACACGTTCGCGATGCGATGCTGAAAGCCAAGACCTGCAAAAAGGATATGTCGATGAAAAGGAAGAGGCAGAGTGGAAAGCTTCAAAGTCGAGGACCTGGTTTTAATGAATTCAAAAAACATGCCTACACATACAGCCTCTGCTATCTTCCGGACGAAGCTTCGTCCACGGTGTATCGGACCCTTTAAGGATGTCGCCAAACGGGGCCTGGCGTACACGCTGAGCCTTCGGAAACGGATGTGCACCCACCCGGTGTTTTACGCGGGCTTGCTCGAGCCGTACCGGGATTCGGTGCAAATGAGCGCGAAAACTTTGGCGCCTGAGCAAATCCCACGGGCCTGCGGCCATCCAGAAGATGAACTAGCAACTAGTTCTGAGCACGGAGTGCAACAACGTCCATTTCCAATAGACCCAAGCGCTCCACTGTTGTCTGCAGCGATACATTCGCCTGCTCCACGGCTAGAAGTCGCTCCGACAGAGTGCGGTATTCCTCAAAGCGAGGCAGTCGGCGCACGACGTGCTTGAAATCGTCAAGAGCGTCCGCACAGCGATATGCTACTCCAGCATGACGCCCAGCGGAGCTCCGATTACGAAGGACCTGTCCTCAAGGGCTCGAGGAGCATCACGATTCACCGGACGGCGGTCGACTCGGCATTATCAATACGATTTGATTCGCTACTATCGACACATTTGCGCTTCGTAACAAAATACCACATTTTATCTTGGAGTCTGCATGCTCATAGATAGCATGTCCAAGCCAAATGCAGGCGAAAATCTACGAGTATGCAGTCGGGGTTTCGTTTTGTCAACCGTTGATAGCCAATCTAAAAATGCAGTGTATACCCTAAGTTGTGATCGCGCTCAATGATTTGATAAGTCCACGGTAATTGCAAAAAAAGATAAATCTAATCTTTTACGAGCCGAAAATAATACGAACGTATCGTGTATTCTACGTCGGCTGACAAGAGGCAAAGAAACATATAGTGTACGATCCAATAGAATAAAAGCGCTCTGTTGGAGACGGAGCAGCGTTTCGACTACCCCACGTAGATTAGCTACTCTTTACTTTTGAGCAGCTACACAGCTCTAAACGCCGGGCTCACACAGTACATTAGTGCGGCTCAAAGAGAACATCCTAGCCCTGTTCATCACATCATCAGACGCACGCGTCGACTTCCTCTGAGAGAATCGACGTTCCGCCATCACCAAAAATGTGCACAATAGCCAACAGGGGGAGGGTCGCTCACCTCCAGCACCGGTTGATGAGCGAGAAATAATTTTTTTACGTGTAACGGCGAGTTCTCGATCGGGTACCTCAAGCTACTAGCAGTATCTGGTGCCGCAGATGGGATATCGTCATTGTGAAGAATTGGATACCCGCTCCCTCAAGATTGCTCTGGCGTACCTGCGATTGATCTGCACTCTGGTGATTCATCTCAGCGCGGTTCTGGACATCATCTCTGTTGTAAATCTATAATTCGTGGAATCTCACAACGGCTGTCTCATGAAGACAAGAGAAGCCAATAGCAGCAACAATTAAATGTGACGGTGGTTAACCTCGTCGCCCGCTTCACTCATGCCGGCTTGTAAAGATGTGCGACGGTGAGACGACGTATTTTTGCTATCCATTTCAACACTTATAAGTATTCGAGTCAGCATTCAGTGCAGAGTACAGCCCAATGCGGGGTACGGATTTTCCCGACTGCTGCTGCCCTAAGCGCAGACGGTTTTTCTGTAGACTTGTGATCGGTAGGTAAAAAACACGCTCTTTAAAAGACGTCCTGGCGCTTACTTTGCTCTCAGTCGACCGAAGGGCTTACTCGCTTAGACGCTCAAGGGGTCTGCCCCAGCGCGGTGGGCAACGGTTCAACGCTGCAACCACGACGATATGAAATCGGCAAGAGTCAGTGTGACGAGTGTGCTTGCAGCGATGCAAGCCGGACTCTTTGAGCCGGGTGACTTCTCGACCGTATGAAGACGAAGGAAGGTGTTGGATCAGGACCCGAAGATTCGCTGCGACCAATTAGTGAGAGATAACATTGACATTCTCCAACGTACAGTTATCAGGGCGTTGAACGCAAAAAACGCGCGTCGATTGAAGGCTCGCTAAGCTTTGTGATGATGTGGATGGGAGAGGATTACCAATGCAAATATGCCATTTGGAACAGGCACTGTAGCCTGCAAGTAGTAGATTCAAACCTCACACACGGTGGATCGTTCACGTTTGCGAATTGACTAAAAAAGACAAGAGAAGTATCACTTATGTGTGGTTGAATTTATTGGTCGGGGCGGGTGTAACGGGCTAGTACATTTTGTAGTTGTGATGATGTGTGTGTTCACATTTTACTTTTTCTTAGTTGTGAATACTCAGAAGTACCGAAATTGTAACTGCCATGAAGATGATGGGACTCCATAAATGGGAGAGTTGTATGACTTTAGTTAAGCAATAGAGATAATTTTACTGGAGTTATAGCGAAACGTATTTTTTTAGTATGAGTTCAAGATATAATTAAATTTTAAAATGTGTCACTGTTAGAAGCCTCAGCAATTGATTACGCTACAGTCCAGTTCGTAAAAAGAGAAGGTTTATGCTTTTGCGAACGGAGACTCTTCAAGTCGATGTTCTCTGTGCTAGAAGCACAACAACCCTGTTGCAAGGGCACAAATGAGGCTTTCTTTCGCGGCATAGGAAACCCCCCGACTTGATCGAAGGGTATTACCAATTTCTCACGATAGCGAGTGATATTCCGCTGACAGCGGTGAGTCATCCGAGCGGGATGCTCTTCTTGTGCCACACTTTTCTCATCACATTTGAAAAGTCTTATGAGTCGCCAATTCGGCGTATTGTGCACTTAAACTTGTCTAAACACTTGGCCAGAGCAAGCCACTGCCGATAATCCCTTTGGAATAGCAGCACAAATCAAATTACTTTGACCTTAATTTTTGCGCGATCTGCCCGAAGCCCCTGTTTTATAATTGAGCATCCTAGAATTGAAATTTTGTCAGCACCTGAGTATGTATCTTGACTTCTCAAACAAGAAAGCTAATCAGATCGCCACGTTCCTTTGATTGCCAAATTCATCTAGGATGTCGTCATATCGTACCTTGAATCGAATACTCATCCTCAGGATGTGCGAAATTTCGCAGCGGGAACCTGACAATCAACCACATACATATGATATTCTCATTAAGAAGTACGTTTATCATGTGGCGGCCATTGTATCGATCGCAAGTTTCAATCCATCCCACTCCGGCCTCACTCCTACAAATTGAGCTTATTTCTCATGAAGAAATCTGCTGTAAAAATGCGTCACATGCTCAATGTCGTGAGTAAAGCATACTTTATTAGTTATCACCCGATCGATTGCCGCTCATATAGGCAATTGCTGGGGTGAGATAAGTTTGCGAAATAAAATTTGGAGTAGCTTCCTGGAAGACTATCACATCATGGTGATCGCTCTCGCCAAGTAGGTCAGAGCTTGTTGATTTCTTAAATGCGTTGATCCAGAAGATTTAAGCTTGTCGCTGTCAGAAATTTCGTAGTAACGAAAGCCTCCATTACGACCTTTACACAGAAATATTTCAATACATTTATTTACAAACTTCGCTGTTTTTAATCGTCTCGTACACACACAGCTCGATACACTTACGTTCATTCGACACACTTACGTTCATTCTTAAATTTTTTGACTCCACCTTTTCTTGTAAAAGAGTCGTCAGTAACATGAAATATCTATAGACTTTGGAAAAATGAACCAGATGTGTGACATCATCTTTCTACTAATCAGACCAAGCCGATCATTGTCTTGAAAAAATACAAGTACTCCCACTTTATCACATCTGACGTACTTATACTCAACCTTGATACCTAATTGAAATCATGTTTGGAATGCTGAAAGTCTTTACGACAATACAACCGATCAGCTTTGCAATTTTCGGTACGGCAGAAATCGAACTATAAGGCTTAAATACAGGTCAACATACTCGTCCGGTATATCGCATCAGCTTTTGACCATACTCCGATCGATAATTAGCGCCATACTTGCTAACAAATAGCTCACTAGCAAGACAGTTGTCGGCACTTTCTTTCCTTAATAGACTGTTGAGGACACGAGCGACGAACATGCGTAGAACAAAGTCGTTCAGTCGTAAGGGAATGGTTTTTACGAATGAAAAATCGCCAAATCAAAAGAAACATCTGCATTCTAAGTGCCTCTCGATCTGTCTACATCATGACGAAACAAGTGCGAAAACGAAATAAGTAGCACAATGACAAAGCACAGGATAGATGGACTTGAAGATGTGAGAGTGTTGCTACCAATCAAAATAGAAAGACTGTTTACGGAACGTTGCTGCTTTACGTCGTGGAGACGCGCCATCTATGGCCTAATCACGACCATTTACAATTTATCGATTCTATCTTCTTTGACAATAAAGAGAAGAAGTTTGGATGGGTATTCAAGCATTCAATCACCCACAAATAATCGTGGAATCGGACCTGAATAAGTGTGGAATGAGATTATGATAACCATGTGGAGCATTTTGTATGGATCTTCCGTCACATCAGCGTAAATTTAGGAAACGCTTTAGGTAGAGAGTGTTCGATAAGATGGGGTAGACATATTGTGTCTGATTCCGTCTTATGCATAAAGCAGCTGATTAGCATCGTAGACACCAGGACCTACCTAAAGACTTGCAGATAATCCCGAAGATAGTCATTGAGCCTAAACGGGATGTGCAGCAATCTCTCACGTCCAGCATCTTCGTTCATTTTTGAAT
Source organism: Plasmopara halstedii (assembly GCF_900000015.1). NCBI lineage: Eukaryota > Oomycota > Peronosporomycetes > Peronosporales > Peronosporaceae > Plasmopara > Plasmopara halstedii. The sequence goes on along the minus strand of NW_020189964.1, from coordinate 972,470 downwards.
TTCCCTTGGACATCAAACACACTCCAAGACATCAACGATGAAGGTGTTCGCTCTCTCTTTTATGACTTTTGCTGGTCTCGCGATCGGTCATGTTGTCAAGGTCGGCAGTGACTGTGAAAGTCCGAAAGAATGGGGAGTAAACACGGTACCGATTGTTTCTGTTGCCGAAAGGTGTGATGGACCTGACCGAAAGACGGAACCCCCACATGGAGCCATCGTCGTTGACCCCTCGGGCAATCATGCCGGTAGCTTCAAGACGATCACCGAAGGCTTGGCTCATGTTCCCAATACGACGGAAAGTCACACTCTTTTCATCTTCGCCGGCGTTTTCAAAGAACAAGTTATCATTCCCGATCTTACTGGACCTTTGATTATTCAAGGTTACACCTGCAGCCCCAAAGCATACAGTTCGAACCAAGTGACGATCACTTATTCTATGACAGCCCAAGACGTTTCACCAGAGATTAAATTTAATGGAAACCGTTTGTCGAGCACGTTGGCCGGTATTTCCAAAAGTGGTGTGAAAGTGTACAATCTCAACATTGAAAACACTGCCAATTCGGTTGAAGATCGTGGACGTGCTGGCGCTGTGTACATCGACCAGACTGACTACGGGTTTTACCAGTGCCAGATCAAGAGCCAACGTGGTGCTCTCACTGCGAACCGCGGTCTTGAGCTATTCGTAAGCACATACATTCAAGGTGCTGAGAACCTCATCAGTGGCAGAGAAGGCATGGCGTGGTTTCAATCGTGCAGCATTGAAACAACTGGTAAAGGTTGGATCACCGCTAATGGTAACGAACAAAGTGAGATCAAGTCTGAATTTGTGCTTAACAACGCAAGTATCTACAGTGCCATGGCTCCAATGAACACAACGTTCTTGGGTCGTCCATGGGGCAAGTTTGCTCGAACTGTTATCCAGAACAGTTGGATTGATTCCGTCGTCAACCCCAAAGGATGGACGACATACAAAAATGATACGACTGAAAATGTCTACTTTAAAGAGTTCAACAACACTGGTCCGAGTGCTGCTCTGGACAAGCGTGTGGAATTCAGCGGAAAATTGGATGCGGCCAAAGCGATTACGGAGATTCTTGGCAAGGATTACGCGAGCAAGTTCTTTTACGACTCGGAACGTTTCTAAGGTGGCAATAACAAAGTGCACTTTGTAATATTGTCAATTGTGCATGTATAACGTGTGGTCAAACGGTAAATATACCATTGTTTACCTTTAATTATGTGTTATACCGTTCTTTAATTTGCTCTTATCCTTAAGCTAAAATTTGCATTTTCAAAGTCAACTATTGACCTAATTTTTAGCTAAAATACTGTGAAAATCCTAGTTTGTTTAAGAAACTTAAACTTTTTTATTTTATAATTAAAAGATCGAGTTAAAGTGCCGCTAAGAAGATATCAATACTCTTGATCACACCATGTTGTTTCATTTCCATAGCAAACCAGCTCATCAATTCTTCTTCCAAGATCAGCGTTTCGTTGCGTGGACAAGTACTTTCATCAGGTTTTTGTTTTGATTTTGTCGCTGTTCGACTTCCATGTCGAATCCATTCTTTCATTTGAAAACCTTTTTTTTGGATCTGTTGAATGCAAGAAAGTTTCTTGTCTCGAATTTGAAATTTAAACGTAACGAATAGTAAAAACCCATAACGACTATCATACTCCACTTCAATTTCCACGGGTATTCCAGACTCTAAAAGACCCGAAGTCGCATAAGAAGATGTTGCTTTACCTGTTGATACTGCAGTTATTTCATTCACTTTGTCTTTTGTTCGAGCTTGCCATTTTTCCAATCGAGTCATCATAGCATCTATCACTTTGTGCTTCCATGAGACTGATCCTTTGACATAAGCAATACTTTTGCGTGGATGAGCTCGTTCATCACTACAAGGTTGAAGACCAAAATCTTTCCATACAACGCGACGTACTTCAGATGCAAGTTGAGATACGCTTTCTTGCTTCTCAAGTACGCGCGTATTGAGAAAGATTTCAAAATTATCAATATCAATTGCTTTGTTGACTTTAATGTGCAAAGTTCGTCGTCCATGCTCAACATCATAAGTCTTTGACTTTTTATATCGGATTAACGCATAGACGCAACCAACCATCCAAAGGATATTAAGAACGAAAAACAGTAGAGGTACATCAATTATTGTCTTCGCAAACGTCAAGTTGACCCATTGAGGCATCTCGACATTTAAACTTCCTCCTGGAATTCGATCTAATAAAGTAAAAGCAAAGCTTCCAGCTAGCAAGACTTGCACGAGTTCAAGTGACGAGCCACACTGTTCAACTGTTAGAGATGAATCAGCAAGCTCCTTTGTATTGCCTTCAACAAGTTTGAAGATGTCTTCAAGCTCCGAAGTATTAAGAACTTCGGCCATTTGTCTTAAGTTCACAATTTCGTATCTCGCGCCATGTACTAATTTCTCCAGATCACGAGCACGTAATAAAATATCATGATGTTGCTTTTTTAAATCGAGATAACTAAAGATCATTTCTTCTTCTTCGCTTGCATTTGCTGACTTTTGTGGAATTTTCACAACTTCTAACGATTCCAGGAGATATCCCATTGTATCAGTAAACTACAATTAACATAGAGTGTCAGGATTACCACCGGCATATTCAAATGGCAAGTGTACGTACAAGAATCAAGTCATTGGTTGCTTGATTCAATTTGCCACGAATCGTAACAAGATGATGCGGATCCTCCTTAGCTCGAAAGATGAGCTCACGAATATGCTTCAGCAGCTCTTCAAGTACAAAAATACGCGTAAAGAAACTACGCAAGAACATTTCACGACATAAGAGCGAAAAGTACGAAATAAAGACTTTTTCAAAACGTTTCGACGCAGATCCAGCAATGAGAATGCCATCCCTTCCAACAATCAATACACTGTCGTCACCAATATCATACGCACAATGAATATCACCCAGTACTTGTTTCAGTTCGTTTTCAAAATCTCCTCGATCCATATATTCCAATTCAGGCATGAATGGATCAATTTGATCAGCCATGATCATATTAAATTTACCACGATTTGCGATATCTCCCAAAAAGACCATATCGAGTAAACTTGTTTGGTAAGATGAGAGTAAATCATTCATGATTTCCGATGAATCTTGATGGATATCAACTAGTAAACGCGACAATAAATCCACCGAAATACGATCCGCTCGTTTGTCCAAGATCGCATCAACTTTGATGCCGTAAAAGATTGTGCCATCTACATTCAGGTGAATCCCAAAGTTTTCAACTTGTACAATTCCGTCATCTTCTGGAAAGTTAATTTCAGCCTCAAAGTTGATATATCGTACAGGATCATAGTCAAGAATTCGAACTTCGGTTAAACCAGGAGGGACTTCAAACTGCGTATCTGTTGGACGATCGTCAATAAGTGATGTAAATAAACCACCTTGGCATCGATCCATTGAGCCAAGACGTTCATTGAGAGCAACAATTTGATTTGAACCAAATGGAATCCACTCACCAACTAAACAGACTGGATTAGCTAAAACAATTGCTTCGGAAAGAGTATCACGAATGTTAGATTGTCCACCGGCAGCTTCCAGCGCTCGATGAGCATTGGAGGATAATTGTTGATGAGATTCTAAGCTTCGTACACATTGTGGAACAAAAGGACTTGAGACGTACGATACGTCTTCAGTTTCCGTCACGCCAGAATATCGAAAATATCCGATGGATTCAAGAATAAAACGACCTTCTTCATTGAATTCGGGCTCTTTGTTCGTATCAATCGGAACTATTCCGCTGACTCCTGACGTCAGGTTATCGTGACTTTCGTTGGTATACGTCCACGCCGGAACATTTGTTTCTGAGGCAGTAAGTCCATCTGGTGGGTCTCGAATTGGAATGTACCGAATTTTCAAAAGTTCACGACGATAAGGTTTTGGAGCAAAGATAAAGGAGTCGACCTTTGCAATCAACTCTTTACTAACTTGAGACAGCAGTTGAAGTCCTCGAAAAGAGACTTGAAATGCCGTGACAGAATGATAATCTTTGGTCGAGAGCTTTAAGCCATTAATCAAATCGGCTTCCCGTAGATCGTCGATTGCAGATTTACCATCTTGTGTAGTGTTCATCCAAATACGCTTTGGTCGTCCTTCTTGAGCTATTACCATTGCTGCTGGTGCATAGTCAAAGTTGATAGCCCCAGCTGCAATTCCTTCATACATTAACACAAGCAACGGGATTTGACGAATCCATGATTCTTTTTCTTCTTTTGTACGCGCACTCACAGCGTATCGTGAGAGCATGTAGAGTACCATCACGTGATCAATTGGCCACGATTCTCGTACAGTTCGCCCAGTAACATTTCCATCTTTAGATAGTTCTGGTAATGTAAACGTGAGCTCGTCCATATCCCCTGTTTCTTCGTTGTCAACTGGGTTATCAGTCTCTACCACAGGTTCTCGTTCTTTAAACTTTGGCACTGATCCCGAACGTCCAATTTGCCTCGATAGTCGTGATGCCATACGTGCATTACTACTTTTTCTTTCCATAGTTTGTCGGCGATACGGTTGTGTAGGAGTAGAAGAACTCTTGATTGGTTTAAGTACCTCTTTGTCAGCAAATGTGATGCTACTCCGTCGAAGAGATCTCATTTGACTTGCTAACGTGCGAGGAGAATCAGACTGTATAAATGTCTGTTGCATGGGAGGATGTAAAGGTGATAAGGTGGACGAAATGGTAACAGTTGAACCACTATCATTTTCGGCTTTGAATGCAATGTCATTGCTAGAATCTCGCATGGTTGGATGACCATCATTGCTTGGAACGATATTTTCATTCACATTCTCACTCGTTTTTTTAAGAGGAGTAGATGGACGAGAAGCCATAGTTTTTGTCTTTGGTGAGCTTACAGCCTTTGATATGTCGGAATTTAATGAAATGCGATTCAAAGGACTAGTCGAAGATCTGGTATTTGAACTTTCGTATTCGGATGTCTCTTCAATAGCAACTTCACAAACTTGAGGAATCTGGCCAGGAAGATGGTGATCTTCAGTTTCCATCCATCTAAAGTAATGACAGTGCTGAAGTGAGTTTGAGAGTAAGAACTCGCAAAGTCTTCGCGACTCTTCAAAGCTGATGTCGTTTCAACACAACCTCTAAAATTCTAATTCAGACAAACAATGTATCAATTGAAATAACGTCGTTATATTGCAAGTTAATTCTCGAGTACAACACGATAGCGTACAGTGCCATCCCGCACCATCTTAATACCTTCATTAACCTTAGACATAGGCAATTTCTGAATCACAGCACGCACGTTCTTTTCAGCCGCTACTTGAAGCATCTCCTTAATATTTTGAATGCTACCTATATTACTGCCGACAAATTTGGCACCTTTTCCAACAACTCCAAATGCGTGAAATTGGACATCTGTGTTTGGAAGACCAACCATAATGCATGTACCACGGACCTTGAGGAAACTTAAGAAGAGCATATATGGCATATTGTCGGCACTAGCACAAATGAGCAGCACATCTACCGATCCTGCAGCAGCGGTAGCTTGTTCATTGTCCGTAAATACGACAAACTCTGTAGCACCAAGAGCACGCACTTCAGCTTCTTTTGTAGCTGAAGTCGAAAAAGCCACGACCTCAGCCCCCATAGCTTTTGCAAATTGAATGGCAAGATGACCTAGTCCACCAATGCCGACAACACCTACACGTTTACCAGGTTCTACATTCGCTTCTTTCAATGGTGTAAACACAGTGACACCAGCACAAAGTAACGGAGCCGCAACATCTGACGGAATATTGTCTGGAATCTGAAATGCATATTCTTGTGCGACACGCACATAGTCAGCATACCCACCGTATGAACTCGCACCATCATTCTTGTACGTATCGTTGTACGTCCATACTTTGTGCGTACAATATGCATCGTCACCACTAGCACACTCTTTGCACGGCGCAGCTGGATCTTTGTTTAAACACGCCCAGACTTGAGCGCCAACACCGACACGGTCACCAACCTTAAGAGTTTTGACATTTGAACCGGCTAGCGTCACTTCACCAACAATTTCGTGACCTACTACACATGGGTACGTAGAAGGCCCCCAACCACTGTCAATCGTGTGGAGATCGGAACCACAAATCCCGCAATGCGAAATTTTAATTTCCACATCCTCGACGCCAAGCGGACGAGATGTATATTTCCATGGTTTCATTTCTTCGCCTTTGCCAAAAGATGCGTATGTGTGCACAGTTCGTGGTGATGAGGACATGTTTGTGATTGTTGATTGAGATGGCGAATTGTAGAGTGATTGAATGCACTTGCATCATGTGGATAAGCCATAGATAGATTCTCATATGGCACCCAACAGATGAGAGATAATAGGCATGCAGGTTACCAAGTTATCCATCAAGCTGATTGTCTAAGATGATGGGATAGAGAACAGAGGTTGGCAGACGATATTAGACATGTGAAACAGATATTTGTGAGTTGTTTATATTCGAGATAAAATGTCCTTGTTGAGATAGAATATGAGCAAACAAGCACTAAGTTCTCGCACGAAATTAACATCTGTGCATTGTTAGCGCAAAGTCTTGGAGTCAAAGCTTCCTCTTTGCCAGGTGCACGGTTACAGTTGTGATTCTTCATGACAGTGGAGATGCCGTGATACAAGATTAAGTTGTAAATTCCATGTTAGAAAGCGCACAGAATATCGATTCGTAAACACCACCGAGGCCGCCCAGCCGAGTACCATACACTTAATTATCTGATTGCAAAAGTCGGAAGTCTGGCGAGTTTGTTCAGGGTGTTGGGCCCCACTTTACATGTTCTACGCAGGCCATCCTTATACATTTGGTCAAACGGATCACGTTTATCGCGTTAGTGGAGGATACTCTTCGAATCGCATACGACATGAAACCCGGATCTCGTTAGGTAGACTATACTTTAAGCTGGTTCAAATACATGTTTCGCTGTCATTCAAACCTAAGGTATTGATTTCATTAAGATATCAGTCAACGCATTGAGTGAAGTTTGCAGCCCACGTGTCTCTCGACCTCTTCTTTTGAGCAACCTTCACTCAGGTATCATCTCTCATTCAAAATCATGAAGGTTTTTCATGATCTTCCACCATACTGCTAGTATTCCCATTACGTCCGAAGGATAAGGGTGAAATGTGCCAAGATACGTACCCCGTTACACTCTCATGCAAATTCTGTCGGGTCACAATTGTTCTTATTAGCAATTCACTTTGATGTGGGCTTTCGAGCACAAACAGATCTCAGAATTACTTCCATACTGATAAAACACTTTGTTTGGAAATAGATCGGCTGCATCTTCGTTGGTTGCAGTGTCATTGATAGCGGCGAGGTGAGCCATTTTAATTTAGCGGTCGACAAAACTATATTACTGTAAGATTTATCAATACGACAAAAATAGATGCACATGACGGACCGCCACTCTGAATTAAATTGCTAGCTGACCCAAGACGAAAAACATTCAGCTTGTTTCTTACACGTGTCTACTTCTGTTAACAACGCATCACGTGTCAAGCGAAGTCGTGCTGTAATGCGGCAAACCTTATGCAAAGGATCAGTCATATTACGTACTTGTATTGCTGACATCTGAGCTCAAAAACTTCTTGCTTCCCGGAATTTTCTAGTGCGCAACACGAGTCACGCATTACTCATATGCCATACAATTCTCATCGTCAATACGGTATCACCACTTTGGCACGAGAGAACGCATATTCTGGAAATTGTAAAGTACCAGAACCACCGACTTAAGCCGACCAGCTAGCACTTCTTTAAGAAATTTACTTTGCGAAAAAGGATAACCATTTTGTCATTATCCACGAGAGATGTGACGTCGATGCTGCCGTGCGTAACGACAACTCATCTGCTAAGGTCAGAATGGCATTAAGTCGAGCAGATGTAACCCGAACTTGACAAAAGAGTACAAATGATTGGAACATCTTCGTCGCGTGTGTATTAGCACTCAGTTAAAACTCGTAATGAAGCTACTTTAAAATACGTAGTTAAGGTGCGAGCTCCCAGATTCTTCTGCGCCTTTAGTCAAACGCAAAAATGCGCTGACGTCCAGCTTACGTAACTTTTCTGGGATATGGCACTGACCAATATAGTATGGACGTGCTCATCACAGGATCTGCTTAAAGACCTGCTTGTTGGCGTAGCATCTCGATACGGCAATACGAACTTTGTAAGTACCAGAGACTTATTCAGCTCACTAAGCTCATAAACTCGAACTCAGGTCGCACCGATCAAGATAGATGTCTGCATCAGATTTTCTGGGATCTACACAGCTTTGCACAGATCAATTATCTGAGAAGGTTCGTGCGAATATATATACGTTTCAGCATTAGAAGCAAGTTTAGCGATGATTCAACATCACTTCCACGATTGACAGCTCCTGAGGCATAACTCTCAGGCTTAAGGTAAAGTGCATATTACTTACTTGTGCGATTAATTTCCATCTACTTGATGTTAGCACTGTTCAGTTTACATTTTGACTCACCGTTCCGTTACAACTTCTTCCTACAACTCTAAGTTTGCCAAGATCGTGGTTGGACGGTGCATATCAAATATGCAGCGGGGCTGCCGTAGCGTTGCGCTTAGAGAAAGCGTAATTTTGGTCACTGGCATTACGTTCTTCACAAGAACCATTACGAGTGTAGCGGATCGTAATCAGCTACCTTCGATAGAATTAGAAGCTTAACTCAAGGCTAATAAAATCTTCTGTTTGAGATGTAAACTGTATTTATTTGTTTGATCTGCGGCAAAGCCGCCAACTTTTAGATGTAAAGGTTTTCCTAAATATAAATAGTAAAATCTAAATACATGCATAGCTACTGGCTACCCAGCCACGTACCGTACACTTATTTGGGTGCAGCCACACCATGCCCATCTTGTGTGACACACACCCCTGTTACCAGGGTACGTGTGACCTCGTCACACTCTCCCCAATTCAGATTGAGAACATTTACAGTTCCAATCGATTATTGCCTTAACGAGGTTTGCGTATCCGCTAGAACTGCAACTTGGTTCGTTGAAACAAAACGACTTCCGTGCTGAATGATCCCTGTGTCAACGACACTAAAATCATCAAGTCTCGCTGGTTCTGACAGCGCAAACGGACAGAGCCCAACTTCGTCTTCCGCACGCGGTGCAATGTCGGACAGTGCGTCCGCAGCATCGAGGGATGTAAATCCTAGGGTCGATGAGCCCAAGCGTCGCACTTTGCGCACGCTATCAGTGACAAGGAACCTCGTTAAGGATGCGGAGGTGGTCGACTACGGGTCTGACACTCCTTTTTTTCCGGGTGGGATGACGAGGAAGGCGAGGCGCGCCAGCGGCGTGAGACGAGCCCTGCTCGCGCCTTGCGCACCCAATGTCCGTTTCCTGACTTCTCGTCACCTAAAGGACGTGGTGTAATCACCAATGACCTTGACAGGGCACAGAGGCGGCAGCTGGAAACTGCTCGTAAGGCGGCTCTGATGCGCGCCCATCCACGGTCAGTCATTGACCCTCGTGCGGAATATGGCTTCCGCCGGGCGGATCCCCCGGTGGAAGCAAAGGACGCGGTAGCTCGACCGTTACGCGTCCACAATATCGAGCTCCTGGCCATTACGGAAGATAAACTTGCTGAACGGAAAGCTCTTCGAGCTCGTTTCTTGGTTCCACAAAAATTTTCGTTGGACGCTTATCGCACTCGTCTACGTGCGCA
>NW_020189964.1:961498-962721 GCF_900000015.1 Plasmopara halstedii | reverse complement strand
GCAAGGGTGAAGCATCGTCTCAAATACACATCCATTCATCCACAAAGTTTCGTGCGATCGCATATAAACGTACTTCTGGTGATGAAGAAGCCACCTCATGGCGGTACATTATGTGCGTCATGAGATTGACCTGGTTCTGGGAACCAAATACTGCGTAACACGCCAATGGCCACTGCCCAAGTGACAGTACGACGTCATTGACGCAATTTTCCGTGCGAAGCACGACGCAGGAATGATGCGTGAGAGCAAGTCTCTTCATTCGACACCCACGTTTTGTGTTCGGAAGCCGAATGGCGAGTGGCGCATCGTTCATGCTTACAATATGCTCAACGCTGCCACCATTCCGGCTCAAACGCCAATTCCTAGAAAGAATGCTCTTCAGAACAATATTGTAGGATGTACAAAGCAGTGCACTGGATTTGTTGAAATGATACTGCCAATTGCTCATAAGAGCGGGTGACATTTCGCTGACAGCGGTAAGCACTCCGAGCGGCATGCTCTGGGGGTGGATGGTGATGCTTCAAGGGCTATTAAATGCACCAACAACATTTAATCGTTTTATGACGCAGTTGTACAAGCCCCACAAGGCGTTTGCACAGACATACTTTGTCGACATTCTCGTTCACAGTCGTGCGGAGCACGCGAAGACGGATAAGCAGAATCGCATCGTCCAACTAAGAGCGGTGCTCGAGTGCATGCGCAGAGACTGTACGCCGATGCAGACAAGTGCATCTTCGGCGCAAAAGCGATTTCCTTTTTTAAGAGTGCTTCATTGGTAAGCGTGGCCTTCGAGCGGATCCCGCTACGGTCAAAGCTATTGTAGATTGACCAGTTCCGAACAACCAAATGAACTTGCGTAAGTGGCTTGGTCTTGCCAATTACTTACATAAGTACAGCGTAAATTACGCAGAAATGGCCCGGCCATTATCCAATCTCCTTAAAAAAGGTGCGGAATGGTGTTGGAACACCAAACATCGGGAGGCTTTCGACGGGGTCAAAGACAGCCTCCTGCATGCACCAATACTGGCGTTGAAAGATCCCGATCGTCCTTTCAGCGTCGCCACAATTGGTGGTCCAAGTTGTACAAATGGACGAGCACCTCTGTGCGCACGTGTGAGACGTGTCGACGGGTGAAACCCTCCCCAAATGCGGCTGCGCCGCTGGCTAGCTTACCGGGACCCACTAGGTGCTGGGAGTCCATGCGTTTGGACTTTGTGTTTGGA
>NW_020189964.1:961223-961488 GCF_900000015.1 Plasmopara halstedii | reverse complement strand
ATACTATTCTGCCAATACATTAACAGAATTGTACACGCAAACATGCGCAATAAGTACAACTTATGCCTCTTAAATGGCCTTGATTGCAGCATTTCAATATCTCGTTCGGATATATTTAACCGCCATAAATCCAGTCGGGAAACATCACTAGTTTGCAAGCACATCACTCATGTCAGCAAAAAATGAGCCATGTTCGTACGGCATCAACGACGTATTAGTGCCTGCCTATCAAGCTGCTGAAACGTTTAATTGTGTGTATTTTATC
>NW_020189964.1:961034-961213 GCF_900000015.1 Plasmopara halstedii | reverse complement strand
AGGCGTGGTATCAGCGTGCACGCACGCTTCGTGGTCGTCTTCTGGTAGCACAGACGATGCTACTCTCCCGTCTATGGCACTACACGCAGCATGTATCGATACCGACACCGATCGTAAAGTGGTGGCAGTCGATGCTGAATCGGTTCGTACTGAGTCGCAAACACGACCGAGACGCGTCG
>NW_020189964.1:954706-961024 GCF_900000015.1 Plasmopara halstedii | reverse complement strand
GTAATGAAAAACCCTACAGCACGTGCTTGACATGGCTTACACGACCCCTAAAAAGGGGTGTCGTTTCTCATCATATAAATTTCATGCATATTTTCCAAATTTCGAGGTTTGGCTTATGAAACTTCATTATGCAAATTATTTAGAATGATAATTTGTCCGGGACTTATCAAAGATCGCGCTTAGATTATTTTTTCATCCTACGGTTTTTGGGCCACGGCGATAAACGAAACCACTCTCGTTTTAAACATTTGTATCGAACAAGTAAGATGCGTGCTTTCGGAAACGTTCGAGGATGCGCAGTGAGGGTAAAGATGATACACTCTTTCCGCACACAATACATACCTTATTGACTCCCGCCAGCTGTTGCTGTCACCTTAACCTTGACCCATTAACAAATAAGTTGAACAATTTTGGTGTGTGAGAAAAAATTATGTATAATCTTTTCCCCCTCTGTAAAGTTTTTAGCGAGCGAGTCTAATCCTAGGGTAAATTAGGTTTAAGGCCACGGAATATGTGACTAAAAAAGACAGTATCTCTCATTTTTGTGGTGCTGCATGGAAGCCAGACGACACTTGAGTGGCATTAAAGGGCACTTTGATGAACAGGCCTATAAATTACAAATCAGCAAGCTAATTGTGTGAAAAGCTAGGGAAGCTAACGAGTACTCGAGATGCACACATGAATAATCAGTACAATAGCAACAAAAAATAGCCGACCCGTTGTCTGGATTCTGATTGAACTCATAGCACGTCAGAGCGAGTGTGCAACGGTGGACACTACATGCATAATCTGTAGTCTTGTTGCCATGCATCTGAGTTTGATGGATTTTGTCAGCTAGCGATTGTACAATGCATCCAAGCTTTTGTATGATAGCCAATCAAAATGCACACACCAATCAAACGGCGCATGCGTAATCCCACTCGCAGTCTTGTAAGGGGAACCTTTTCAGTTTACTAGGAGCCGTATCATTCGGCGTCCCTTCCGTTAAGACGCCGCAGCTTTACCACACCGCAGACGAAGAGAGTAGTTTTGGCTACCAGTTCGCAACACAATTGAACCAGCTCGAGTCGAATCACCCAAAGCTTCCTTACTCTAGCCAAAGCCACGATACGATGCACACGGCTCAGGCACTCGCATCCATCCGGCGCGCACGTACTAACGACACCGAAGGTGGAACTTCACGCGTACGAAAGTATCCTAGCGAACACTCGTCACTCTTGCATGGTCATGGACACAGTGGCAGCAATGGTCACGTGAGCAGCATGGGCTATCAATTGTCCTCGGGTGCCACTTCAAGTGATTTTAATGACAAGCCGCTGTCACTTAAGGAGGATTTGCATGCAATTTACGATATGATCAAGCAACAACCGCTTAATTTATTGCTACTTTCGGCGCCACTTGCCATCTGGGCCTCTATCGGTGGTTGGAGCGACATGTGGGTCTTTGTCTTTAATTTTCTCGTTATGATTCCTCTCGCCAATCTGCTGGGTGAGGCCACTGAATCGTTGGCTTTCCACACGGGCGAAACTATTGGTGGACTTGTCAATGCGACGTTTGGCAATGCTGTTGAGGTTATTGTTGCCATCTTCGCACTCAACGCAGGCGAAATAAGCGTAGTTCAAAGCTCACTTATAGGCTCGGTATTGTCCAATCTGCTGCTTGTCTTAGGTTGTGCCTTTATTGCTGGTGGTCTGCACAACAAGGAAAGTTCGTTTAATGCTGTGGGTGCGAGCGCCAACTCGTCGCTGCTCATGTTGGCCAGTTTCGCCATGCTTCTACCCAGCTACATTTTTTACTTCTCCGACAACGACTCGGAAGAAACGCGTGTGGCCAATACGCTCATTCTCTCACGCATTGCTGCCGCCTTCCTGCTCTTCATGTATCTTCAATTGCTATATTTCCAGCTCAAGACACATGCTGATTTTTTTGAAGATGTGCAAGACGACTCCGAGGAGACTGTAGCTCTCTCTATGCGTGCTAGTGCTGTTGTGCTACTATTGGCGACTCTACTCGTGTCATTGTTCTCGCAGTTTCTTGTCAACTCTATTGATGGGTTTGCTACTCAATTGCACTTAAGTAAGTCGTTTATTGGAATCATCCTGTTGCCGGTCGTCGGGAACGCTGTAGAGCACGTAACGGCCGTCAAGGTGGCACTTAATAACAAAATGGAGCTGGCAATGGGCGTCGCAGTGGGATCAGCCACGCAAGTTTCGCTTTTTGTGGTGCCTGTTGTCGTGCTTTCGGGATGGTTCATGGACCGCGCCATGTCATTGGCATTTCCTCAGTTTGAAATCCTTATCTACCTCATGTCAATCATTATCGTGTATGCGATTATCGCGGATGGCAAATCCAACTGGCTTGAGGGCTCTATGCTTCTTACAGCTTATGCACTGGTGGCGATCGCACTTGTTTGGGTAGAAGTGCCAACGACAGAGTAAGGAGCAATTAAGCCTCTAGTACTATCATAGCTTCTGAGTGTACAACTAATATCAAATAAGTTGTAATCTTTTTGCCCATCGTTTAACTGGACTAGAAGTACGCTCTTTGTCCGTATTGGATGTTACGAAATGATACATGCTTTTGAGAAACTTACGATCTTTGGCACGTACGCGATAAAGTACTCTTTAATGTACCTTCTTCTTAATTGAAATAGCCCGTCGTCTTTGTCTACACATACAGGTATCTTTGCTGTTGCAAACGTGACAAGATATGATCGCATAAAATCTTTTCTGGGAATTAGATGCAATGTACGCGATTTAAACTTTTGGTTTTGAGCTCTGACTACCATGAAATCTCATATAACACAAAACTTTGATAACATTCGTCACTATGGCTATCGCAACATTCAAAAGTGTCAAATGAAAAGTGTGGTTAAGCGAAAACGGTAAGATTATCAGAAACAATGTTTGTCCGTCAAGAACGTGTCAACAAATCTTGGCGATCGAAACAATAAATAGAAGTGTAGCAAAGCTATATTTGTGGTCAGCTATGATCTTGCAAGAATAGCAGGGGGGCTGCTTTCAATACAGCGTAATAATAAAAAATTGCATTTCTGCAAAAGACACTCCTTTCTATTTTTTTGCGCTGGAATTGTTCAAGATGAAGATATCAATAGTGTAGTATTCGCATCTGCGAAATATGAACAAGACGACGTGTTTAATTTAGCGATTGACTATTTTCATGCATGAGTAGGCAATACATGCGATCGAGTGCTAGAAAGTGTTGTTGAATTTGTGCGGCTCGTCGACGTTGCGCTAGGACGTAGACGATAAGTCGGTCCGTCATTGACAGTATCAAAGGCACGATGTCGTGCCGTTGAGATGCAAATACAGCAAACACAGAGTCGCTCAATCACACCAATGAGACTCTCAACATCTTGAAATCTTGAACATGAGTTACATGTGTCGAGACTGCAAATACAGCATACGTGCTTTTTTCGCAGTCGTGAAACATTCACCACTTTGCCACAACCAGGGCAATTTTTGTTGCCTTCTTCAGAGGGATCAACCACGTATTCGGCTCCCAAACGCCTTCTAAGGGCGATGGCACCAATCGTAGGGATAACTTTGGCCAATTTTAGCAATGCTTGCGTCGTGCTTTCACGCGCAGTGCTAACTCTTAGTCTTGCCTTGACAATGCTTCTGGCTTTCAATTCTTCCCGAGTCATTGCATGTGTTCCAAAGTAAAATACCGACGTTTGGTGCAGTTTCGTCTGTTCTGTCAGCACGTAGCCCGCTAATGTATCACCAGCTAGTGCTAATCGACCAGCACGATCTCGTGTTAGCGTCTGAAATATTCGGACGGCAGTGCGGGTCTTGGTGTCATATTCAGCGTAATCTAGAAACTCAAACGTCTTGGTGCTCGAAACTAGCGGAATAGAGCCAGAAAACTGCATGCGTTTGATTGTCAAATGAACATGAGGCGATGCCGTCGGTATTTCTCGAAGCGTGACTGCAAACGAAAAGCCATCACCCGCAAGGGCTAACATCGTAGCATTAAATTCATCACTATTACGGCTGGAGAGAGCCTCTATGATTTCGCTGGCACTGCAAGGGAGACTCGTGGACGCCGCAATGTCAAACACTCCAGGGGTTGATTTTCGCTCAAACAAGCGCACACCTTGGCCATCTTTGCGTTCTTTCCATCCGAGAGTCACAAATACGTGCTGAGATGCCTCCACCGTGGCACGAGCTTTGGCAGCTAACGCTACTACTGCAATATCTTCGTCCTTGAAATCACGAGAAGTTCTAGACATAGATTGCGAGAAATCGCTAATGCTAAAGTTCATTCTGTGTCAGTTAACTTTTGTAAAGATTTGATTCTGATGCTTTACTATAAATAATGACTGGTATGGTTGGTGTAGGTGTCCCATCCGAGAGAACACCGGATGTATGTCGCAGTGTGATAATTTAACATTTTTCAGTTGATTGACATAGAGCGCAACAGCGCATACTGCACGTAGGCTTGTCATAAGCGGTAAGAATAACCCACAGATCAAAGCATGTACAACCATAGGACAAGATGGTAAAAAGGAGGATTTCTTCAGAATCGATAGCGAGGGTATTCTAATGACAACAGCTTCGCAGTGCACTACAATTTACAGCTACATCTATAATGAGACATGTACGGCGTTAAAACTCATGCAATGCCCTCTTTTTTTACTTGAAGCGGAAGAAGACGAGATAGCTTAACGGATTTCCAGCGGTAGCTGTCACCAATAGAACCAGCAGCAGTTTGGTCACAGCTTCCCCTTCGAGCTTAAATTTTGCAATAAAGTTATTGAGCTTGTTGGACTGCTAAGCTGCTCTCACTAGGATTCCCCTTCGTGCAGTGGTTTAGCACTGAGCCGTTGAACCAGTGGTCCGGTTCGAGTCCCATCATCAACAAGTTTTCACCACAAATTATAAAAGTAAGGCACTAACTCAAATAATCTCACTAGTAACCTAACAATTGGATTTTGAGCTGTCGTCACGTACAAGCAAAAGATCAAGAAAAAATACCCCCGCCAATAGAAGCAATATATATCTTAGTCAGGCTGTGTAGGTATAGCTATGTAATAAAAAATACTTAGTACTTTCAATTGAGCTGCTCTCACTATAAGGGGATAAATGTTGTAAACATTTACTAGGTCTTTGGTCTCTGTAATGGATAAGTTCTTAATTATGGTGCATGCACAACAGTTGCTTCTGTTAGCCTCACGTAGGAAGATTTATTGTTTAACATGGTATTGTTTATATATTAGTACTAGTTCGAATAAGGATTGTCCTGAATTTTGTTCAGAAGAGAAAATTATGTACTACATTGCAGAAGAGGCCTTCACTTCTACTCGTGGGTATCCGAAGCCTCTATGTGTTGTATATGCGATCACTCTATGTCAAGCTTCTTCTAGGCAAATTCTCAACAATCTGTTGTGTTAGAAATCGGCTTACAGCATACGTTGCGCGATCGAATCTCCAAACCATAGGACGACGTGATTGCGCACACGATGACGCGACATGATTGCGCCCACGATGACGCGTCATGATTGCGCCAAGAATAACGTCATAGGAAAGGCTCAGAGGTAACTCGGAATAGCGAACTAAGGACCTCAATATACTCACTTCGTCTTTTTAACAGGTTATGAGCCCAAGTAACTCAGACGACGCGCCAAGCGCACCGACCCCAGTCAGCTTCGACGCTGGCCAAGACAGGGCCACAGCATCTCCAGTAGTTGTGGTAGCCACGCCCACTGCTCATGGAAGGAGCAACAACGTCAACGCAAGGATTCTCGCTACGCTCCTCGACCTTCAAGCACGGATGACGCAGATGGAGGCTTCGCAAGTGAAGCGACACGAGGACGAGCGTATGATCGAAGCAATTGAGTCTGGCATGTTTCATTCCGCCCTTGGCAACGACTGAGGGGGTACTCCGATGCAAATCGACGCTCTAGGTCATTCGCCCGTGCAGCAAAAGGATGACCAAGGCCGCGCATACATGCAGCGTACGCATGAGGCAGGAAGACAAACTCCACAGTCGGAATGAGGCGCTCAGCGCGGCGAAGTGCCGCAGCAAACCCAGTTCCGCTTACCACAGTTCGCAGCGGCACAGGACTACGCGCGACGAATAGAGCCGGTCGCACAGCAAGCGATGCGTGTACCAGATGAGCGGCAGCACAGGCTCACGATTCACAAGTTTGACGGAACGGAGCTGTACTGAGATCTGGGCTCCGGGTTTCTGGATTGGGGTCGGACGTTCATGCGCCAGATTCAGTACGCGCAAGCAGCGTGTGGTCTTGATTGGTCAGAAGACGTGAAGACTGAATTGCTTGGTCACTACTTA
>NW_020189964.1:954588-954696 GCF_900000015.1 Plasmopara halstedii | reverse complement strand
AGCAACCGGGACGATGCACTGTCGATCTCAACCTTTAACGACTCGACCGGCAAGATTTTTCCCCCTGGAAGTCCGAAGACGAAGACTCCGCCAATGCTGCTCTTGACT
>NW_020189964.1:953221-954578 GCF_900000015.1 Plasmopara halstedii | reverse complement strand
CTTTAAATCGTCAAGAGCGTCCGCACAGCGATATGCTACTTCAGCATGACGCTCAGCGCAGCTACGATCACGAAGGATCTCATCCTCTAGGGCTCGAAGAGCATCGCGAGTTACCGCCCGACACCGACTCTTCTCGATAAGAACGGTGAAGTTCACTACACGTGGAACGTCTAGTGAGACGACGTCGTCACTAGGGTCAGACCCGATATCTGGTGAAGTGGCGGGGTTTCCGACTCCAGAAACTCCACTTCGGCAAGATTGCCCAGACGCCGTTGACGCTTTTAATCAGAAAGATTAGGACGCCCCGCGCTTCCCGGCAATAGCCAGGGATGTAAAGGGGCCATGAGCTGAGCTGAAGCAGTGGCCCTGAGCTCTTGCGGTCGCGGACACAGAGCTCGCGGGAGCGTTAGGGGTTTACTCCATACGTCGCAGGGCGACAATCCGAAGAATGGCGACGGCGTGCTTTGAGTTTGGCAAACTCAAATCAGAGGTGTCGCTTCACACGCACGTCCACTTCCTTGTGGCTTTACTGTAAAGCATACAGTGAGGAAATTTTTTGGCGCCGTTGAACCCATCGCTCAAAAAACGCTTCGTCATCTGTAGCGCTTTCGCCAGGGGCGAGCACTACAGATATCGTCCGCATTGCGGGTACACGAGAGCCATCTCGTCGAGCACGCAGACGAGTGCGATAAACTTCCAGCAGAAATTAATGTAGAACCAAGAAACGAGCTCGAAGAGCTTTCCATTCGGCAAGCTTATCTTTCGTAATGGCCGGGGGCTCGATGATGTGGAGGCGTAACGATCGTGTAACCACGTCCTTCGCTTCCACAGCGGGATCCGCCGGGTGGAAGCCATGTTCCACGCGACGGTCAATGACCGACCGTGGATGGGCGCGCATCAGAGCCGCCTTACAAACAGCTTCTAGCTGCCGCTTCTGTGCCTCATCGAAGTCATTGGTGATTACACCACGTTCCTCGGTTGACGAGAATTCAGGAAACGGACATGGGCTCCGCAAGGCGCGAGCAGGGCTCGTCTCACGCCACTGGTGCGGTTCGCCTTCCTCGTCATTCCATCCGGGAAAAGAGTGTCAGAGTCGTAGTCGACCACCTCCACATCCTCAGCGAGGTCTCTCGTCACCGTTAGCGTCCGCGGAGCGCAACGCTCGGGCTCATCAAGCCTTGGATTTACATTTCTCGGCGCCGCGGAGACACGGTCCGACATGGCACCGTGTGCGGGAGATAAAGCTGGGCTCTGCCCGTTAGCGCTGTCGGAACCATCGGGACTTGGAGACTTCGGTGTCATTGACACAGGGATCATTAAACACGGAAGTCGTTTCGTTCCAACGCAGTGTCTAACT
>NW_020189964.1:951392-953211 GCF_900000015.1 Plasmopara halstedii | reverse complement strand
GCATGCCGCTCGGAGTGCTTACCGCTGTCAGCGGAATGTCACTCGCTCTCATGAGCAAGTGGTTGTTTCCATCTACCAAATCGAGTGCACTGTACTTCGTACAATCCACCATGTTGTTCTGAAGAACATCCTTTCTAGAAATTAGCGTTAGTGCCGGAATGGTTGCAGCGTTGAGCTTATTGTAAACATGAACGATACATCACTTGCCGTTCGGCTTCCGAACACAAAACGTGGGTATTGAATGGGGAGACTTACTCTCACGCACCATCCCTGCGTCGTGCTTCGCACGAAAAAAGGCGTCAATGACGTCGAACTTCTCCTTAGGCAGGGGCCATTGGCGTGGTACGTAGTATTTGGTTCCCGGAACCAGATCAATCCCATGACGCACACCTCGGTCCGGAGGTCGGATCGAAGGCATGTCTTTGGAGATGACATCTTGATCCACTCCGTGCGTTCAGCACTCTCTTGGTGCCTTCCAAGACAACTTCACTCAGAAGCGATGACGAGTTTATCTCCCCACCCGGTCGTACAATGACCACTTCGGCCAAATCGCCTGCCTTCGAGGCACTGCCAAACTCTTCAAGGGACATCTCGTCCAGCTCAAGAAGAGCACCTACTGCAGGCATAGCCTCGAGGAAGACGTCGCCATCTTCCTCCCCCGTCATACCGCTGACGAGGGTGTGTAACTGTGTACCGTCGTCTACGGTAGACACACCCTGGATCAGGGTCGCCATCGCCTCTGTACAGAGGTTCTATGTCTCGGTGAGACCAGGGTGAACGCGCACTCCGCGTCTGTCACCCTCACTTGCTGCCCCTTTGGAGCTCTGATTTATCTACAACATCCGACGAAGAACTGCTAACCCCGCAGTCTTTGTCCAGTGGATACCGTGCCACTCCATGCGCATCTGAAGGGCCGTGCCCAAGATGCCTTGGACTCTGTCCTACCACGCCATCAGTGGCATGCAGCGACTGCTTCGCAGCGAGATCAGTGATCAGTGGTTTTGTGCCAATCCACGCGCATCACGAGAGCCTTGTCCTCGATGCCTCGGCCCTTGGCCGATTATGTCATGCATGACATGCAGCGACTGCTTTGATTCTCGAGCATTTATGTGCCACTTCACGAGCATCACGAGAGCCTCACCCTCGATCCCTCAGCCCTCGGCCGACCATGTCACACATGACATGCAGCGACTGCTTTGAAACTTGAGCAGTGCTTAGTGGTTTACGTGCCACTTCAAATGCATCATGAAAGTCTCGTTCTCGATTCCTCGGTCCTCGGCCGGCAATATCACGCATGACATGCAGCGACTGCTCCGAAACTTGAGCAGCGCTCAGTGGGTGACGTGCCACTCCACGATAAGCCCGCGAGTCACGCCCGAAACTCCTGTCCAATGCACCGTTGGTGTCTAAATACCTGGACATTCCAATGTCTAGCACGTTGACCGTCTCGGACCAGTGCTCTCGCCAATTACGCTTTTGTCTCCTAGCAGAGGCGGGTTCATGACTCGTCAAAGCTCCACCAGGAGACGTCCGCGTAGCGCCCAAGGTCTTTGACCTCCAATCAATCCATGGATCATGGTGTTCCAACCATGCCATTCCTAGAATGAGGTCATATCTTGCGTCCAAGTCTTAGTCGAGACAGCGTGTCACGCTATCAAAGTCAAGGAACTTGACTCCGATGTCCACAGGGACCTTCGGGACCGTGACACGCGTCCCCGTCGCTTGGTGGACAGTGACGATGTCACTCAACCGCGCTTTCAGCGCCTCGGCATACAGCTGACTTTCCTCCATCGTGGAGCGTTAAGCATAATTTCCCGAT
>NW_020189964.1:951000-951382 GCF_900000015.1 Plasmopara halstedii | reverse complement strand
TTTACGCTGTACTTGTGCAAGTAGTTGGCGAGACCAAGCCACTTACACAAGTCCTTCTGGTTCTTTGGAACCGGCCAATCTACAATGACCTTGACCTTAGCTGGATCCGCTCGAAGGCCACGATTCCCGGTGAAGTACCCTAAAAAGGGAATCTCTTCTACGCCGGAGATGCACTTGTCTGCATCGGCGTATAGTTTGTTAGCGCATGCACTCGAGCACCGCTCTTAGATGGACGATGTGGTTCTTCTCGTCTGTCCTCCCGTACCCGCACAACTGTGAAAGAAGATGTAGACGAGGTATGTCTGTGGATACGCCTGGTGGGGCCTCGACAGCTGCATCACAAGACGATTGAGCGTTACTGGTGTATTTGACAGCCCTTGGT
>NW_020189964.1:949556-950990 GCF_900000015.1 Plasmopara halstedii | reverse complement strand
TCGTGTACCCGCAATGCGGACAATACCTGTAGTGCTCACCCCTGGCGAAAGCACTACACATGACGAAGCGCTCTTTGAGTGATGGGTGCAACGGCACCAAAAACCTTCTCACTGCATAACTTGCTGTTGAGCCACAAGGAAGTGGACGTACGTGTGGAGCGACGCCTCCGCTTTGAGTTTGCCAAACTCAGGGCACGCCGTCGACTTTTTTCGGATTGTCGCCCTGTGACGTATGGGTTAACAACCCCCTAACGCTCCCGCGATCTTTGTGTCTTCGACCGCAAGAGCTCAGGGCCACTGCTTGAGCTCATCTCATGGCCCGACGCCTTCCCTGGCATTTGCCGGGAAGCGCGGGGCGTCTGATGATGCGGAACGTCCTGATCGTTCCGATCAAAAGGGTCCACGGCGACTGGGCAATCTTGCCGAAGTGGTGGCTCAAACCCCCACGAGTTTTCAGAGTTGGGATATCCCCGTCACTTCACAAGATATTGGGTCTGACCCTGGTGACGACTTCGTCCAACAAGACGTTCCACGTGATAATGGACGTCACCGTTCTCATCGATTAGAGTCGGTGGCAGGCGGAGACAAAGGGGTCGACCGCCGCCCGGTGACTCATGATGCTCTGTTAGCCCTTGAGGACGAGGTTTGTCGTGATCGGCACTCCGCTGAGTGTCATGCTGAAGTAGCATATCGCTGTGCGATCGCTCTTGACGATTTAAAGCACGTCGTGCGCCAACTGCCTCGTCTTGAGGACTACCGCGCTCTGTCGGAGCGACTCCTAGCCGTGGAGCAGGCGAATGCATCGTTGCAAGCCACGGTGGAGCACTTGGCTCCATTGGAAATGGAGGTTGTTGCATTCCGTACTCAGAACCAGTTGCTGATTCAGCTTCTGGGTGGCCGCGGGCCTGTAGGATCCACTCCGGCGCCAACGCTTCCGCGTTCAGTTGCGCCGGATCCCGGTACGGCTTGAGCAAGCCCACGTAAAACACCGGGTGAGTGCGCATCCGTTTCGCAAGGTTTAGCGTGTACGCCAGGTCACGTTTGGCCACAACCTTAAACGGTCCGATAAACCGTAGACGAAGCTTCGTTTTGAAGATAGCAGAGGCTGCATGTGTAGGCAGTTATTTGAGTTTTATTCAACTAGGTCCCCGACCTTAAAGTTTTCCACTTTGCCTCGTCCTTTTTTATCTGCATATTCTTTCTGCAGGTCCTGGCTATCGCATCGCGAACGTGTCGTAGGACACTCAGTCTCGTAGACAAGAAGTCATCGACTTCTTTACGGATGGTGAGGGGGCTGGCATCAGCTAGCAGTTCGGCTATTCCTCCCCCACCAAGCCCGCGCCATGGGATGGCGGCGTCAGCGTGAGCCAGCCCATTCACGTAGAACGGCGTGTAGCCGGTAGACAAATGCACTGCATTGAACAGTGCAAACTC
>NW_020189964.1:949274-949546 GCF_900000015.1 Plasmopara halstedii | reverse complement strand
CCATAAAAACGACCCTCGCGTATTCAATCTATTTAGTGGATTTCCTCATGTGTATAATTCTGAGCATGTTATCAATCAAGAGCGAGTTGATGTGTAGCTCAATCATATCAAACATGTGCTATCGGATGGTAATGATGATGTGTATAGTTTCTTCGCCAAGTACTTCGCGCACTTGATTCAGAAGCCGCATGTGAAAACAAAGATGGTTCCTCTGATCAAAGGCACACAGGGATGTGGCAAGAATTCTGCATTTGATATCTTTCATCGTTTTA
>NW_020189964.1:948604-949264 GCF_900000015.1 Plasmopara halstedii | reverse complement strand
TTGGCAACGGCCACTGCCGTGTGATACAATACTTCGTACCAGAAAGTATGTCAATCTCGTGACGAATTCCTCTGTCAGATGACAATCTGTCCAGCACATTGTTCGGGTATATATCAGCATATATCTTAACAAGTCCATACACGGTACAGCGGGGCTGCCGTTGCTCTCTTGCTTAGAGGAAGCTTAGTTAAGGTCACCGACCTCTCGTTCTATATTCAGAACAAGTGCGAGTTTAGCAGATCGCAATCCGCTTACTCCAAGAGTAATAACAGCCTTAACCCAATGCTAATTAATTCTCTGGTTAAATTTCAGAACTGACTTTATTTTTTTATCTGCGACGAAGCCGCCAAACTCAAATTCATAGATTTTCCTAAATATGTATAGCAAAATCTAAATATATGTATAACTAATGGCTATCCAGCCCCGTACCGAATTCTTGTTTGGGTGTGGTCACATCATGCCCATCTCGTGTGACACATACCCCTGTTACCAGGGCATGTGTAACCCCGTTACACTCTCCCCCATTAAGATTGAGAACATTTACGGTTCCAATCGATTATTGCCTCAACTAGGCTTGTGTGCCCGTTAGACACTGCGTTGGAACGAAACGACTTTCGTGCTCAATGAGCCCTGTGTCAATGCCACCGAGGTCTCCAAGTT
>NW_020189964.1:947352-948594 GCF_900000015.1 Plasmopara halstedii | reverse complement strand
CGTCGAGCCGTTGGTGCACTTCATCTTCCTCGTCATCCTAAGCTGGGAAAGGAGTGTCTGGCTCGTAGTCGACTTCCTCCAACCCCTCGACGAGGAAATTTGTCTCCCAGGACGGGCGCGGTGTGTTGGATTAAGTAGCCGAGAGCTTGGTATGTAGTTCCCGTGAAGCCCGGGTCGTACTGCCCGGAGATGCTCTCTATGCAGCTGAAAATGAAGGGCTTGCCCCGCTACCAACTAGGCTGGGTGTTTTGTGTATCGTAGACACAGTGATCATAGAGCGGAGAAGGTTTAAAACTGTTTTTATGAACATCAAGGTGACTCAGACACGCGAGCCTCGTATGAGGCGTCCGTTTAATGTGAATTGAGTATATTCATATTTTTAATTGGGGAGTGTAATGGGCTTACACGTGCCACCGTACATAGGTGTGTATTACACACTTAGTATATAACACAGTGGTGTGGCTACACCAAAAAGAAAAAGCCACCACAGGATTACCAGTAGTAATGCATATCACTAAATTAATTAGGTTTGTTAGTTTAATTAGATATTACTATATTAATTAGGAAAACAGAGGGCTTTAAATGTTGGCGGCTCTGCCGCAACTAAAACAATTAAATACAGTTCTCGTTTTCGAACAGAAGTGTTCGTTTGCCTTGGTAAAGCTTTAGTACATAGAAGTGGCGGATTGCGATCCGCTACACTTGTACTGGTTCTTCGAAAGAACGTAAGGTCGGTGACCTTAGCTTTGCTGTCTCTAACCAAAGAGCTACGACAGCCCCGCTGCACGCGCATTGATCTCTTGAGGTCCTTGTGAGCGAGGTGTTGCACGTCCTCAGGGCCGAGCAGAGACATCAGATTTTTGAGCCCGTCCATAAGACAGCTATGTGGATTGTATTGAGCACTCTATCAAAACCACAGTTGTATAACAAACGTATGTTTGGGAGCACAGGTATTTGAGGAACAATGAAGAGTGGGAACACGTTTATTTCAAGAAGGCAAAGCTCTACCCGACGGATGTGATTCGAAATTCATTCTGTATATACTACATAATTACGTCTTGGCCAAGTGGTGCTGACGCGGTCGAGGAATAGGTGATACTTCTATTGCACTGTTATTATTAACGGATTTTTACGAATAGAAGACCTTCTACTATTACAAACCCCCATAGAATTTTCGACAATGTTCTAGAAATAAAAGACCGCCTCGATTAAAAGACCTTCTCAAATAAAAGGCCGCTGTAG
>NW_020189964.1:945759-947342 GCF_900000015.1 Plasmopara halstedii | reverse complement strand
CAAACGGAGTGTCTTACGCCACGTTCGCGATGCGATGGCTGATAGCCAAGACATGCAGCAAGAAATGCAGATGGAAGAAGCGGAAGAAGTGCTGAAATTCTTGAGGTTGGAGAACAGATTTTACTGAACGCTAAAAACCTTCCCACACATGCAGTTTCTGCTGTCTTTGAGACAAAGCTTCATTCACGGTTTATTAGAAGTTTTAAGGTCGTGGCCAAGAGAGGCCAAACGTATACACCGAACATTCTGAGAAGGATGCGCACCCACTCGCGATTGAAGTGGGCTTCCTTAAACACTTACCGGGATCCGGCGCAAGTGATCGAGGAAGCGTTGGCACGGGGCGGCGCTCAAAGGTGCTCGGCCACCCAGAAATTGGACCAGCAACCGGTTCTGAGTACGGAGTGCAACAACTTCCGTTTCCAACAGCGCAAGGCATATACGTCACTTCGTGTGACGTATGTGCCTGCTCGACGGCTAGATGCCACTCCGATAGAGAACGATAATCCTCAACGCGAGACAGTCGGTGCAAAAATTGCTCTAGACTCTCGAGGTCTTCCGCACAGCGGTAGATGACCTCGGAGAGATTCCCGGCAGAATGCCGGTGACGATGGACTTTCTTCTCTAATGCTCGTAGAGCATCGCGAGTCACCGGAAGGGGATCGATCAAGTCCTCATCGCCGCCGCCGACTCTTCTCGATGTGAATGTCCACTACCACGTAACACGCCTTGTGGGTCGACGTCGTCGACGGTGTATAACCCGTTTTTTGTGAAGTGGCAGGAATACCCAAACCCCGAGAACTCGTGGGAGTTTGAGGTGCCCCTTCGGCAATTCTGCCCAGACGTAATGATCCTATCTGATCATGACGCTTCGCGTCATCGTTGCCCCGCGCTTCTCGGCAGTATCCCAAAAAGCCGGAGGGCCATGAGCTGAGCTCAATTTATGGCCCTGATCTGCTGTGATTGTCGACTCATTCGTGTGAGAAGCCACATAGCTCGCGGGAGTGTGATGGATTATTCCATGTGTCGCATGGTGACAATACACAGGATGTCGGCGTTGCGCCTTGATTTGGCAAACTCAAATCAAAGAGTTTGTTCTACGCGCGCGTTCACTTCCTTGTGACTTTGCTGTAAGCTAGACAGCGAATACAGTTTTCGGTGTCGCTTCACCCATCTCCCAAAAAGCACATCATCAGCTGCAGCGGTTTCGCCAGCGGCGAGCACCACAGGAATGGTCCGCATCGTCGTAACAGTAGCACCTCGTTTTTTTGCTCGAAGTCGAGCGCGGTACCGATCCATTAGGATCTCTTGGGTACCAAAAATCGCGCTCGCAGAGTTTTCCGCTGGTCAAGCTCAGGTTGTGTAATGGTTGGAGGCCCAACTACGTACATGCCTAAGGATCGAGTGATCGCGTCTTTCGCTTTAGTAGCGGTATCCGCCGAGCGGAAGCCGTATACTGCATGAGGATCTAAGTTTGAACGTGGATACGAGCGCTGGAGAGCCGCCCTGTGAGCAGCTATCAATTGTTGCTCCTGTAGAAGCCGAGATGTCGGGGAACGGACATGGTGTCCACAGAGTTTGAGCTG
>NW_020189964.1:941828-945749 GCF_900000015.1 Plasmopara halstedii | reverse complement strand
CCATGCGGGAAAAGAGGTGTCAGACTCATAGTCGACTACATCCTCAACGAGGCCACTCGGCATTGAAAGCGTGCGCGGAGTGCGACGTTTGTGTTCATCGAGCCTTGGATATACATTCCTCGGTGCTGCGGACGCACTGTCCGACGTTGCACATAGTGCGGGAGATGCAGTTGGGCTCTGCCCATGCTCGCCGTCAGAGCCGGCGAGACTTGGAGAATTCGGTGTCATGGACACCGGGCTCATTGAGCAAGGAAGTCCAACAAATGGATTTGCAGTGTCTAACGGACACGCGAGCCTCGTTGAGGCAATAATTGATCGGAACTATAAATGTTCTCAGTCTTAATGGGGGGTGTAACGGGGTTCCATGAACCCTAATCTTAGGGGGGTGTATGTCACACGAGATGTGCATAATGTGACCACACACCCAAACAAGAATACGGTACGGGGCTAGGTAGCCAAAGGTTATGCATAGATTTTACTATATATATTTAGTAGATTTTAAAAAACTTTTAACATTAGAACTAAAAAAATCAGATTTGATTTTGAACAGAAGTGTTCGTTTGCCTTGATTGAGGCTTTTAAGTACTTTAAAAGGCAGCAGATTGCGATCCGCTGCACTTGTACTTGGTTCGCGTAAAGAACGAAAGGTCGGTGACCAAAAGACGCTTCCTCAAGCACAAAGCTACGGCAGCCCCGCTGCAAAGTGCGTTTTTTGGCAAATGCAAAGTAAATATATTAAAGGTCCTTAGTTCGCTGTGTTACCTCTAAGACCATCCAGAATATTCTATTAAATATACTACTGGATTCTTTACTGGATTTATGTACCTTTTATGCGCTGGTGGATAGTCTCTTTGCTGGATACTTCACTGGATACTTGGCGTCCCCACAAAACCTGCAACTTGCGCAATCAGCCTGTTCAAACCGATAATACCGATATCTACCGGTTGGTGGCTGCTCGTCGAAACGCTTTCTTGGCACCACTAGTCTGCACGACGAGGCGCATCTTTAGCAACACTCCCACTCGACTCGGCAGTACTTGGTGCTTGAATGCCGAGCTTACTTCGAGGAGTACGAAACTGACTTGCAGGTACTGGCTTGGTCAGTATATCCGCCAGCATGTCCGACGTCGAAATGTACTCGAGAGCAACTTGACCGTCTTCAACCTTCTCTCGTACAAAATGGTAACGAATGTCGATATGCTTTGTGCGCTTGTGAAATTCGGGGTTCTTCGCGAGCACAATAGAGCCTTGATTGCCTTCAGAAATCTTGACTGTATCGCTTGTTTCCGTTTATTCATCATGAATGCGGATCGGTTTCGTCTTGATTCAATATCGCCAGCCCAGTCCGCATCAGAATAGCCTTGATGCCCGTGCTTACAGCTTGCTTGAAATCTAATACCAAAATCCTTCGTGCCTTGAATGTATCGGAAGATTCGCATAAGAGCTTGTCAATGCCTCGGGCATGGATCCGCTGCAAATGACTCAATACTTCAACTGCCGCTGCCAGATCTAGACGTGTGCCTACCATGAGATACATACGGCATCAAACGGCATTGCGATACGGCACGCCAGCCATAGTCTCGTCATGTTTACATCCTCCATCATACATGGACTTGGTCAGCTTGAGGCCGGGATCTTGTGGCGTACGAACTGGTTTGCAATGTGCCATCTTGAAGTACTACAAAATGTATTTTGCAAACTTTGTCTGCAACATCAAAACTGTCCTCGCCACCGTGTCTTGTTTAATCTTCATACCAGGGAGTACTTGTGCTGGGCCATATCGGTCATCGCTAAGCGCTTGTTTTGTTTCTTGAAGCATCTTGATACTGCTATTTGCGAGGATCAAGTCGTCAATGTAAAGCGCAACAAAAATCAATTCTTGGCCGTACGCTTTGTGTACACACAACGATCCGATTATCATTTCTTATATTCCAGTTGTAGCATAAAATCATCAATCGTCTTGTCCCATATTCTTGGCGACTGTTTGAGCCCGTACAACGACCTTTTCAGCTTGCACACATGATCGGGATGACTTTTGTCAACATAATCGTCGGGCTGCACCATGAAGATGTCTTCTTCAAGAAGTCCATTCAGAAAAGCCGTCTTCACATCCATCTGATGAACTGAGAGACTATACTTGGCACTGAGGCTAAGCAATACTCTAATGAGGTAAACTTTGCAACTGGTGCAAAAGTTTCATCGTAATCAATGCCGTACTTTTGTGCAAATCCCTTGGCCACCAGACGCACTTTGTAGCGTTCGATCTCTTTCGTCTTTAGTTCTTTTAACTCGGAAGACCCATCTGCTCCCAATCGCTTTGCGTCCTTTTGGGAGCGGCACTAGATCCCACGTTTTGTTCTTGATGAGTGACTCCATTTCCGAGTCACAAGCCTTGGCCCATTAATCAGCGTCGCTAGATTCCATTGCCGATTTGAAGGTGGTCGGCACTTCTTCCACTGAATCCACAGCGTAAGCAGCTCCAAAGTCTTCGGCCGAAGCGGACAATTCGTCAAGTCCTTGCTGTTCGTTGTACTGGTTCAAGCGCTTAACATTGAGAAATTCCACCAACTCCTTATGCGATTGCGTTCGCTGTTGTCATTTATCTCCAGACTTACCGAGGCCTTTGAACCCATCGCGCTGAACGAAGTGCTTTGATCTGGAAGTCTCTGTGGTGTCTCCAAGCGTCTGCATACGAGCATGTCGTTTGGTGCCTAAATCATTCTTGTCTTTATCCATTTCAGTGTCTTCATGTTGATCTTCTTCTTGTGTTTCTTCATATGTATCTCCACTGCCTTCATAGTTATCTTGACCACAACAATAATCACGACTTCCACTATCGAAGCCGTCTTCAAGAAGCTTTACATCACGGCTTATTACCACACGACCACTCTTCTTGCTTTTGAATTGGTATGCTTCTTCATGCTCGGAATACCCGATAAAATGCTCGGCTCGAGCATTACGCTTAGCACGTTTTTCCTCCAGAACCGTCACAACCGCATGACAAACAAATACTTTTAGGTTTGTCAAAACGGGATTTCTTCAAGTCCACACTTCATAGGGGGACTGTGCCATCAAAAGTCCACGCGTCGGACACCGAATGCGCAAGAAGTTGGCAGTCATTACTGCTTCCCCCCAATACGCCTTGAGTAGATTTGCGTGTTCAATCATAAAACACGTACATTCCACCAATGTCCTGCTCATACGCTCAGCCACTCCATTGAGCTGAGGCGTATATGGCGGCGTAAGCTTCTGCACAATACCACGGCGCTATAAACTTTGCTGATTCGACAGACAAATACTCGCCACCATCATCACAACAACAAACAGTCTGAGTCCCTGCGTATGCTACAAACGAAGCAAACTTGCTTGCAACTTTTGACTTCTCCTCGCAGCAAGTACACCATGGAAAAGTGCGAGTAGTCGTCGATGAACGTAACGAAGTACCGCATGCCGCTAAAGGTAGCAGTATGCATCGGACCGCATACGTCACTGTGGACAACTTCCAACAGTTTTGTAGCGCGTTGAGTGAATTTTGGCAGAAAACTAGCACGTGTTTGTTTGCCAAGAGCGCAATCATGACATGGTTCCCACTGCTACACTGATGTAAGTCCGATACCAATGCCATATTTCTTCTTGACGATGGTGTCAAGACCTGCAATGCTAATATGTTACAAGTCGAAGGTGCCAGAGGTACGACGTGGTGTCCCCATGGCATCCCAAAGAGCTTATCACATTGGCTTCTTGTACATAATTTGGCTTCATACATAGCTTGAACAGTCCCTTTCCTTCGCGGGCACCAAGCCATCAGCGTAACTCCTTTGCCTCCGCAAAGCATCCATCACGCTCGAAATTGACTGGACCAACATCCTTGGTAAATCGTCCAACTGAAAACAAGTTGCGAGAAAGACTTGGGATATGCCAT
>NW_020189964.1:940874-941818 GCF_900000015.1 Plasmopara halstedii | reverse complement strand
AACATTTGCAGCAATCTTGCGCAGGGGTAGCGTATCGGGCTACCTATTTTGTTCAACATTCTTTAGCTGCTTCACGTTGAACACCCCGTTCATGAATAGCATGCATTCCGAAAACTCCAATTGAAACACGAGGTCCGACAGCTTCTCGAGAATCTTGAACGGTCCAATGTATTTGGCTCCAATTTCTTGCTGCTGTTGTCTTGATCGCCCACCGCGTGATATGTGGTAATGTTCTTCGAGTTGAGCAGTACCCATTCTCCAACCTCGAAGCTCTCGTTGCATCGCTTGTGATCGTAGTATCGTTTCTGCTGCTCCTGAGCTGCTTGGAGCGATCGCTGCGCCAATTGGATGGCATCTTACCTCCTTGTTGTAAATCTGTTTGCCAGCTCGTTTGCACTCTCCGAGATGCCCATCGAATTTTGTGGTGTTCGTCCCGCATCCACTTCGAAGGGACTGAACCCGGTGAATGACGATGTCAGAGTTGCGTGCGCATACTCTATATTCGCCAGCCACTCCTTCCAATCGTCGCCGTGGTATGACACGTGAAAACGCAGGGAGTCTTCCAGAATTCGGTTCTGTCTCTCCGTTTGTCCGTCGGCTTGCGCTTGGTGAGCCACTGTCATCGATAGTTTGACGCCCATCCTGTCCATGAGTCCTCTCCAGAACGTTGACACGAACGTTGGGTCTCTATCCGAGATGATATGCTTTGGCAGTCCAATGTTTCTCACCACATGATTGAAGAACAATCTGGCTGTTTTGTGAGCTGTTACTGCCTGCATGGTTGAAATGTAAACAGCTCTCTTGGATAGTCTGCAAGCCACTACGAGTATCAAGTCGCATCCCTCGGACTCTGGCTTTACGGTGATGATGTCCATGCTGACCGAATCCCAACACTCTTCTGAAATTGCGATCGGTTGCATCATTCCTTGCTTCTTCTGCTTCAT
>NW_020189964.1:922794-940864 GCF_900000015.1 Plasmopara halstedii | reverse complement strand
AACAAGAATACGGTACGGGGCTAGGTAGCCAGTAGTTATGCATGTATTTAGATTTTACCGTATATATCTGGTATATTTAGGAAAATCTAAACTTTTAAACTTTGGATAAATAAATAAAAAAAATCAGTTTGGAATTTAAACCGGAGAGTCGATTAGCCCTGGGAAGGCAATAATCACTCTTGTAGTAAGCAGATTGTTGTCCGCTAACTCATACTTGGTTCTTGTAAAGAACGAAAGGTCGGTGACCTAAAGTATCCTTCCTCAAGCGTTTTGCTACGGCAGCCCCGCTGCATATTATATTTTTTTTGGTGCACAGAAGGAAGCCTTCAATTTGAGCGAGCTCTGAGAAGCAGGCGCGGTAAAGTACCGGTGATTTACCCCATGGGTAGTGGCTGTCGTCATAGCTTACGCAGTGTCTTCAAAAAGAAATGAGTGAGAGCTTCAGATAAGTCTATTTCTTAATGGGGGGAGTCAGTACTACAATATCGTTTGCTTATTCCTTATTCATTGAGTTCAATCGTATCAATTGCAATACTTTGGTGCGACTGCAAATAATCAATAAGACCGAGCTATCGGTATTTATGACGATAATGGAACTCCAAAAAGGGGGAATTCGTATCTCACGTGAGCAGCTAGACACGTCAAAAAAGTAAGACAGCTATAGTTAAGTGACTGTTAATATAGATATTTAATGCTAGTCTAGTTCAAACATATATGTATACTTGAATTAATAGAGCAATCCAGATAACAAGTCCTGGTTGTAGCGCACAAAACCAACATCTGTGCGGTTGCCGGCGCAGACTCTTAAAATCAAAGCTGCTTGTAAGCAAAGTACACAGCAACTAATTGCACTCTCCCCAATACATTCATAGTATCTATTCTCGTGAATATTAGAGCCGATATATCGAGAATTAGCCCCAGCCATACTTTCTTCAAAATATACGTCACACTTGAATCAAGAGAAGAGAAGTTCTTAGCTATTTGGGAGGCTGCGGTTTTCGCACCAGGGTGGAGCGAGTGACCTCACCAGCTGTGTTTGTTAACACGAGCTAGTTGAATCAAAGCTTCCTTCATGCGAGGCGCACAACAACCCTTTCGCAGCATGTTCTTCATAGTAAAGTTCGGTATAAATTTTCTTGACCAAATTTTCTTCATAAACCATTTATAGAAATCATATATATCAAATTAGTTAATTCGATTGTATTATACTTGTATGAACTTAAGTCAGCAAGAATAGCTATCTTCATTCCAAGGTTTTAACACTGGAGCAGTGGGCGCCTTTCAAGAAATTAAATTTTGCTTAAGACGGGATTAATCAAAGGTTGAATTTCATAAGCATACTTCTGGATCCCAGCTCACAACACACGGTTTTGTAAGGAGAGATAGTTAACCAATATATGACACAGCGCAGTATGATGCCCTCTACACTTAGTCTTCAATAGTTTCCAATGCCGCAACTTTCGGAGGCTCATGGACGAACAAATTGAGTTGACCAAAAGTTCAGGTCTCAAGACCATGCTATGCTCAGTTGGGCTGAGACTCGCTGGGAGAGCAGTATTGACTTAGTGGTGCAAAACACTAATAAGTCGTCAATCTCCATGAAATCGATGTATCAGCGCTGCGACCAAATACAATAAAGCGATAAACATAACTCCGCCTCTGCTATAATTTCCAAGATCTTTGGTATCAACGTAATCAACGTACATGCTACAGCGCTCCAACACATCGTATATAATACTGTATCGTAGTGTTTGATGTACAAATAGAAAAGATGACATTTGAAAAGCGATAAAATGTATGTGACTTGATATCGAAGCTTTGTAAATTTGCTGGTGTTCAAAAACTTTTTTAAATCAATCTGGAATCGTACTTATTTGCGAAGCCCATCCCTTGGCTCCAAAGATACTCACTCCTAAGACACTTTAAGATTCAAAAGTCACAAGTGTCAATCTAGTCACCTCAATTACACATTGCTTAACATGGTACGCGACTTAAGCTTCTGTCACTGCATTTCGTAGCTATAAAGCACTCATGTGATCCACACAGTCAGGTACAGTCAAAACACAAGCTGAAATCAAAGATATCACGCGCATCGAGCGCATTGGCGCACACTCGCATATCCGCGGCTTGGGCCTCGATGATAGTCTCGAGCCGCGCATGTCCTCTCAAGGTATGGTAGGTCAGACTGAAGCGCGTAAAGCGGCGGGTATTGTGGCCAAGATGATTGAACAGGGTAACATTGCTGGCCGGGCTATCTTGTTGGCCGGAAAGCCCGGCACAGGCAAGACGGCGATTGCTATGGGCATTGCACAGGCGCTAGGAGAAGACACGCCATTTACGACTATTGCGGGTAGTGAGGTCTTTTCACTAGAGATGAGCAAGACAGAAGCTTTGACGCAGGCTTTTCGTCGCTCTATTGGCGTAAGAATAATGGAGGAGACAGAAATTATTGAGGGAGAAGTCGTAGAAATTCAGGTAGACACTCCCACCGGTGGTGTAGGAGACAAAGTTGGTAGACTTACGCTTCGCACAACCGAGATGGAGACTGTGTACGATCTTGGAGCCAAGATGATTGACTCGTTAACCAAGGAAAAGGTTGAAGCTGGTGATGTGATTACCATCAACAAAGAATCAGGCAAGATTTCCAAGCTCGGACGATCGTTTACTCGCTCTCGTGATTATGATGCCATGGGAGCGCAAACTCGTTTTGTGCAATGTCCAGAGGGCGAATTGCAGAAGCGAAAGGAAGTGGTCCACGTGGTGTCACTCCACGAAATTGATGTCATTAACTCACGGTCACAAGGTTTTCTTGCGCTGTTTGCCGGTGATACGGGTGAGATCAAGGACGAAGTCCGTGAACAGATTGACACGAAGGTTGCCGAGTGGCGAGAAGAAGGAAAGGCAGCGATTGTACCAGGTGTGTTATTTATCGATGAAGTTCATATGCTGGACATTGAATGCTTTTCTTGGCTCAACCGTGCGCTTGAAAGCGACATGGCTCCCGTGCTCATAATTGCAACGAACCGTGGCATTACTCGTATTCGCGGTACTAATTACAAGAGTCCACACGGTATTCCTATTGACCTCTTAGACCGACTTATGATCATTCCTACAAAACCGTACAGCGAGTCGGAAATGCGCAAGATTCTCATCATTCGGTGTGAAGAAGAGGACGTAGAAATGACGGAAGAGGCGAAGGACTTGCTTACGCGTATTGCCGTGGAAACATCGCTACGATATGCTATCCAAATGATCATCACGGCTTCACTTGTATGCTCAAAACGCAAGGGTACTGAGGTAGATGTGCCCGATATCAAGCGCGTCTACTCGCTGTTTGCCGACGTTAAGCGTTCCACACAGTTCCTTATGGAATATCAACGCGAGTTCATGTTCCATGAAGTTGATGATGAAGAAGAAAACGAGGATCAGGATATGGAGCAGTAGAAAGAAAGTGCCAGTATGGTCACGCAATGCATGCCCCGCTTCCATGTGCCTTGATTGACCTATAAAAAATGAAATTTCACTTAAAAAATGCAATTTTCTGCATTTCTTATAGTTCCTGAAAGGATTATGTTAGCGATTACTTATTTGAGAAGAAAGAGCGCAAGTCACGCTGTCTAGGCAGCCCGCTTTGCTGTTTGGCCTCCTTTTTTGCCTTGGCAGCGTTTTCCACAGCAATATTTTTTCGTTTCTTCTTTTTCGCAGCTTTCCGCTCGTTTTCGATCTCGTCCGGCGTTAGTTCGACCTCCTGATAAGATTTCTCCGTGACCATATAACCTTGTTCATTGATACGAGTCTTCGAAACGAGTACTTGTCTCTTTGTCGCAATAATAGGCTCCTCTTCAGACTCGTCATCCTCAACTTTAGACAACACACCTTGTTTCCGTCGTACATCTTCATCCGGTTCCTCATCTTGTAGTGCTTTCTTTGCCTCTACTGGCGAAGCATTTAGTTTTCGCTTGACGTTGCGACTCTTTGGCAACGAAGTATTTGATTCTTTGACGGCCGGCAGTTCAGCCTCGTCATCTTCATCATCACTGATTATCCTCTTGTTAGTTACGCGCTTTTTGATAAATACAGGAGCATCTGTTGTCTCATCTTCATCATCGTCAACATCATCATCGTCATCACTATCCACAGTTAGCACGTTACTCATATCCAATTTCGTCACTTTGGGCTGGCTACTTGTCTTGGACCCTCCCTTCCTCACTGAGCCACGCTTTTCAACCGATCCCATCTTTTCACTACGCTTGAAGAACGAAGAAGACGACACCTTGCCGTTTGTTGCTGGCACATTTATGCCATCGAAGGCTGAGATGGTCTCTTCTCCTTGATCCCCAAAGCACTGACGCGTCGTTGCCTCTTTACACTTAATGCTGCTCGCATACAGCGCTTTGGCAGATGTAGACAACGGTTCATGCTTTACTAAGCTACTAAGCACTTTGTTGCGCACCTGGCGCTCTTGAGCATAGCAGACTGTGGCTATGGCGCTCACTTGAGCAGCGACATCTTCTGCAAAATATGACTTGTTGTAGAGCGCATACGTCTGTTTGCAGAATAAGCCATTTCTGTCTGTCTGATTACCTAGCGCAAATGATATGATGCGAGACCTTGGGTCATGCTTGGCTGCCGCCGGTTTTAGACGGTTGTCATCACTGTCGACGGCCACGCGCTCGATCAGCAGCTGCAAAGACTTGACGGTGTCGTTGTTAGCGAGAAAATTATCGAGTGCATCAATACTGACAGAGTTTGAAGTTTCCGATCGAATACCGAGTGTGCGGTACGAAATGAGCTCGCCTGCGTCCAGCACCGCCGAGGAGATCTCTTCGAAGCAGCGTTCCATACCTGCAAAATAGCTTGGTAGAATATGATTGTGTAAAGTTCGCACGTAACCAAAAGCGAACTTATCAACATATATAATTGTGGGGTTCAAAGTCATTACTGCTTTGGCGTTCGGGTGCTATCCTCCCGAGCTTTGGTAAGGGACTGGGCCAGGCGTCATAAGATATGACTTTTACTATATTTATAAATGAAGCTGGTTATGACACACCGGGATCTGGCGTATGACACGTATTTGGCATATCATAGAATTTTCTAAAAGGACATCGTATTTTTGGCTTGGAAAATGCCTTAAACGAACTGCTCAATGCTGTGCGGTTGGATTCTTCGCCCGTTCAAAAGTGAGAAATCCGACCTGACGAGGTAGTGTTAGAGAAGTCAATAGACCACCCGCTGGCAAAGTCTATTGAGCGGTTCTTCATATATTCTAAGCATCGATAGACATCGTCATGTGGTTATAATTCAGAAATGCTTTCTGAACTCAAAAATCCCTTGTCTGGTATTGATCATGCAAAGTTCCGTGATCTTCTTAATGTGTGTGACTGGCTCCTCACTCCAAAACGTTGCAAACTGAGCACAATAAGTGCAGCGGGGCTGCCGTAGCTCTTTGCTTAGAGGAAGCTAAGCTAAAGTCACCGACCTTACGTTCTATATTAGAACCGGTATGAGTGAAGCGGATCGCAATCCGCTAACTCCAAGAGCAACCACAACCTTAACCCAAGGCAACTACACTCTTCTGTTCAAAATCCAACCTGCATTTATCTATTTTATTTGCGGTAGAGCCGCCTATATCTAAAACTCTAGGTTATCCTAATCAAATAGTAAAACCTAATTAAATTGCACAACGACAGGCAGTCCCGCCACGTAGTGGCTCCTTGTTAAGGTGTAGCCATGGTCACACCATCTTGTATTACCCACCCCTTCATACCAGGGTACGTGTAGCCCCGTTTCAGTAAGTATTGATAACGAAGGAAATGATTTTCCCTTATCGCATCCTCGCAGGCTCTCTGGGCAGCACAGGAGGAACAGCAACGTTTTCATTGATGAGCTCAGCTTGAAAAAAAGCAAGGTCATTCAAAAGCTATTGCACGTACTACAACGACATATTATTAACGAGCTTCTGGCTTAGCAGCAATGAATTGTGCGAATTGTCGAAAGCAACCATTTTGATTTAGAGGTGTTGTCAGAAATATTTATTACCAGGTAATATTTATTACCAGGTTGCGAATCTTGGTTCGTCGTTAGGAAATCACCAACTCTGGAGTTTGCAGTGTGGCCAAAACAAAATTACATGCTTTAAACAATGGGCACAATACAGCAGCTGTAATCCACCAGGATGCGGAAGGAGCTTGATCAGGACGCTTGAGCTGAATGTAATCAATTAGTGGCAGCTTCGTATAGCACCCACTGGAGCATAGTTTCAAACGCACGCCACCGAGTTGTATCCTTTCGACAGTTACTCTTCAATAAATTTGCCTGGACTTAAAGATGCACTAGAAATGCATGCGCGACATCGAATAGGCTGCTTACATTTTAGCGCTTTCTGTGGTTAATTTGGTGAAGAGCACATAGACCCGAAGGACGTTGCGTAATGCAACTTTTGAATCGAGTGATAACACTAGAATATCGTCCGATCATCATGTATTCACTGACGGAGGGCTATTTGTCATGCCCATCGGTTAGCAGAACATCCAGCAATCGAATATTGTGATTGAATTTGTTTTCAAATGACGATAAGGGACAAAAGGGGGGTGTAGATTATATCGTACTCACAAAACGCTCACTAGAATGC
Source organism: Plasmopara halstedii (assembly GCF_900000015.1). Taxonomy (NCBI): domain Eukaryota; phylum Oomycota; class Peronosporomycetes; order Peronosporales; family Peronosporaceae; genus Plasmopara; species Plasmopara halstedii. The sequence goes on along the minus strand of NW_020189964.1, from coordinate 934,233 downwards.
GAACATACATCAAGGGCACTCCGAAATGTGTGCTGCAATCAGCATCAATCGAGAAAAGCCATATTTTACTGCCGACCAATCGAATATATATAAGCTGGGCTGTCCTTTCGTAAAACCGCTCGCTTCATCAAAATTCATCGCAATTGCATGAAGAACAACAAGCTTAATGGATTCAACAAGCTCACGATGAGACAATTTGTCCGGATACTTGTGGCGTGAATCATAAACCCGTTATCCAACATTCTCCAAGATGGAATCGTAATGTTTGCGTAATTACGACGTCGTAGAATCCTTAAGAGTATCCCGGAAAATATTCCAAAGCAGTCACTTTGGTATCTGGCTCAGATGATTTTCAGTGGGTAATATAACAAGTCGGCGATTATCATCTTACCCGATACCGACAGAGAAAAATAATGCTTCCATAGCCATATGTTGTGGTGCTGACGATAAAGAATGGGATGTAAAGAACGTGTCCAGATCATGACATTCTCTATGATGCGTCGCTAAGTATTGGATTTCTCACGAGTTTTACGTCCTTGGCAGACACTATATAAACATTACGCTAGGCCCACAGCTCTTTTCAGGTCACGGATGGTGACCCCAAAAGCATGCTCAGTTTCATTTTGCTTCTTGAAAGGGATGACCCGCTTCGGAGATGCTCCCATAAACCACGACAAGAAGAGCAAATCGAAGTGGTCTAATAGACGGCCCGCCGATCTGAAATACTGATTGTGCCTCAGATACTGTATAACACACCAGATCATTTGACCGTCTGGTGATGCTGGTGCTAAGACTTCCTAATGTATGTAGACTATGTTGACAGTATATTCGCTCATTTCTGTCAGATTAGATATGTAAGGGATGACCCGCTTCGGAGATGCTCACATAAAACACGAATAGAAGAGCAAATTGAAGTGGTTTAATGGACGGTCCGCCGATCTGGATTATGCCTCAGATGCTTTATAACAGACCAGATCATTTGACCGTCTGGTGATGCTGGTTCTTAGACTTCGACTATGTCGACGGTATATTTGATCATTTCTGTAAGATTAGATATGGACACTCGTATTAATCACTGACGAGCTGTTTTCGAGTGTATGCGTCATAATAGGCTATGCAACAGAGTAGGAAATGTGCCTTTGGCGTTGAAGACATCTTGTTGTCAGAGCGCATGAGATCCGTTCAGATCCCCCGAAAATCCAGCTCAAAGTAGATTGACCACTGCCTGATCAAAAACATATTTTTGACATTTGGAAGAGGCCGCTGCTTCAAACAGTCCTTGAAACACGACACACACGCTTGTGCGACGAGAAAGCGAGTTCTGGCGTGGAGGGAGAAGGATAGTCCAGACTTGGAGGGAAGAAGAACGACTAAGGCCTTTCAGGCTGCTTTGCAACTAAATTAAATAGCTCTCTAGCTTCCATGCAAAACACCCCCAGGGTTACGAAGAGCTTACTGATAAAATGCTGTGTTTTTGATTTGTGCAATTTAAAATACGCTAAACTTTAAAACTCAACTTGAACTCCTACAAGATGTTGGGTGTGCAAAGCTTGAGCTTCAAAAAGCTTGAACTTCCAAGCTCGTGGAAAGTGTTCAGTAGAAGTGACTGGTCTACGCCTCCCACTTTTAGAGACAGAGACAGGTTGGTCTCGTCACCAGTGCAAATTATGAAGTAGGATTCAGCATTCTGTGTTACAGAATGCTGGTGACTTCATATAAGTTGTCATATTTGCGTTTGGGAACACCATAATCTAATCTTTTTTATCAATCCCACCGAGCATACAGTAGATACATAGATGTACCTTCATGTAGTGTCTAATTGTAGCTCATTACAATAGTGGTTCGGTACTTACACAAGTGTGGTGTAAATGATGCTAACGCGGCACACCAGTCATGATTCAAAAGGATTATCAATTTTTTTGGATGATTATAGAAGCGGCAAAATTATTGATTCCTCAGCAAAGCCTGTGACGTGCGCTTTTGGATTTGGACGACGATTTCCTGTCGATTGTGATTCGTCATTTTTACCACAAAAGTACCCTGCTTCAAATTGATGCTGATTGGCAAACGTGCGTTCTCACATTTAAGTATTGTTTGTTTAAATGTGCAGATAGCGGCTTAGGGCTGCTTGCCCAACAGTATACCTTTCCAGACCAAGGTACATCTACTAGGCTCGTAGCCAAGATAGTATAGATCTCGCAATATCGCAAATTGCAACATTGCCACTACAGTTTGCTAAGAGAATGGCGAAATACTAACTTTCATTCTACGCGACAATGTAAAAGTTAAGCAGTCTCGATATGGTGACAGACGTGCTTCCACGTCGCCCGAGTTAAGAGTTATTGCATAGCGCAATCGGATCGACAATGCATCCTTACGCCATACGAATCAGGCGCAACCAGTAGGTTTCTATTCGATAGCTCTGTAAAGCAAGGTTCTCTAGCTTGATTTCGTTTACTGCAATCATTTGCTTATATACACCACTACCTCCTATCTCATGGCTTGCTGTATCAAAGCATATATTCGCTTGACTTCTAGGAGTGGTTGTATCCGATGTTGAGATCTTTAATACAAAAAGGATGTGTACGAGGAACACGTTAGACTTCTCGAGTCGGAGATAAAGCTGTGGATATTTGAGATGTACAGGTGGCTTAAATATAAAACCCAGTAAACGCTTGCATGCTTACGTTTGAATCATGTCAATGTGTGAAGCTCATGCCGAATGCTCCAACGTCATTGGTCAGCCTGCTTTTGACAGATAGCTGCGTGGGTTTCGATGTTGATTTTATTAAGCCTTCTCAGCAATGTCGATCATAATCATTATGATTTGCCGAATGAGGAGCGTAGTGTTTTAGGTAAAGATGTGTTACAGGAAGACAGAACCTCTGTAGCTAAGCTACCTTCTGCTCCAATGCAGCTTTTTGGTGCTGAGTTGGGTGGGTTCCTTGAGATAATCCATCCAACAGTGAGCCCCCTCTGAGGGGAGGCGGTAGGATGACGAGTACTTTGTATATTTGTGAATACTGGAAGATCGAGACCCCACTGATGTAATATTAATTTGGCATCAGCGACGCTCATTATGTGACACACCCTCTACCATTGCTTACTTCTATTAAGCGGTCTGAGGGCGCATCGCGCTCCACTTCGAAGTGACCATTACTTATTCTAGGCTCAAGATTTTCTCTACAACGAGGGCAGCAGACTTATGTATATGGACATCGCTTTTTATATTTGTTTGGGCTAGATGAGAGATCGAGTAATTTGACACCGCGCCTTGAGCTTCACACAGTCAAGCATTGACTGACATTTCAGCTAGTCGCCTATGAAACTGCAAATAGAACGGCAACGAGCCCTTTTCAAATCCAAAGAACACATTAAGTCATTACGTCCTCGGTACAGCCACCCAACCCCAGTACAATTTCAGCAGCAGCGACTGACGTCGCCGCAGCTGATCTTGCCGTCCGAGAAACCACTGAGAGGCTGTGCTTTGTTGGGTCAAATATTACTCACGATGTAAGCACATACGTTGGAATCGTGCGCTTCACCAAGAAGCGAAACTGAGAGCTCGGAAGAGAGTAATGATTCAGTTTGCTGATTACAGAGTAACAAAAAATATAATTATATATGATATATCAGCCAATCTAAGATCAAAACGTTTTTCTAGACTTAGGAAGCTGAGGCTAACAGCTCACGTGTCTCGCGGAAGTCTTCGTTACGAAGTTACATCGCCCTAATCAGTACCAGTGCTTTTATCGAACTAAATTTGTAGAAATGAATGTGTAATGAGTAAGTTTATTTGAATACATCTACGCGAGCGCGTACAGCTCCCTTCAAGACATCATGCTTATCCCGAATGCAGAGATTTGCTGTACGTGTTTTAAAAAAATCAAAACTGAGCTAAGTATCTATGAAGGCCTGAGGTCTTCGATTATAGCTGGTTTTCTACCGACTCACGTCCTGATATTGGATCTTTGCTTCGTTCGGCTTGTGAGGAGTGCCACTTTTGTGGATCTTGCCGGTCTACAATCGAAATGGATTGGTACCCTTGATCGACTTGTATTCTCTTCTCCTACACTATAAAATATCATGCACCTGCAGCTTTGAATCCTTTGCCCTCGTTTTTTTCCTGAGGATTCATTTTCCCTTCCAAGACGATAGCTTTATAATCCTTTACTCCATGTACCACCAACTGCAAAGCTAGGCGATGTATTAATCGTCTCGTGCCGCACTTCCTTACGGCCCGTCAACAACAAAATATATCGCCGTCCAGTCAGTAGTCCCTGTCTTCCAGCTGAGAAATAATTGCATCTTCTGCTAGTATATCGAATTAAATGTTTTGGATACTGCATTTAAATTTTTCCATACGACAACAGCTCAATACCGCTGCGAGGACGGTAGATTCTTGGATGCATCTATGACGGGGTATGCAGCGGCGCTGCCGTAGCTCTTTGCTTAAAGGTAGCTAAGCTAAGGTCACCGACCTTACGTTCTATACTAGAGTCAGTAAGAGTGTAGCGGATCGCAATCCGCTACCTTCAAGAGTACCCAAAACCTTAACCCAAGGTAATTGTACTCTTTCGTTCAGAATTGAAGCTGTATCTGTCTATTTTAACTGCGGTAGAGCGACTATATCTTAACCTGTAGGTTTTCCTGATTAAATAGTAAAACCTTATTAATATGCATAACTACAGGCAGTTCCGCCACGTAGTGGCTTCTTGTTACGGTGTGGCCACACCATTGTAATGACACCGACCTGTGTAAACCACACATTTGAACGGGCACACCATATTGTGTGACCCATCCTTTTATACCTGGGCACGTGTAACCCCCGTTAGATTCCCCCCATTAAAATTTTAGGTACCCACAATTCACATTTAACTGTCGCCTCGTACGAGGATCGCGTTTCTAGCACACCCTTACGTCCCCAGGGCCTTCTTCACGCATTCTCTGCTCAACGAGCCCTGTGTCTCTGACACGAAAAACACCCAGCCTCGCAGGTTTCGAGAGCACCCGCGGGCAGAGCCCTTCTTCATCCTCAACATGCGTGGTAACTGCGGACAGTACATCCACGGCTTCTAGGAAAGCGCATCTCAAGCTCTCGGAAACCGTGCACTGTTCACCGCACCCGCCACGAGCGTCGGAGTCCTCGTCGAGGATTTGAAGGAAGTCGACTACGAGACGAATACTCCGTTCCCAGGTGAGATGCGCCAACGGCGCGACGTAAGCCCTGCTCGAACCTTGCGGACACCGTGTCTGTTTCCCCCCTCTCGTCTTCCGGGAGAAGTGTTATTATTACCAATCGCCTTGACGAGGCACAGGAGCAGCACTTGGAGGCTGCCCACATGGCGGCTCTCATGCGCTCGCAACCACGGTCGGTTCTCAACCCTCATGTAGAATACGACTTTCGCACGGTGATATCCGCAACTGAAGCGAAAGACGCGACCACTCGATAGTTAGGTATCTATGTAGTCGGGCCCCCGGCCACTACACAAGCTGAGCTTGACCGGCGAAAAGCTCTCCGAGCTCGTTTCTTGGTACTCTAAGAAATGCCAGTGGATAGGTACCGCACTCAACTTTGCGATCAAAGTACAAGATGCTCCTGGTCCCGCAATGCGAGCGATCTCAGTGGTGCTCGCCCCTAGCGAAACTGCTCCAGGTGATGAAGATGGGTGCAGCGGCACCGAAAAATTTCCTCGCTGTCCAACTTACAGCGGAGCCACAAGGAGATGGGCGTGCTCCTGAAACGCCATCTTCGGTTCGAGTTTGCCAAACTCAAGGCGCAACGCCGCCTTCCTTCGTATTGTTGTCCTGCGACGCATGGATTAAACCATCATGCTCCCGCGAGCTCAGTGGTCTCTCGCACAGGTGAGTCTACGATTCGACCGCAGAGCTCGGGGCCATTGCTTGAGCTCAGCTCATGGCCCTTCGGCTTCCCGGTCTACTGCCAAGAAGCGCGAGACGTACGACGATGCGGAGCGTCATGATCCCTCTGATCATAAGTATGCACAACATCTGGGCAGTCTTGCTGAAGTGACACATCAAACACCCATGAGTGCTCGGAGTTTGGGTATTCCCGCCACTTTACAAGACATTGGGTTTGACCCTGTCGACGACATCGACCCAGAAGGCGTTCCACGTGATAGTGGAAGCCACCGTTCTCATCAAGATAAATCGGCGGCGAGCGATGACAACTTGGTCGATCGACGTCCGATGTCTCGCGATGCTCTCCAATCTTTGTTGGACAAAGTTCGTCGTTATCGGCACCCCCCTGAGCATGTTGCCGATGTCATCAACCGCTGTGCAAAAGACCTCGAGAGCCTGGAGCACTCTGTGCACCAACTGCCTCATGTTAAAGTCTTTCGCGCTCTGTCGGAGCGGCTTCTAACCATCGCGCAGACGAATACGTCACTTCGTGCGATGATGGATAGCCTTGCGCCGTTGAAACGGAGATCGGTGCACTCCGTGCATAGAACCAGTTACTGGTTCAGCTTCTGGGTGGCCGAGCGCCTTTGGGTGCCGCCCTGGCGCCAATGATTCCGCGCTTACTTGCGCCTAATCCGGGTACGGCTTACGAAAACCCACATAAAGACCGGTTGGGTGCGCATCTGTTTCGGAAGGTTTAGCGTATGCACGAGGCCCCGCTTGGCCACGACCATAAAAGGTCCGATAAACCGTGGACGGAGCTTTGTCATTAGGACAGCAGAAACTGCAGGTGTTTCAGGCAAAAATTAAAACCAGGTCTCCGACCTAAAAGTTTTCAGCATCTCTTCTGCTTCTTCCGTCTGCACATTCTTTCTGCATGTATTGGCTTTCAGCCATCGCATCGCGAACGTGTCGTAAGACTTTCAGTCTGGTAGACAGGAATCATCGACTTCTTTACGGGCAGTAAGGGGGCTGACATCAGCTGGCCGCTCCGCTATTCCTACCCTACCAAGCCCTGAGTGATGGGATAGCGGCATCAGCGGGATCGAGGATAAACGAGCCTGTTCACGTAGAGCGGCGCTTAGCCGTTAGATGTATGCACTGCATTATTTAGAGAAAACTCCACAAGTGGCGGCATATCGCTCCAGTGCCTCGCCGTCGCAGCGCAGACGCTGCAAAAGAGATCTTCAACAACGTAATTCACGCGCTCGGTTTTACCATCGGTCTGCGGATGGTCCGCTGTCGACATAGTCAACTTGGTGTCCAGCACCCTGATAATTGGCGACGAAAACTTCCCAGTGAAGCGTGGGTCTCTATCAGAGACAATTAATCCGGGAGTCAATGTTATCGAAAAACACGATCAATAAACAGCGTTGCTGTACCAACATCGTCGATGGTCTCCGGCACCGCCGCAAGATAAGCCATCATACTCAAAGGGTCGACAAAGACCACAATACCCCTGTTGCCCGTCGAGTCCTGCTCCTTGGGTAGGGGCCTCTGGCGTGTCACAGTATTTGGTTCCTGGAACCAGTTTGATCTCACGATGCTCACCACGGTCCGGAGGTAGGACCGACGGGTCTTCGGAGACGACGTCTTGAATTGTCTTTACCAAAGGAATGTACGGATCCGAGGGATTCTTTAGGATCGAAATCCCCTTGTGCGTTCAGCACCCCTTGATGTCATCCAGGACAGCTTCATTCAGAAGCGACGACAAATTGATCTCCTCTTCAGGTCGTATAATGACCGCCTCGGCTAAGTCGCCTGCCTTCGAACTCTTCGAAGGACATTTAAATCAGCTGAAGGAGAGCATCCACCGCAGGAATAGCCTCAAGGGTGACGTTGCCGTCTTCCTCCACCGCCATACCGTTGACGAGGGTTTATAGCTGTGCGCTATCGTCTACGGTAGACACGTCCTGGGTCAGGGTCGACGCCCGGCGTCTTGCAGCTAGCATACGGCATCGCTGTTGCCTATGCACAGAGGTTCTATGTCTCGGCAAGACCAGTGGGAACACGCACTCAACGTCGACCGGTCTTAGCCTCATTTCCTGCTCCATTGGAGACCTGATTTCGTAATAAAACATATGACGAAGAGCATCTAGCTAAGCAGTCTTCTTCCAGTGAACACATGCCACTTCACGTGCATCTGAAGGGCCTTACCCAAGATGTCTCGGACCTCGTTCGACCATGCCAATCGCGGCATGCAGCAACTGCTTCATCGCTCAGTGACTTACGTGCCACTCCATGCTCATCTGAATGGCCTTGCTTTAGATGCTTCAACCCCGTCCACCATCAGTGATTACGTGCCATTACTAGAGCCTCGGCCTCGTACCTTGGCCTTTTGCCGATCAAATCACGCATGGAAATCAGCAACTGCTCCGATTCTTGACCAGCACTCAGTGGGTTACGTGCCAATTCACGTTCAGCCCGCGAGCCATGCTCGGGACTCCTGTCCGATACACGTTCGAAGCTCGACAACTCGAATACTCCGTTCTCCAGTACGTTGACTGTTCCAGTCCAGTGGCCGCGCCAATAGCGCTTCTGCTTTCAAGCAGTGGTGATGACTCACCAAATCTCCACCAAGGGAGGTTCGCGTAGCGCCCAAATCCTTCGACCTTCAATCGATCTATGGCTCATGGTGTTCCAACCATCATACCTTGTATCAAAATCTAAGACTAGACAGCGCTCCAAGCAATCAAAGTCAAGGAGCTTGACCCCGAGGTCCACAGGGACCCTCGGCAATGTAACACAAGTCTCCGTCGCTAAGCGAACAGTGACGATGTCACTCAACCGGTCTTCCAGCGCCTCAGCATACAGCTGACATTCTTCTATCGTAGAGCGCTGAACATAATTGCTCGATATCCCGGAGTCGATAATGACGTCCCTTCACGGACACTTACACGACCAGCATGCCCGGCTTGCATTCACGTTCCGTGTTCAAGAGCACGGAGCTCTTCGGGGCTGGGCCCTGCTGATATCTACCTCTTTGAAAGTCACCATAACTCAGTTCTTCCCCAGAAGGGCGCCCCGCGCCTACAGGGCGCTATCATTTCCCCGCGACAAAACAGAAAACTTATAATAAGCGGGTCGTCAGTTCGATGATCATTAATGTGCCCTGCGCAGGGGACAACCAGTCCGAAGGTGACAGGTGACTCTAGAGACAATAAAGCGGCGGGTGTTCGAGCAGTGCCTGGCAGCTCGGAGCTCTCCCTCCTCTTTTTCAACATAAAGGATCAATCGGCTCGGGCCCGTCCGACGAGTTATTAGAGTGTTATTTCCAAGCATGTCGTGCCGACTTAAAGTTTATTTCGGCATTTAATGCCATATCCAATGCTTCTTCAAAATATGACGGATCCGCACAGAAGACTACCATTTCGGCCATGCCAGTTCAAAGGTCATCCGTTAAGACGGTCACTGAGACCGCCTCGGGGTAGGGATCGGCTGCCATACCGGAATGAGAGAACGCAACTCTTGGACAATGTCCACCAACTCCTTCTTGCCCTGTCGGGCAGCAAGGAAACGCGACCACACGCGATATGACTGGTTATGCAGCAAGAACACTCGTGAAAGCTGCAGCTTCGGCTCTTTCCAGGAGGAAACGCCGCTTCGACCGAAGTGCCGCACATCAGTGCCCATTCTCGCGCTCGACCCCGAGCTTGGAGGTAGCTAGCGCCACGCTGTTGCTCGGTCTGGAGCATGACAAACGTCACAGCCATCTAGGTCTCTCTCACACAGAGCAGGAAACTCTCTCCATCCTTGCGCTCAAAGGTCTTTACGCTCATCATGAGCGGCCTGGGTTGGGAGGAGTCATCCATCGCCGACGGTGGCGTCATCGTCGCCGTCGACGCCGGCATCTTCCGCTCTAGGTGCTCCTGCAGAGCATTTCTATAGCTCGAAAACGCTTCTAGGCGCGCGCTGGTCACTTCGGGTCCATGTGTAGCGAGGTGTTGCATAACCTCAGGGCCAAGCAGAGACACTAGATTGTTATGCCCGTTCTGCATGCTCTAGGACAAATAGGAGAGCTGCTCCATCCTCACATAGAATCAGTCGTAACGACTCGGTGTGGATTGACTACAAGTTCTACCAAGTGTAGTGGGGGCTGCCGTTGCTCTTTTGCTCGGAGGAACCTAAGCAAAGGTCGCCGACCTTCGTTCTATACTTAGAACCAGTACGAGTGGAGCGGATTGCAAACCGCTTACTGCAAGAGTGACCAAAACCTTAACCCAAGGCAAATAAACTCTTTCGTTCTGAATGAAAATTGTATTTATTTGCGGCAGAGTCGCTTATATCTCAATCTATAAATTTGCCTAATTAAATAGTAAGACCTAAGTAGAATACAAAACTACTGGTAGTCCAGCCACGTAGTGGCTTCTTGTAAACGTGTAGCCACACCATCTTGTGTTATCCACACCTTCATCCCAGGGCGCGTGTAACCTCGTTTCATTAATTTTTAGACGACATTGGTCGCGGGGGTCCGCACCACCTAACCAGATGTATCGGCAGCTGTCGATGATTTTGTTTGCCCTTAGAAGGAGGTTTTTGTCCAGGAGTTACGAAATCTGATTGCTTAACGCGTCTGACCCTTTCCCTTGGCGGTAAACGATACCATTTTCACGGCGGGTCTTCGAAGGGTGCGCTTCGTACCAAAACCTTTGCATTCACCCTGCCTATTTTAAAGAGTCGGCGAACGCCGCATAAAACGCGGTGTTCAGCCTCCATGCGGCTAGAAAAAATCGGGAGATATCTATGAGCGCAGATAAAAGAATAAACGTTAGCCATGCTAAGACGGTCGCAAGAGATCACTTGGCTGCTATGCATATCACTGGTGCTCAAAATAATGTTTTTAGTGAATATATAAATAGTTGTGCCTTGTGTGCATCCTTCGCTCCTGGCTGAGAGGTACAAAAGGTCAGGATCAAACCCGTTTAATTATTGACGATCTCATCACGAAGAAACTTCGAGTCCAGGTAGGTTCGTGTGGCGTTTTATAATGCACTGGCCTTTACAGTAATTTGTGATAAGCGTGTTAACTATAGATGTGGGGATTACTGCCCAGGCTTGTTGATTATCGAGATGAACACTTAAGACTTCGTAAAGGAGATTCGTGCTATTATATAATAATCGCAAATTAGCAAAAACTGTAGAAAGTAGGAAGTGATGTTGAAGATAAAGATACAATATTCTTGCGTCTAGCGGCGGGGACACTAGTAAATGAGAAAAAGGTTATGTCAAGCCCGAATCGAGGTTTGAGAACTTCCACAGCGTGACTTTGTCTTGTATCCAGTGAAGAGTTTAGAATTGACCTTACAATATTTAATAAGGAATATATGATTTAGCTGGAATATCACGGTCCACGGGTCAACCAAAATTCAAAAACTATAAGTGCAACATTACTCACTTCGGCAAATCTTTAATAAGTCACGAGGCAATATCCTTCAAGAATCAGATGTACTTGTCATGGGCACGAAGCTGCGACAGATTCTGTCGCTGTCTTCATAGGGTATATGTGGTGGGACAGGT